>NC_086449.1:698185075-698518075 GCF_028390025.1 Pseudophryne corroboree | reverse complement strand
GCCATCAAAAAACAAAGATTTCACTATCTCACTCTCACTCAAAAAAGTCCGTATTTCGGAATATTCCGTATTTCGGAATATATGGATATGGGATACTCAACCTGTATACAGTCAGTGTATAAATGTGAAAACCCTCACCCACTGACTGACTGATCACTAATTCTTTTACTTCCCGATATATTAGGAAGATGAAATGTAACAGGTATTCTTCAGGTGAAACAGGAAAACTACGTAATCAGAATCTTAATAAACCTCCCCTAAGGGGATGAAAAGGGGGTTGACATAATGACATCATTACCGATGCGTGGCTTGCATTGCATGAACGATAACGCCCAAACGGACAATCGGATCAACATTTGGATTACACCTCCAGTGTGTAGAACTTAATAAGCTACAAAAATGGTCCTGTCACTTTTTACCGTATCTGCTATGGGTGCTCCTCGGGTAATGCCAAGAACCATGGATTAATATTTAATTATATTTATAATTAAGAGGTATCAAATTTACATCTCTATAGATTTACCAAATTATTAGCACTCATGTAGATGTACAGCTGTGAAAATCAAAAACTCCTGTGCGAAGAATGGGTAGAACAGCTAGTGATAGATAAAAGCTGATTGGAAGGTTTGATACATCTTCCCCTTGGACTGGTAAGCTGTTCATGCTGTTCATTCTGTAATATTCCCTAAACATTTCTACTATGTATTCAGCGTGCAAAACTGAAGCAGTCCCCTTTACATATCACCAGGTACCGCAATGAGGTTTGATGGACAAAGTTTTTTACTGTGCAACCAAAAAGTTTCTGGAAGCTGGAGAGTTCATCTACACCTCAAAACCCGCCAGTCCCAGTCTATACTGGTGTCTGCCAATGGCTCTGCCTCATCTCTGCTAGAGGTAGGTTATAAATTAATTAAGATGCAAAATAAATGTTTGTTTTAATAAATAAATAAATGTTTGTTTTAATAAAAATAACGGTCAATTAAGCCCATCCCCTCAATGAAGAAAATAAACCCTGATCGATATAGTGTATCAGGTGTTTACTTAAAAAAAAAAATTGAAGGGTAGCTACCACCTACCCCCAGCCACCCATTTACCGACGGAAGTGGGAGGTGCAGATGACATGATTCATGCTGAATTGATTCATCACAGCCATGCCCCCCCCCCCCCCCCCCAAGTACAGTGATGTTAATCTCAGCATTGTATAGCAGGGGGCGTGGCAATGATGATGCAAACATGCATCCATGCCCCTGCTCCACTTTATATGCCGCTTCCAAGTGATGCTCCGGCACACACCCTGCCCATGTACCATCTATGCCAGTCCTGCCCCCCCCCCCCCCCCCCCCCCCTAGGTGTCACGGGATCAGGGCAGGGTCTGCATAGGTTGGCAAAGATCCTTACTCCTGCCCTGACTGTGCATGCCCCAAAATCAAGCGCACAGGCAATACATTGTCGTATGAAATTCAGTCACTTCTCCACTTGCGACTGATGGAGTATAACTGGGCATCCTCACATAGCCAAAAATCAGTGAGGGGATGTCAATGGAACCGCGAGTTATTCAGAGCTGGACAGAAGCAAAAAATAAGTCTGTTTCTAGGCGTGTAATCTGCACCAAGTATAGGATAGTACAATTTTGCCCTGAGGATGAGGACGAGTATCAAACCAAGTTTACCGATAGGGGGTGGGTGCCACAGATGTGCACAAATCTGTATGCTGGCGAATATATTTATTCCTGCACAAAATGCATGACTTCCCAGGGTTCATCTCGGCATCAGACCCATAATATTTATTTCAGATAATAGGTGTCTGTAGTCTCACCATGCTGCAACTGAATAGGTTTAGTGTCTTTCCCTAGGTAGCAGTGAGAGGGTATATGTATGCGGTGTGGTTAGGAAGGATCTATGGATGAGCAGGCAGCCTAGCCCGGAGCCATCCTGGCAGGTCGCAGCTCGTTGTTCTCATATAAGATGAATTCTTATACACTTTGTAGGGGAAACGTGTACATTTCATGATTTTACAGGAAATGCATGTGGGGCGGGAAGGGGAGGCCTGGCTCACCTATAAAAGATTGGGACTATTACAAGCATGTCAGTCACAATTATATTTGCAACCAGTACCCGATGTGCTGCCAAACAGGTACTAGACTGCTGTAAGTTCATTTGGCTGTCTCATAGCTTCACAAAGACAGGTTAAAGGTGTATGTTGCAATTTTTAGCTCATAAAAATGAGTTTGTCAGTAATTTAGTTTGTTCCTAGCTCATTTCTGTGATGTACTTGCTGTTCCTGTTTCTGCCTGCTAATCCTTTCTTCTTTTTACTGTATTCATTTTTGTTATCTATCTATTTTTGTAATTTTTTTTTCAATTAGGGGCAACAGTTTCTGCATGCTGGGTGTAGAGGTTGTAATACGAGCACAGGAGGGGGTTCCTGGGCAACTGTTTGGACCATGCTCACCGGATTCAGTATGATTTTCCGACAGTCAGAATCCCGGCGGTCGAAATACCCACGCAGGAATCCTGATAGCTTCGGGCTCGCCACAATATTATATTCCCTCTCGGGTGGTGGCGTGTACCACCACCCTTGTGGGAATACCGGGCGGCGGGCGGGATTTTGACCGCTGACATTTTGACTGCTGTCGGGATTCCGGCATCGGTATTTCGACCGCTGGGATACCGACTGTCGGGAACTTAACTGAATCCCTGCTCACCATCTTTTGCAACTTGCCTCTGCATAGATGACTATGCTTCTTGAAGACAACATGTCTGAAAGGATCTGACAATGTTAAGCTTAGGGGATGTAATAATAATAATAATAATTTTATTTATATAGCGCTCTTTCTCCTATAGGACTCAAGGCGATTAACAGATACATAGCATAATATAGTACAGATAATAATGAAGTACAGAACATCTTTTCATAAAATACAGAAGCATGAAAATACTACAGGGACATTATGGAAATGCTTGAGTAAACAGGAAAGTCTTGAGTCTACTTTTGAAGGATTCTATAGTTGGGGCCTCTCGCACTGTGCGGGGAAGTGCGTTCCATAGAGTCGGTGCCGCATGACTAAAAGCTCGACCCCCAGATGAATTATGGGAGATTCTAGGTACTGCTAAAAGTCCTTCATCTACAGATCGCAGTAATCGAGTGGCGCAGTATGGGATCAGAAGCTGCTTCAGGTACCTTGGGCCCTGGTCATATAATGCTTTGAAACTCAGTAAGCCAATCTTGAAGATGATTCGCAATCTTACAGGTAGTCAGTGAAGGGAGTAGAGGATGGGTGTTATGTGTCTAGAACGGGGCTGGTTGGTTATCAGCCTAGCAGCTGTGTTTTGCACCAGGGCATTACAGTAGTCTAATCGAGATGATACAAATAAATATATGACTTTTGGCAGATCATCTGAGGGAATTAAGTGCTTGATTCTGGCTATGTTCCTCATGTGAAAGAATGAGGATTTGATTGTGGCTGATATCTGATGTTTATGTGTCAAGCCACCATCCAGGACACTGCCAAGATTCCGCACTCGATCAGTGGTTTGTAATTCTGAATTCCAGAATGTAAGTCCAGTTGGCTGGCTATGCTGTAGTCTTGTCCTTTGATGTTGTGGTCCTATTATAAGGACCTCTGTTTTAGCCGGGTTCAGTCGCAGCCAACTGGCGCTCATCCAATCCTGGAGCTCAGATAGACAGCCATTTAGGGTTACTATTGGGTTATCAGTGCCTGGAGCAAAGGACAAGTACAGTTGTGTATCATCTGCATAGCAGTGATAGACCAGGCCATGGCGCCTGATTATTTCACTCAGCGGGAGCATGTATACTTCAAAAAGCATGGGAGATAGTATAGAACCTTGTGGGACACCACATAGCAATGGCACTGATGGTGATGAGTATACTCCAGACGATACTCTCTGTGACCTGCCTGTGAGAAATGATTTGAACCAGCTTAGGACTGTGCCATCCAGTCCACAAAAATGTATCAGTGGCTCAATCAGAAGCCCACGGTCCACGATATCAAATGCTGCAGAGAGATCCAGAAGGATTAATATTGAACAGTCACCTCTGTCTCTTGCCATCAGAAGACCATTTAACACACACACACACCAGGGTTGTTTCAGTGCTATGTCTTCTCCTGAATCCTGATTGGAATGGATCATAAATATCATGGGTTGTCAGGTGGGTTTCCAGTTGATTTGCAACCACTTTCTCAATAACCTTTCCTAGGAAAGGAAGGTTTGATACCGGTCTGTAGTTGGTCATGCAGTTGGGATCTAAATTAGGTTTTTTAAGAAGAGGTGTAACAATTGCTCCTTTAGGGGTCCAGGAAAAATGCCTATCTGCAAAGAGCATTGAACAATTTTTGCAAAGACAGGACCAGTTATATCCATACAACCTATTAGAAGCTTGGTTGAGGCCGGGTCCAGATCACAGGTGGTGGGACACAAAATCAGAGCAATTTCAGCAGTGTCCTTTACATCCACTGAGTCAAAGCTGGTCCATGAAGGCAGGTGGCTTATATTGGCAGGCTTTGTAGTTTGGCAATCCTTTGATGGCACTGTGGAGATTCCAGCCTGGATGGTGGATATTTTATCTGCAAAGAAGTGTGCAAGCTCATTGCATCTTGCCTGGGAGAGGGTTTTTATCAGTTTGCAGGCTTGCTGGCTTGCAAAGCATCTCCACTGTGGAAAAGTTGAGCTAGCCTATTGTTTGCTGCCGTGATCTCATTTGACAGGAACTGTGATTTCTTATGAGTGATTGTCGATTGATATTCTTCATTATGCTTTATTATTATTATTATTATTATTACCAGTTATTTATATAGCGCACACATATTCCGCAGCGCTGTATTCGTTTTATTCTGTCATCCACTAGGTTAGTCTTCTTCCATCGTCTTTCCAGTCTACGCCCCCCTTTCTTGAGCTCACAAACACTGTTGTCGAACCAGGGAGCTCGACGTTGTGGTTTACGAGGTCTTATACGCACAGGGGTGATATTATCAATCGCAGCCTTAACATCCCTATTATAATAATGGACTAGGGAACAGGGATCTTCACAGGCACCTGGTATAGCAGAGAGATCCAGATTTGCTGCAAGATCCTGGGGAGTCATACCCCTTCTTGGACGATACCTGGTCAACTCCACAGGCAGAGATCTTATTTGAGGGGTTGCAACCGAGAACCAAAGGGAGTGGTGGTCTGACCAGATGACTGGGTTTATTTTTAGGTCAGTGACTTCTAATCCAATCTGAAAGACAAGATCAAGAGTGTGACCACTTTGTGTGGCAGAAGGAAGTTATGTGACTGGCTGTAAGGAGACTGCTGGTCACAATACCGACCCCTACATGCCGCCCCCCTCACTATCCTGACAGTAAGAAACAAAGTGGATGGAGATAAAGTACCAGCCAATCAGCTCCTAACTGCCATGTTACATGCTGGGTTTGAATAATGACAGGAGCCGATTGGCTGGTACTTTATCTCCGTCCACTTTATCCAAGGCTTAGTAAATAGACGCCAAATTCTCTAAAAAGAGTTGTGTGGATTTGTGAATCAACCTTTTTTAACTGCGTAAGGGTCCTCACTTTGAGATCATATTTTGGTCTTCAGTCCATGCTCCTACTAGATTTATGAGCTTTGACCAAACTTACTGCTTTCTTACATTTATCTGTTCTGTCAGTGGTTCCCATACACGGTCCACAAGGCACCCTAACAGTCCAGGTTTTAAGGATATCCATGCTTGAGCACAGGTGGCTTTATTAGTTCCTCAAGCAATTTTGGTTTAACCATCTGTGTTCAAGATATTCTTAAAACCTGGACTTGAAGCAGTTCTTTACGAGTATGTAATGTCTTAACTGAAGTTATAAGAATGAACAAATAAGCAGTAACCACTAGCAACTATTCAGCAATTACTTTGTTAGACTTAGTGCAAGTTAGGCAATGAAAAAACTATGGATTCATTGATTTCTAGGAGAAGTGTTGTGTTAGTACTAAACATAATGGGGTCTATTCATGAAGTAGTGAAAAAGGTGGAGAAGTGAGCCAGTGGAGAAGTTGCCCATGGCAACCAATCAGTGTTTAGGTAACATTTATAAAGTGCATTCTATAAAATTATACGTAGCACCTGATTGGTTGCCATGGGCAACTTCTCCACTGGCTCACTTCTCCACACTTTTCACTGCTTCATGAATATACCTACAGTATATACAGAGCCGGCGCTACCCACTCAGCAAGGATATGCAGTGCAGGGAGGCGCCAAGCTGAAGAGGCTCTCTCCCTGCTCTGCTACCCTGATGCTGCCGGCTGCCACTGCACCTGTAAAACTGGATGACAGGTAGTGGCACTGGCAGCATGTAGCGCTGCTCCCCCTGTAAGGTCCCTCCAGCTCCCTCCTCCTCCTTCTCCCCAGGGAGAGTGCGCGGCCACAGCACTGCTGCCACTGACATCCAATGCCGCCGAGAGTTCAGCCGGCCTGGGTCAAATTTTGAGGGGCTTTGTCTAAGCGCGGGAGGCGTGGCCATGCCCCATTATGGAAAAAAAATAAAAATCTTTGCAGAGCCCTGCGTGGTGGAGTGGGAAGTCTGCTTGAACACCTCAGCCAGGGGCAATTCAAGTGGGGAGCGTGATCAGTGTGAACACTCCCCCCTCCCCTACCCATACAGGAAAAGGCAGAGGCTCAGCAGCAGCCTCTCTGCCTCACTGCAGCACAGCACATGCAGTCAAGATGAGAACTTATGCTGTTGCTGCTGGCCAGTGTGGAGGAGTGCAGCGGACCAGGGTCCATCAGTTCCGGGCCCGGGTAATTACATCCCCCCCACGGCATCACTGCCAACATCCTCCAGAGCCACTGCTGCTGGAGTAACGCAGCCTGCAAGAGGGAGGAAGAGGAGAAGGCAGAGGAGGAATAGCGCCCGAGCTGGGACCTCCTGCAGGTACCGGGTCCACGCATTGGAGACATATGTGTAAGGGGCTCACATAATGCTGTGGGCATTATGTGTGACACTACTGTAGACATTATATATAAGGGGCACTATTGCTGTGGGCATTATGTGTAAGGGGCACTACTGCTGTGGGTATTATGTGTAAGGGGCAATAGGGTGTTATGTGTATAAGGGGCAATACTACTGTGGACATTGTGTGGCACTACTACTGTAGGCATTATGTGTAAGGGGCACTCCTACTGTGGACATTATACAGAGGGCGACTGGAGGAGCTCATGCTCAGGGCGGCAAAAAGGTTAGAGGGCACTCCTCAGTCACCCTGTTGGCACCACGCTTGCTCTTGCCCATTTTTTTTTTTACTGGTAACAGACTAACAGCACAGTGCTGCTGGTGATACCATCTTCCCGACCCTCCCACTTTCCCAGAATGCCAGTGAAGCCAAGCTAGGGGCATTCCGGGAGTGGCCACGGGGGGAAGAGATGACAGATGAAGGAGCACCAGCACATCCACATGTGCCCACCCTGCCCACCAGCCCAGCCGGTTCCTGCGGCTAGAGCATTCATTAAGCAGAGCCGCCCAGCTGGAGTGTGTGGAGTCCAAGGCAGAGCATCAATCAGAGTTCTGTCTACAAAGTGGGAAAGCAGAAGATACTACATTTACAATACCGGGGTGGGTTTGGGGTGGTAGTTATGAGGTGGTTGGGCTGTACAGTACTTGGCATAATGTGTATAATTGGCTGTACCTGGCATAATATATATAATGGCCTGTACCTGGCATAATGTGTATAATGGGCTCTACCTGGCATAACGTGTATAATAGGCTGTACCTGGCATAACGTGTATAATAAGCTGTGCCTGGAATAACGTGTATAATGGGCTCTACCTTGCATAATGTGTTTTATGGGCTCTACCTGGCGTAACGTGTATAAGGGGCTCTACCAGCCATAATGTGTATAAGCAGCTCTACCTGGCATAACATGTATTAGGTGCTCTACTGTGACGTAATGTGTTTAAGAGGCTTTTAATGTGGCATAATGTATATAAGCGGCTTTTCTGCGTGGCGTAACTTGTATATGGGGCTCTCCTGTGTAGTGTAATGTGTATAAGGGGCTCTACTTTGTGGTGTAATGCATAAAAGGGTACTACTGTGCAGTGTAGTGTGACAAACGGACACTACTGTGTGGTGTAATGTGACTAATGGACACTACTGTGAGGTGTAATATGAATTGGTACTATTCTGTGGTCACTGTCCCTGTTTTGAACATGGCAGGTGCCAAAGGAAACTTTCTCCCTGAACTCCTCAAGGTCTAGAACTGGCCCTGTCACCAATTTTAAACTATATTTTTCTTTTCTAAATGTAACATGCCCCCAATTCAATACAGGAAGGGGGTGCTGAAACATACCCTTGCTCTGGGCACCATGGCACCTAATTACACCTCTGATAACGAGTACTACTGTGGGCATTGCGTATAAGGGGTAGTACTGTGTGGTGTAACGTGTAAAAGGGGCACTACTGTGTGACATAATGTGAATAAGGGGCACTACTATATGGTGTAATATGAATCAGGGGCACTACGTGTGGGGTAATGTGAATAAGATTGTAATACTGTGTGACATAATTTGAATTGTGGGTACTATTGTGGCCACGCCGCTTCCTTGTATGACCACACCCCTTTTTGCGGCTTGCGCTGTCCCTTTTTTACGGATGGGAGGGCGCAAATGTATCAATTGCAGGGGGCGCCAAACACTGTAGTACCGGCCTCTAGCACCGGCCCTGCCTATACCATAGTACTAGAGTGAATACTTCTACTACTTATTACTGGGTGTGGTGTAGAAGATCTACAGTTATTAGACAGTCAATAGGTTGACATAATATGGTCGACAGACATTTTGCTGACAGGTCAACACGGTATAAAGGTTGAAATGGAAATTGTTGGCACAAAAAAGGTAGACACAAGTATTTTATGTTTTTGTTGTGTCATTGTGTATGTCTCTTCATCTGTGACCCCAATTAGTGGTAATGTAGACCCTTGTGGGCTTGCTTCACTCGCCCCACCTCATCCGCCATATTTCGGGCAAAGTTACTATGCCCAATCATAGCCCACATGGATGGTAAACCAAGCAAAAGTTGGAAAAAAAAAAGTGAAAATAAAAAGTGTGTTGACCATTGCCATGTCGACCCTTTGACCATATGGTGTTGACCTATTGACTGTCTATCTAAACAGTGTCTAACCATAGTACGGATATCCTAAGTACTGTAGAACAGTATTTAACATTATACATATATATATACTGCTCATTCTTATGTATACAACGTCGCTATCAACAAAAGTACATATTTTTTTAACTGGCTTTTTAATTAAAGTGTAATTGTATTATGTCCTAACCAGAATGGAAGGTACATGCATGTAATTCAAAATATTGTAGTAGTTTCCTTTTTAATTTTTGATATTTTCTCTTTCCTATGATAGCTTAATAATGGTTACCTGCATTATAAACATAAATGCCACGGAATCACCATCCAGGAGCTGTTTTTGGAGAAACTGATAAATGATGGAGCTTTGCATAATATTATGCTGGATGTGACTGGCTCCACTGTCCTGTTCCATGTGGACGGCATTGAAACCCAGCAGCCTCTACCACCCTGTTCTGGTCATTCATCTCAGCTGGTCATCGGTGCACTTCTGCAAGAGTCCGACCATGTGGTTCAGGGATTCCAAGGCTGTATGGACAGCATCAGTATTAACGGGCAAGCTGTGGCAAGCCTAGGCCAAGCTGTACAGCAGAAGGGTATAACACAATGTTGTGAACACACCCAAGCCTGTAGCCAGGAACCTTGCTCAAGTGGCACTCTCTGTGCAGAGATGCCCAATGGAGGTAAAAGCTTGATAAAGGGAAGACGGATGGAGATTTTATATGTCATTAACTGTTAGTGCTTGAGCACTAAACATTGTCATTACTCTTCCAGGGTACTCGTGTCTCTGCCATTCTCCATTTCTTGGTCCCAACTGTGATTTGAGAATGGACCAATGTGCTGCATCTCCTTGCCTACATGGTAGAATCTGTACATCTCTGTCCAATGGGTTCACCTGCAGCTGCCCTCCAGGATATCAGGGTGACAGGTAAGATTGTCTCTTCCATGACCAGTGCTGTTGTAGAGCTGTACAAGACACTATGTAAAGCCTGCCATTATTTCTGTCTGCTTCTCATGAAATTGTTGATGATGTCTAAAGAAGCATCAAGCACGATTATGGCGTCTGGAGATCCTTAAAGTGGGCGTCTCAGTCCTTGCACCTTCATATGTACAGATATATACAAGGGAAAGGCTTGTAGTGGAATTAGCAGACATGCGACCAGCAAAAGACGCATACATGGATGCCACTGTGTCAAGCCCCTTGTGAGCAGTTAACTTGGCACACTAATCCCTATTTCTAGTTAGACCTCTGACTCTCCAACGCTGCCCTCTATTGGACATCCATGTTGTATGCAGATAAAAAAAAGGGTAGAGGGTAATAGAAAGAAGGTTATACAAAACATTGACATCTGAGAGCATAATTCTTTTACAGGAATACAATCAGCAACTCCTGTTTAGTCTTAATATGCAGATTTAGGTTTGAGAACTAGTTGTGGAACAACATCTGGTATTTGCCTAAAGTTCATTTCTCTGTTGTGCCTCTAATTGTAATTCTTGTGTTTTAGTACATTATGTGTCTATCTGAACATTTCTGTTCCTTATAGATGCCAAAATGCAATGAGCAGCTGCCAGGATAGCTCTTGTGGGCAGACTGATCTATGCATCCCTAGCAGCACATGCAATTGTAGTGATGTTAACAGAGGACAGCTATGTGCCGAGAGGGGTACACATGGAAATAACAAGGAATTCCTTATTTCTGGAGCCCAGGAGATTGTAGAGATCCTTGGAGGAGTCCTTGCAGTCCTATTCTTAGTGGGGCTGTTTGTCATCTTCAGAAAGCGCGTGTGCCAACGAGCTGGGAGCCACAAACCAGCTCCCCAGGAGGATCCAGACCTCAAGCACTATATATCCAGAGACATAGGTGTGGGCACCCAAGGGCCACCAATGGAACTTAATATTCTCAGCCCTGCAGCTCGCAATCAGCTGGACCATGAAGGTCAGCCACATAGGAGCGCTGTCCCAGAGCTACTTACTTTCTGCAAACCACAGGTGGCTCGGGGCCCTGTTGTATGCAGTGTGGCTCCCAACCTACCGCCAGCACCTCCTTCTAGCTCGGACAATGAGTCCATCATCAAGAACAACTGGGATTGTGAAGAAAACAGTAAGTACTTGTGTTTTTGCATCACATTTCATATTGCATGATAGATAACATAATTGCCGTCAGTTTTTAGCAAGGGATGTAGTTATGAGACCGGCGATCAGGAGACCACCATATCCCGTTTGCTCCGAATGCCGACTAGCAGGGACTGTTCACACTCGTGGGTGTCCACGACACCCATAGAGTGGGAATAACGAGGCTGAAGTTAGCTTCTTATTCGGCCAGCTTCTTATTCACTTCTTATTCAAGCTCCAGCTTCTTATTCACTTCCTATTCGAGCTCCAGCTTCTTATTCAGATCATTCAGTTTTGCAAGGGTTAATGAGTCTTGGGCAACACATTTGACACCTGAAATTCACAGAGTAGGGTCCCTTTCATATGACCCACATGTATTTTGGCTTGCCCAACGCTGGTTTGCCCATGAAATACGCTGGCAAAGTGGGCACATACACTATAATTCACCATTTTGAATAAGTAGCTGTACTTTTGCAAGGGTTAACAAGTCTCGGGCAACAATTTTGACAGCTGAAATCAACTGAGTCGGGTCACTTGCATATGACGCACATGGATTTTGCCTTGCCCAACACTGGTTTGGGCATGAAATACGCTGGCAAGGTGGGCATATACACAGTATTATGAATTACTATTTTGAATAAGTAGCTGTAGTTTTGCAAGGGTTAACGAGTCTCGGGCAAAAAATTTGACACCAGAAATCAACTGAGTCGGGTCACTTGCATATGACCCACATGGATTTTGCCTTGCCCAACACTGGTTTGGGCATGAAATACGCTGGCAAAGTGGGCACCTTAACACTATTATTTTCTATTTTGAATAAGTAGCTGTAGTTTTGCAAGGGTTAACGAGTCTCGGGCAAAAAATTTGACACCTGAAATCAACTGAGTCGGGTGACTTGCATATGACCCACATGGATTTTGCCTTGCCCAACACTGATTTGGGCATGAAATACGCTGGCAAAGTGGGGACCTTAACACTATTATTTTCTATTATGAATAAGTAGCTGTAGTTTTGCAAGGGTTAACGAGTCTCGGGCAACAATTTTGACACCTGAAATCAAATGAGTTGGGTCACTTGCATATGACCCACATGGATTTAGCCTTGCCCAACACTGGTTTGGGCATGAAATATGCTGCCCAAGTGGGCACCTTAACACTATCATTTTCTATTATGAATAAGTAGCTGTAGTTTTGCAAGGGTTAACGAGTCTCGGGCAACAATTTTGAAACCAGATCTCAATAGAGTCTAGTCACTTGCATATGACCCACAAGGATTTTGCCTTGCCCGATACTGGTTTGGGCATGAAATACGCTGGCAAGGTGGGCATATACACAGTATTCTGAATTACTATTTTGAATAAGTAGCTGTAGTTTTGCAAGGGTTAACGAGTCTCGGGCAAAAATTTTGACAGCTGAAATCAACTGAGTCGGGTCACTTGCATATGACGCACATGGATTTTGCCTTGCCCAACACTGGTTTGGGCATGAAATACGCTGCCCAAGTGGGCACCTGAACACTATCATTTTCTATTATGAATAAGTAGCTGTAGTTTTGCAAGGGTTAACGAGTGTCGGGCAACAATTTTGACACCTGAAATCAAACGAGTCGGGTCACTTGCATATGACCCACATGGATTTAGCCTTGCCCAACACTGGTTTGGGCATGAAATATGCTGCCCAAGTGGGCAACTTAACACTATCATTTTCTATTATGAATAAGTAGCTGTAGTTTTGCAAGGGTTAACGAGTCTCGGGCAACAATTTTGAAACTAGATCTCAATAGAGTCTAGTCACTTGCATATGACCCACAAGGATTTTGCCTTGCCCGATACTGGTTTGGGCATGAAATACGCTGGCAAGGTGGGCATATACACAGTATTCTGAATTACTATTTTGAATAAGTAGCTGTAGTTTTGCAAGGGTTAACGAGTCTCGGGCAAAAATTTTGACAGCTGAAATCAACTGAGTCGGGTCACTTGCATATGACGCACATGGATTTTGCCTTGCCCAACACTGGTTTGGGCATGAAATACGCTACCCAAGTGGGCACCTGAACACTATCATTTTCTATTATGAATAAGTAGCTGTAGTTTTGCAAGGGTTAACGAGTCTCGGGCAAAAATTTTGACAGCTGAAATCAACTGAGTCGGGTCACTTGCATATGACGCACATGGATTTTGCCTTGCCCAACACTGGTTTGGGCATGAAATACGCTGGCAAAGTGGGCACCTGAACACTATCATTTTCTATTATGAATAAGTAGCTGTAGTTTTGCAAGGGTTAACGAGTCTCGGGCAACAATTTTGACACCTGAAATCAAACGAGTCGGGTCACTTGCATATGACCCATATGGATTTTGCCTTGCCCAACACTGGTTTGGGCATGAAATATGCTGCCCAAGTGGGCACCTTAACAATATCATTTTCTATTATGAATAAGTAGCTGTAGTTTTGCAAGGGTTAACGAGTCTCGGCCAACAATTTTGAAACCATATCTCAATAGAGTCCGGTCACTTACATATGACCCACATGGATTTTGCCTTGCCCGACACTGGTTTGGGCATGAAATACGCTGGCAAAGTAGGCACCTTAAGACCATCATTTTCTATTATGAATAAGCAGCTGTAGTTTTGCAAGGGTTAACGAGTCTCGGGCAACAATTTTGACACCTGAAATCAACTGAGTTGGGTCACTTGCATATGACCCACATGGATTTAGCCTTGCCCAACACTGGTTTGGGCATGAAATACGCTGCCCAAGTGGGCACCTTAACACTATAATTTTCTATTATGAATAAGTAGCTGTAGTTTTGCAAGGGTTAACGAGTCTCGGGCAACAATTTTGAAACCAGATCTCAATAGAGTCTGGTCACTTGCATATGACCCACAAGGATTTTGCCTTGCCCAACACTGGTTTGGGCATGAAATACGCTGGCAAGGTGGGCATATACACAGTATTATGAATTACTATTTTGAATAAGTAGCTGTAGTTTTGCAAGGGTTAACGAGTCTCGGGCAACAATTTTGAAACCAGATCTCAATAGAGTCCGGTCACTTGCATATGACCCACATGGATTTTGTCTTGCCCAACACTGGTTTGGGCATGAAATACGCTGGCAAAGTAGGCACCTTAACACTATCATTTTCTATTATGAATAAGTAGCTGTAGTTTTGCAAGGGTTAACGAGTCTCGGGCAAAAAATATGACACCTGAAATCAACTGAGTCCGGTCACTTGCATATGACCCACATGGATTTTGCCTTGCCCAACACTGGTTTGGGCATGAAATACGCTGGCAAAGTGGGCACCTTAACACTATTATTTTCTATTATGAATAAGTAGCTGTAGTTTTGCAAGGGTTAACGAGTCTCGGGCAACAATTTTGACACCTGAAATCAACTGAGTCGGGTCACTTGCATATGACCCACATGGATGTTGCCTTGCCCAACACTGGTTTGGGCATGAAATACGCTGCCCAAGTGGGCACCTGAACACTATCATTTTCTATTATGAATAAGTAGCTGTAGTTTTGCAAGGGTTAACGAGTCTCGGGCAAAAATTTTGACAGCTGAAATCAACTGAGTCGGGTCACTTGCATATGACGCACATGATTTTGCCTTGCCCAACACTGGTTTGGGCATGAAATACGCTGGCAAAGTGGGCACCTTAACACTATTATTTTCTATTATGAATAAGTAGCTGTAGTTTTGCAAGGGTTAACGAGTCTCGGGCAACAATTTTGACACCTGAAATCAAACGAGTCGGGTCACTTGCATATGACCCATATGGATTTTGCCTTGCCCAACACTGGTTTGGGCATGAAATATGCTGCCCAAGTGGGCACCTTAACAATATCATTTTCTATTATGAATAAGTAGCTGTAGTTTTGCAAGGGTTAACGAGTCTCGGGCAACAATTTTGAAACCATATCTCAATAGAGTCCGGTCACTTACATATGACCCACATGGATTTTGCCTTGCCCGACACTGGTTTGGGCATGAAATACGCTGGCAAAGTAGGCACCTTAAGACCATCATTTTCTATTATGAATAAGCAGCTGTAGTTTTGCAAGGGTTAACGAGTCTCGGGCAACAATTTTGACACCTGAAATCAACTGAGTTGGGTCACTTGCATATGACCCACATGGATTTAGCCTTGCCCAACACTGGTTTGGGCATGAAATACGCTGCCCAAGTGGGCACCTTAACACTATCATTTTCTATTATGAATAAGTAGCTGTAGTTTTGCAAGGGTTAACGAGTCTCGGGCAACAATTTTGAAACCAGATCTCAATAGAGTCTGGTCACTTGCATATGACCCACAAGGATTTTGCCTTGCCCAACACTGGTTTGGGCATGAAATACGCTGGCAAGGTGGGCATATACACAGTATTATGAATTACTATTTTGAATAAGTAGCTGTAGTTTTGCAAGGGTTAACGAGTCTCGGGCAACAATTTTGAAACCAGATCTCAATAGAGTCCGGTCACTTGCATATGACCCACATGGATTTTGTCTTGCCCAACACTGGTTTGGGCATGAAATACGCTGGCAAAGTAGGCACCTTAACACTATCATTTTCTATTATGAATAAGTAGCTGTAGTTTTGCAAGGGTTAACGAGTCTCGGGCAAAAAATTTGACACCTGAAATCAACTGAGTCCGGTCACTTGCATATGACCCACATGGATTTTGCCTTGCCCAACACTGGTTTGGGCATGAAATACGCTGGCAAAGTGGGCACCTTAACACTATTATTTTCTATTATGAATAAGTAGCTGTAGTTTTGCAAGGGTTAACAAGTCTTGGGCAAAAAATTTGACACCTGAAATCAACTGAGTCGGGTCACTTGCATATGACCCACATGGATTTTGCCTTGCCCAACACTGGTTTGGGCATGAAATACGCTGGCAAAGTGGGCACCTTAACACTATTATTTTCTATTATGAATAAGTAGCTGTAGTTTTGCAAGGGTTAACGAGTCTCGGGCAACAATTTTGATACCATATCTCAATAGAGTCCGGTCACTTACATATGACCCACATGGATTTTGCCTTGCCCGACACTGGTTTGGGCATGAAATACGCTGGCAAAGTGGGCACCTTAACACTATAATTTTCTATTATGAATAAGTAGCTGTAGTTTTGCAAGGGTTAACGAGTCTCGGGCAACAATTTTGAAACCAGATCTCAATAGAGTCTCCACGGAGTAATTGATTATAATTCATTTTAATGAACATCATCTTCTCCACATTTTCTGGAAGTAGCCTCGTACGCCGATTGCTGACAAGGTGAGTGGCGGCACTCAGAGGCGGATCCAGAAAAAAATTACACGGGGGGGGGGGCACCATAAGGGGCGTGGCTTCGTTGGAATGGGCGTGGCTTCATTGGCATGGGCGTGGCATTGCAGGAAAAGACTACCTTATACCCCAGTTTTGCAACCTGCACGCCCAGACGTTGGCCACCACAGGAAAGAAAAATAATCCTGATTCATGCCCCTTACATTATTTGTCATTTTTCCTCCTTATAGTAATGCCCAGTATACATTATGCCACATACTGCAATGGCCCTTAGACATTATGCCACACACAATAATGCACATGACACAGTATGCACACACCGTAATGCCCCCGACACATTATGCCACACACCGTAATGCCCCCGACACATTATGCCACACACCGTAATGACCCCGACACATTATGCCACACACCGTAATGCCCCCGACACATTATGCCACACACTATAATGCCTGTGACACATTATGACAGGAATTGCAATGCCCGTTATACATTATGCTACACACTGCAATGCCCCTGATACATTATAGCACATACAATGTCTGTGACACATTATGACACACACTGCAATGTCCGTGATACATTATACCACACACTGCAATGCCCGATACATTATAGCACATACAATGCCTGTGACACATTATGCCACACACTGCAATGACCTTGAGACATTATACCACAATGCCCGTGATATAGTATACCATACACTGTAATGCCTGTGACACATACCGCAATGCCCGTTATACCTTATGCCACACACCGCAATGCCCGTTATATATTATGCCACACTGCAATGACCCTGAGACATTATACCACATACCACAATGCCCGTGATATAGTATACCACACACCGTAATGCCTGACACATTATGACACACACCGCAATGTCCGTGATACATTATGCCACACACCGTAATGCCCATTACACATTAAGTCCTACAGTAAGGCTTCTAATTACTTTTCAAATACCTGCTCGTTGTCAGGGGTTTCATGCACTGGGTGTCATGCTCGTTGCCAGGGGTTTCATGCTCTTGGTTCCATGCATGGTGCCAGGGGTTTTCATGCTCAGGGTGTCATGCTCGTTGCCAGGGGTTTCATGCACTGGGTGTCATGCTCGTTGCCAGGGGTTTCATGCACTGGGTGTCATGCTCGTTGCCAGGGGTTTCATGCACTGGGTGTCATGCTCATTGCTAGGAGGTAGTCATTGTTGCTAGGGCTGTGCTCCCAGTGCCACATATGTCCCCAGTGCCAGATATTCCCCCACGGTGCCAGGTACTCACATGCCCCCAGTGCCAAATATAGCCCCCCCCCATGTGCCAGGTACACATATACCCCCCAGTGCCAGATATTCCCCCCCAGTGCCATATATGCCCCCAGTGCCAGATATCCCCCCCCCAGTGCTATATATGCCCCCAGTGCCACATATGCCCCAGTGCCAGATATTCCCCCCCAGTGCCACATATGCCCCCAGTGCCAGATATTCCCCCCCCAGTGCCACATATGCCCCCAGTGCCAGATATTCCCCCCCAGTGCCATATATGCCCCCAGTGCCAGATATTCCCCCCAGTGCCATATATGTCCCCAGTGCCAGATATTCTCCCCCCCCCCCTCCCTGCCAAATATGCCCCCAGTGCCAGATATTCCCCCCCAGTGCCAGATATGCCCCCTCAGTGCGTTCCCCCCCCCCTTCCTCCGCCGCCGCCGCTCCCCCCGCTCCCCTGCTGTTAGGAGGGACACAGAGGGCACAGTGCGCGCCTCTCCTGTGTCCCTCCTGGGTCTCCGGCGGCCGCGGGTCACTGTATTAAAGGAAGTGCTCACGAACGGCACTTCCTTAATGAGACCCGCGGCCGCCGGAGACCCAGGAGGGACACAGGAGAGGCGCGCACTGTGCCCTCTGTGTCCCTCCTAAAAGCAGCGGAGGAAATGAGACCGCAGACTGACATGCGAACGCTCGTCCGCATGTCAGTCTGCACAAAATCAGTGGCGCCCCCGCAACCCCTCGCCCCCAAGCCACCGTGAGGGCTGCGGGGGCAGCCGCAGGAGTTACGCCACATCCTTCAGGACCAGCAGCAGCAGCCTCATGTCGGGTGGGTGCGCCGCGGTGTGCGCACAAAAGAAAATTAAAAAAAATACAAAAATCAACTAAAAATGACAGGGGGGGCACGTGCCTTGGTGCCCCCCCCCCCCCCCCCTAAATCCGCCACTGGCGGCACTAAACACTCTTTCGGAGTACACACTGGAGGGAGGGCAACTTAGGTAGAATAAAGCCAGTTTGTGCAAGGGCCTCCAAATTGCCTCTTTTTCCTGCCAGTATACGTACGGACTGTCTGACGTGCCTACTTGGATGCAGTCACTCATATAATCCTTCACCATTCTTTCAATGGTGAGAGAATCATATGCAGTGACAGTAGATGACATGTCAGTAATCGTTGGCAGGTCCTTCAGTCCGGACCAGATGTCAGCATTAGCAGTCGCTCCAGACTGCCCTGCATCACCGCCAGCGGGTGGGCTCGGAATACGTAGCCTTTTCCTCGCACCCCCAGTTGCGGGAGAATATGAAGGAGGAAATGTTGACAGGTCGCGTTCCGCTTGACTTGACAATTTTCTCACCAGCAGTTCTTTGAACCCCAGACTTGTGTCTGCCGGAAAGAGAGATCCAACGTAGGTTTTAAATCTAGGATCGAGCACGGTGGCCAAAATGTAGTGCTCTGATTTCAACAGATTGACCACACGTGAATCCTGGTTAAGCGAATGAAGGGCTCCATCCACAAGTCCCACATGCCTAGCGGAATCGCTCTGTTTTAGCTCCTCCTTCAATGCCTCCAGCTTCTTCTGCAAAAGCCTGATGAGGGGAATGACCTGACTCAGGCTGGCAGTGTCTGAACTGACTTTACGTGTGGCAAGTTCAAAGGGCAGCAGGACCTTGCACAACGTTGAAATCATTCTCCACTGCGCTTGAGACAGGTGCATTCCACCTCCTTTGCCTATATCGTGGGCAGATGTATAGGCTTGAATGGCCGTTTGCTGCTCCTCCATCCTCTGAAGCATATAGAGGGTTGAATTCCACCTCGTTACCACCTCTTGCTTCAGATGATGGCAGGGCAGGTTCAGGTTTTTTTGGTGGTGCTCCAGTCTTCTGTACGCGGTGCCTGCACGCCGAAAGTGGCCCGCAATTCTTCTGGCCACCGACAGCATCTCTTGCACGCCCCTGTCGTTTTTTAAATAATTCTGCACCACCAAATTCAAGGTATGTGCAAAACATGGGACGTGCTGGAATTTGCCCAGATGTAATGCGCGCACAATATTGCTGGCGTTGTCCGATGTCACAAATCCCCAGGAGAGTCCAATTGGGGTAAGCCATTCTGCGATGATCTTCTTCAGTTGCCGTAAGAGGTTTTCAGCTGTCTGCGTATTCTGGAAAGCGGTGATACAAAGCGTAGCCTGCTTAGGAATGAGTTGGCGTTTGCGAGATCCTGCTACTGGTGCCGCCGCTGCTGTTCTTGCAGCGGGAGGTAATACATCTACCCAGTGGGCTATCACAGTCATGTAGTCCTGAGTCTGCCCTGCTCCACTTGTCCACATGTCCGTGGTTAAGTGGAAATTGGGTACAACTGCATTTTTTAGGACAATGGTGAGTCTTATTCTGACGTCCGTATACATTCTCGGTATCGCCTGCCTAGAGAAGTGGAACCTAGATGGTATTTGGTAACGGGGGCACACTGCCTCAATAAATTGTCTAGTTCCCTGTGAACTAACGGCGGATACCGGACGCACGTCTAACACCAACATAGTTGTCAAGGCCTCAGTTATCCGCTTTGCAGCAGGATGACTGCTGTGATATTTCATCTTCCTCGCAAAGGACTGTTGGACAGTCAATTGCTTACTGGAAGTAGTACAAGTGGTCTTCTGACTTCCCCTCTGGGATGACGATCGACTCCCAGCAGCAACAACAGCAGCGCCAGCAGCAGTAGGCATTACACTCAAGGATGCATTGGAGGAATCCCAGGCAGGAGAGGACTCGTCAGACTTGCCAGTGACATGGCCTGCAGGACTATTGGCTTTCCTGGGTAAGGAGGAAATTGACACTGAGGGAGTTGGTGGTGTGGTTTACGCGAGCTTGGTTACAAGAGGAAGGGATTTACTGGTCAGTGGACTGCTTCCGCTGTCGCCCAAAGTTTTTGAACTTGTCACTGACTTATTATGAATGCGCTGCAGGTGACGTATAAGGGAGGATGTTCCGAAGTGGTTAATGTCCTTACCCCTACTTATTACAGCTTGACAAAGGCAACACACGGCTTGACACCTGTTGTCCGCATTTCTGTTGAAATACTTCCACACTGAAGAGCTGATTTTTTTGGTATTTTCACCAGGCATAGTTTTGTATGTAATATAAATACTGCGCTGTAAATATGTGTAGCAGCTCTGTAAAATTATAACAATTAAAATACTAAGAAAGAGCGCTTGTGTAGCTAGACGCACATACCTATAAAAAAAGATTTAATTAGTATAATAATGTTACAGCTCTTTTTTGAAAAGATGCAGGAGGTGGAAATTAATCATTTTTTTTTTAAAAGGTTTAATTGTCCATAAAATTGTATGATGTAACTTTCCCTATTTTTCCCTACCTTATCTGCCGGGTTCAGAGGGTTGTATATCTGGGCAGCCTGTGCGGCTATGGTGAGCCCAGTAAACGGCTTCAATTAGCGGCTCCAATACTCCGGCCGCTCCAGCTGATGGTAAAGTTGTACAGTCTGTCCGGCTGCGGGGAGCGCAAACGACGGCTGCGGCTGACGGCTCCTGCTCTCTAGTTGTTCCAGCTTACAATGAAAGCCGTGCAGTCAGAGCGGCTGTGAGGAGCTCAATTAGCGGCTGTAGCTGGCGGCTTCCAGTATCCGATCTCTTTACACTCCTTCGTGCGGCTCACGGCTATTTGAAGTGCCAATGTTGAAGAACCTTTTCCAGAGTTCTTCCCAGTCTCCTGCTGTATCCGTATCCAACGCGTTTCGGGCTTTCCACCCTTTTACTAGGATATGGATTAACTTCCTATTCTCCTTTTTATGATGAAAAAACTTTATTATTCCTTATTTAAAACAGGAAATGTTAAAAACGGATGTGATTAATAAAAAGCGGCAACCATGTGCCTATAAATCCAATGGATTCAAAAATAAAATTGTTTCTATTTCTTTTAGAGCTTAATTAATAGGTATGGCGTTTCTGACTGTCAATAATTGTTATAAGAAATAAATATGTTTTTATGTATACTATATATTAATTTAAGAAATTAGAAAAATTAATACGGCAATAAAAAATATCCCTAATGTGAATGCTATAAAAAGGCATTTACATCAATTTCCACATTTAAACCATCTGGTTGGAGGGTTATACAGACCATTAAATTATGCAAAAAATTAATAATAGGTGGCGGTGTTGTATACTAGAATCTGAGTGGTGAATAATACTAAATTTACCATGCTTATTGATTATTAACTTATCCATGCACTTTATAATGTCATTTGGAATTGTGTTAATAATGACAGTTGTATTATAGAGTCTATTTTTTGGATGATAAAGATTTATACCATGCTCAGTGGTTATTGTCAGTATTGTGCACTAAACATCTATCCATAGTTGGTAAGGGAAGAAAGGAAGGGAAATGAGAAAGGGGTAGAGGAAACGGAGAGAGGAGCAAAAGGAGGGGGGGGGGGAATGGGGAGGGGGGTTGTTAAAATAATTGATGAGAGGTGTCTGGACAGTGGGATTACTGTTTCAATTTAAGAAAACCCCATAATTGATGTTTTCATTCATGCCAAAAGGGTGGATAGTACCTAGTTTAAAAATCCACTCACATTCTTTCCTCAGTAGGGTGTCTGTCAAGCTGCCCCCGCGGATTCCAAGTTTGATTTTTTCAAGTCCGAAGACCCTAAGTTCCTCCCATCTATTATCATGGTGTTGGTAAAAGTGGCGAGCTACTGTAGTGAGTGGTTTCATCTTTGTTTTGTCAGAAGTAGCATTGCGTATAGTCCCAATGTGTTCTAGGACACGTTGTTTCAGTGGGCGAGTGGTAATACCCACATATTTCTTGTCACAGCTGCATTTGATGCAGTAAATGACACCTTCAGTTAAACAATTCATATAATCGTTGATCTTGAATTCTGTCCCGTATTTATCCTTTACTTCCTTCACCGTTTCAATGTGTCTGCAAGCTTACATCTTGTAACTGTCTTACATCTCGGCTATGACCTATGATTCAACTACCTGCTAGGATTCAATTCCCATTTGGGATGTACAGCAGTTATCAAATGATGGTCATATATATATACACTGAATGAGCAATTCTTTTGACCACAGGCTGTCCTACAGTTGGTTTGTCTGTTCACAAATTCACAGATATACCCATCTCGGCCTATATTAGGTATTTGTACCTTGTAATCTATATATAATTTTCTATATTTTCGCAATGTCGCCATTTAACAAATATTGGCGCTCATTGAACTCCTCAATAATTAATTTTAATGAGAATTATTAAAGTATTGTATTTTAGTTAGTTATTGTGACATCCAGTCATACAACATTATCTGTATATGAGTGCTTCCCAAAAAGAGTATTCTTTTTTTCTTTTTTCTATGTTTAAATGAAGCAGTAATCCTGCCTACTTTTGTATTGGTCCCGCCTACAGTTGATTTGATGCCGCCCACGAGGCCACTTCTATAATTTTTTCCAGGGCCACTTTTAGCTCCCAATCCGTCCCTGGGCACAGGGAGGCTGCTGGCAACAGCCTCTCTACTACGTGGGACAAAGGGGGAGCAGTGTCCGCCCTGCAGGGTCTGAGCCACTATCTCCACTGACAGGACACTGAGCTCCTGAGGGGATCGAACATTCCCCGCCACAGGGGATCGCTCACCCCGGCAGCATGCCGCCACCCCCTTACAGAGCCAGAAGACTTAGGTTGCGAGTTAGTAACCGGCCCCCGTGACAAGCGTGGACCAGGTGTGAAGATGGTGGCGTCAGGGTAGGGAGCGCAGTTAGTACTGCGCTCCCTACCCTAACCCTAGTACTAACTGCGCTCCAGGGCTTAGCGGTACTTAGTGCGGCGCTGAGAGCGGCGACCTGAGCCAGCGCCTACACCCTACACTGTTTAGAAAGCCTGTCAGGGTCCCAGGATCACCGCTAGCACATTCCTCAGGCCAGTATAAAATTCACATTAGAGCTGGAAGCAGCGCCATAAAAGGGGGCGGAGCTTCTCCTCAGAGCGGACCCAGCTTCGTTCAGTGCCATCTTTCTTGCATGCAGGGACGCTGACAGGGGAGAGCTGTCCCTCCACATCAACTCCAGCTATCTGTACGGTACCTGGGGTTGTAGAAGGGGGGCGGGGGCTGTGTAATAGACTTTGTAACCTATTAAGGTACACAGTTAGCGCTGGTAAGGGGTATCCTTTATCTTAAAAAGCGCTGTGTGTGGGTTAGGTCCAAACTCTGTGGGGTATATTTACTAAGCTCCCGATTTTGACCGAGTTGGTGTTTTTTCATCAAAGTGTTATCTCTGGAATTTACTAAACACAAATCTCGGCAGTGATGAGGGCATTCGTATTTCTTTGGAAAACAAAGGAAAAATATATACGAATGAATACACCATCGGTCAAATACGCCTGTCATTTTTTACAACTCTGTAATTTACAAAAAATTCGAATTCACAAACACTGCTGGCAATAGCCAAACACTGCCGTCAAAAAATACAAATATAAAAAAAAGCAGTTTTAAAATAGACCTGCTTTTTTTTTTTTACCGTGTTCTGATAGGCATGCATGGATCTGTGAGATCCGTGCATGTTTATCAGTGGGAAGGGGTGTGAAAGAGTTATAAATCAGGAAAATAATTGCGTTGGGTCCCCCCTCCTATGTATAACCAGCCTGATTGTAAAAATACGGGGGGGAAATTGACAGGGGTTCCCCTATATTTGAACAACCAGCACCGGGCTCTGCGCCTGGTCCTGGTTCAAAAAATACGGGGGACAAAACACGTAGGGGTCCACTAGTCAGAGAGATAATGCCGCAGCCGGAGGACACTTTTATAATGGTCCCTGCGGCCCTGGCATTAAATCACCAACTAGTCAACCCTGGCCGGGGTACCCTGGAGGAGTGGGGACCCCTTAAATCAAGGGTCCCCACCTCCAGCCACCCAAGGGCCAGGGGTGAAGCCCGAGGCTGTCCCCCCCCATCCAAGGGCGGCGGATGGGGGGCTGATAGCCTTCTATGTAAAAATAAGAATATTGTTTTTTGTAGCAGTACTACAAGTCCCAGCAAGTCTCCCCCGCAAGCTGGTACTTGGAGAACTACAAGGATCAGCATGCGGGGGGGGGGGGGCCGTGCCCGCTGGTACCTGTAATTCTACTACAAAAAAATACCCAAATAAAAACAAAACACACACACCGTGATAGTACAACTTTATTACATACATGCACACCTACATACACACATACTTACCTATGTTGACACAAAGCAGTCGGTCCTCTTCTACAGTAAAATCCCGGGGTACCTGTAAATAAAAATTATACTCACCAAAAATCCAGTGTAGTTCGGTCCTCTTCTTTAAATGTGTAATCCAGGGACTTGGCAAAATAAAGAAACGGATCACCCGAACCACGCACTGGCGGGACCCCCCGTGACTGCTGTCGAAGAGGGTTCCTTCAGCCAACCGGGGAGAGCCACGTCTGATTGGCTGTCCGCTCCTGAGCTGTCAGTCAGGCTGCGCACTGTAGATACAATGTAGCGCATATGCGCTCCATTGTATCCAATGGTGGGAACGTTGTGGTCTGCGGTAGACTGCGAGGTTAAGTGGGGTCACTCTTGTGGTTGTCCCGACTCTATCGATTTCTGCTGTCAAAATTTTGCCCGAGACTAGTTAACCCTTGCAAAACTACAGCTGCTTATTCATAATAGA
The DNA here is from genome assembly GCF_028390025.1 of Pseudophryne corroboree. Classification (NCBI taxonomy): domain Eukaryota; kingdom Metazoa; phylum Chordata; class Amphibia; order Anura; family Myobatrachidae; genus Pseudophryne; species Pseudophryne corroboree. The sequence goes on along the minus strand of NC_086449.1, from coordinate 698,492,613 downwards.
AAATGATGGTGTTAAGGTGCCCACTTTGCCAGCGTATTTCATGCCCAAACCAGTGTTGGGCAAGGCAAAATCCATGTGGGTCATATGTAAGTGACCGGACTCTATTGAGATATGGTTTCAAAACTGTTGCCCGAGACTCGTTAACCCTTGCAAAACTACAGCTACTTATTCATAATAGAAAATGATATTGTTAAGGTGCCCACTTGGGCAGCATATTTCATGCCCAAACCAGTGTTGGGCAAGGCAAAATCCATATGGGTCATATGCAAGTGACCCGACTCGTTTGATTTCAGGTGTCAAAATTGTTGCCCGAGACTCGTTAACCCTTGCAAAACTACAGCTACTTATTCATAATAGAAAATGATAGTGTTAAGGTGCCTACTTTGCCAGCGTATTTCATGCCCAAACCAGTGTTGGGCAAGACAAAATCCATGTGGGTCATATGCAAGTGACCGGACTCTATTGAGATCTGGTTTCAAAATTGTTGCCCGAGACTCGTTAACCCTTGCAAAACTACAGCTACTTATTCAAAATAGTAATTCATAATACTGTGTATATGCCCACCTTGCCAGCGTATTTCATGCCCAAACCAGTGTTGGGCAAGGCAAAATCCATATGGGTCATATGCAAGTGACCCGACTCGTTTGATTTCAGGTGTCAAAATTGTTGCCCGAGACTCGTTAACCCTTGCAAAACTACAGCTACTTATTCATAATAGAAAATAATAGTGTTAAGGTGCCCACTTTGCCAGCGTATTTCATGCCCAAACCAGTGTTGGGCAAGGCAAAATCCATGTGGGTCATATGCAAGTGACCCGACTCAGTTGATTTCAGGTGTCAAATTTTTTGCCCGAGACTCGTTAACCCTTGCAAAACTACAGCTACTTATTCATAATAGAAAATAATAGTGTTAAGGTGCCTACTTTGCCAGCGTATTTCATGCCCAAACCAGTGTTGGGCAAGACAAAATCCATGTGGGTCATATGCAAGTGACCGGACTCTATTGAGATCTGGTTTCAAAATTGTTGCCCGAGACTCGTTAACCCTTGCAAAACTACAGCTACTTATTCAAAATAGTAATTCATAATACTGTGTATATGCCCACCTTGCCAGCGTATTTCATGCCCAAACCAGTGTTGGGCAAGGCAAAATCCTTGTGGGTCATATGCAAGTGACCAGACTCTATTGAGATCTGGTTTCAAAATTGTTGCCCGAGACTCGTTAACCCTTGCAAAACTACAGCTACTTATTCATAATAGAAAATGATAGTGTTATGGTGCCCACTTGGGCAGCATATTTCATGCCCAAACCAGTGTTGGGCAAGGCTAAATCCATGTGGGTCATATGCAAGTGACCCAACTCGTTTGATTTCAGGTGTCAAAATTGTTGCCCGAGACTCGTTAACCCTTGCAAAACTACAGCTACTTATTCATAATAGAAAATAATAGTGTTAAGGTGCCCACTTTGCCAGCGTATTTCATGCCCAAATCAGTGTTGGGCAAGGCAAAATCCATGTGGGTCATATGCAAGTGACCCGACTCAGTTGATTTCAGGTGTCAAATATTTTGCCCGAGACTCGTTAACCCTTGCAAAACTACAGCTACTTATTCATAATAGAAAATGATAGTGTTAAGGTGCCCACTTGGGCAGCATATTTCATGCCCAAACCAGTGTTGGGCAAGGCAAAATCCATATGGGTCATATGCAAGTGACCCGACTCGCTTGATTTCAGGTGTCAAAATTGTTGCCCGAGACTCGTTAACCCTTGCAAAACTACAGCTACTTATTCATAATAGAAAATAATAGTGTTAAGGTGCCCACTTTGCCAGCGTATTTCATGCCCAAACCAGTGTTGGGCAAGGCAAAATCCTTGTGGGTCATATGCAAGTGACCAGACTCTATTGAGATCTGGTTTCAAAATTGTGGCCCGAGACTCGTTAACCCTTGCAAAACTACAGCTACTTATTCATAATAGAAAATGATAGTGTTAAGGTGCCCACTTGGGCAGCATATTTCATGCCCAAACCAGTGTTGGGCAAGGCAAAATCCATATGGGTCATATGCAAGTGACCCGACTCGTTTGATTTCAGGTGTCAAAATTGTTGCCCGAGACTCGTTAACCCTTGCAAAACTACAGCTACTTATTCATAATAGAAAATGATAGTGTTAAGGTGCCCACTTTGCCAGCGTATTTCATGCCCAAACCAGTGTTGGGCAAGGCAAAATCCATGTGGGTCATATGCAAGTGACCCGACTCAGTTGATTTCAGGTGTCAAAATTGTTGCCCGAGACTCGTTAACCCTTGCAAAACTACAGCTACTTATTCATAATAGAAAATAATAGTGTTAAGGTGCCTACTTTGCCAGCGTATTTCATGCCCAAACCAGTGTTGGGCAAGACAAAATCCATGTGGGTCATATGCAAGTGACCGGACTCTATTGAGATCTGGTTTCAAAATTGTTGCCCGAGACTCGTTAACCCTTGCAAAACTACAGCTACTTATTCAAAATAGTAATTCATAATACTGTGTATATGCCCACCTTGCCAGCGTATTTCATGCCCAAACCAGTGTTGGGCAAGGCAAAATCCTTGTGGGTCATATGCAAGTGACCAGACTCTATTGAGATCTGGTTTCAAAATTGTTGCCCGAGACTCGTTAACCCTTGCAAAACTACAGCTACTTATTCATAATAGAAAATTATAGTGTTAAGGTGCCCACTTGGGCAGCATATTTCATGCCCAAACCAGTGTTGGGCAAGGCTAAATCCATGTGGGTCATATGTAAGTGACCCAACTCGTTTGATTTCAGGTGTCAAAATTGTTGCCCGAGACTCGTTAACCCTTTCAAAACTACAGCTACTTATTCATAATAGAAAATAATAGTGTTAAGGTGCCCACTTTGCCAGCGTATTTCATGCCCAAATCAGTGTTGGGCAAGGCAAAATCCATGTGGGTCATATGCAAGTGACCCGACTCAGTTGATTTCAGGTGTCAAATTTTTTGCCCGAGACTCTTTAACCCTTGCAAAACTACAGCTACTTATTCATAATAGAAAATGATAGTGTTAAGGTGCCTACTTTGCCAGCGTATTTCATGCCCAAACCAGTGTTGGGCAAGACAACATCCATGTGGGTCATATGCAAGTGACCGGACTCTATTGAGATCTGATTTCAAAATTGTTGCCCGAGACTCGTTAACCCTTGCAAAACTACAGCTACTTATTTAAAATAGTAATTCATAATACTGTGTATATGCCCACCTTGCCAGCGTATTTCATGCCCAAACCAGTGTTGGGCAAGGCAAAATCCTTGTGGGTCATATGTAAGTGACCGGACTCTATTGAGATCTGGTTTCAAAATTGTTGCCCGAGACTCGTTAACCCTTGCAAAACTACAGCTACTTATTCATAATAGAAAATGATAGTGTTAAGGTGCCCACTTGGGCAGCATATTTCATGCCCAAACCAGTGTTGGGCAAGGCTAAATCCATGTGGGTCATATGCAAGTGACCCGACTCGTTTGATTTCAGGTGTCAAAATTGTTGCCCGAGACTCGTTAACCCTTGCAAAACTACAGCTACTTATTCAAAATAGTAATTCATAATACTGTGTATATGCCCACCTTGCCAGCGTATTTCATGCCCAAACCAGTGTCGGGCAAGGCAAAATCCTTGTGGGTCATATGCAAGTGACTAGACTCTATTGAGATCTGGTTTCAAAATTGTTGCCCGAGACTCGTTAACCCTTGCAAAACTACAGCTACTTATTCATAATAGAAAATGATAGTGTTAATGTGCCCACTTGGGCAGCATATTTCATGCCCAAACCAGTGTTGGGCAAAGCTAAATCCATGTGGGCCATATGCAAGTGACCCGACTCGTTTGATTTCAGGTGTCAAAATTGTTGCCCGAGACTCGTTAACCCTTGCAAAACTACAGCTACTTATTCATAATAGAAAATGATAGTGTTAAGGTGCCCACTTTGCCAGCGTATTTCATGCCCAAACCAGTGTTGGGCAAGGCAACATCCATGTGGGTCATATGCAAGTGACCCGACTCAGTTGATTTCAGGTGTCAAAATTGTTGCCCGAGACTCGTTAACCCTTGCAAAACTACAGCTACTTATTCAAAATGGTGAATTATACTGCATGTACCCACTTTGCCAGCGTATTTCGTGGGCAAACCAGCGTTGGGCAAGCCAAAATACATGTGGGTCATATGAAAGGGACCCTACTCTGTGAATTTCAGGTGTCAAATGTGTTGCCCAAGACTCATTAACCCTTGCAAAACTGAATAATCTGAATAAGAAGCTGGAGCTCGAATAAGAAGTGAATAAGAAGCTGGAGCTTGAATAAGAAGTGAATAAGAAGCTGGCCGAATAAGAAGCTAACTTCAGCCTCGTGTGGGAATAGAACCTGTAGCAAGCCACAAGGGGCTTCGTTGCGCTCACCCCCGCCAGCATTCTGCGGCCGGGACCCCGGCGTCGGGATGCTGACCTCCGGGATCCTGGCCGTTGGTAAGCCATACCCAACAGTATATTTCTTTTATACAAAGAATTATCAAGCTTTAAATATAGCAGTAAACCACAGGTTTAGGATGCTGTTTCATTCTTCAAGGACAAACATTCTATGCATGGAGAAGCATTGCAGAAAGCTTCCGGTAAAGACTATTGCCGGTGAATATCACCGGGAGGAGGCTTTGTTGTATTGTCAGAACCCTATATCCTGATTTCACAGGTTTTTTTTAGTGCTTTGTGCGTTAAATAAATAGAATCAAATCAGTTTAGATTTCCCCTTTGCAAAATATTTACAAAAATTTAATAATAATAATATCTGTCTCTGCTTATAAAAAAGGCTCTGGCTACCTATTAGACAAGGAAAACGCTTTCTGTACTGATTTGAAACTAGAGTTTTGTACTACTGTAACTTTTCCTACCAATACCCTTCATCACATATAGACCTGTCTCACACAAACATACATGTTACAGAATTAATGGTTATATAGACACAACCGTAATCGCTGCTAAGGTTGTCCAGCAATGGTCGATGGCTTATAAACATCGGTGGGAAACCATCAATATCACAAATGTGCAAACCGTTGCCGCCATTAGCCATCAGGACCCCATCACCAATATATACCATCGATGGTCTTTCAATTGATGACAAAACTATTTACCATCAGTTGTAGAAGGTTTCTGTAATTGATTACATTATCACAAAGGCACTGTATATAATTTAGCTTAACTGAAGAGTTACCCTGTTTGTATGTCTAACTGGTGAGCAAATGCTGCAATAAGGTCACCTCAACTGTAGTACATAGCTTGCCAGAAAAATATAAGAAAGAAGATAAAAGCAGCACACACTCTAAGTTCAACATATGGGGCTAAACGTAATAGCCCGCTGTTTTCCGGAGCAGCACAATTCCAGTGGGACAGTCATTACATGTAAAGCAGTAAGGCATAACCCAGGTAGGTTGTACCTTTACAGTAATTGCAGCTTCAAGTCAGTGACTGTTTCGCTGGATTCTTACCGCCTCCGACAAATGATGGGCTATTACATTTGGCCCTTGCTTTCACAGCACATCAGCTAATAAGCTGATCACCCGTATGTTACATGTATAGTTCATTTAGAGAAGTATAGCAAGTAGCTATACAGTGCTATGTGCAGGCTGAGATACCCCTGACACCTGTTGGCTGGTGTGAGTGACGGAGGCAGTGGCTGTACTTGTTCTCACTTGCTCACCGCAGAGCCCTGGAATTCTCTGCAGTGCACTTACATGTTACTGACTGACAGCCCTTGCTCTTTGTAAGCTCTAGGAATGTTAGGGGTGATTGTGCTACCTTTGTTAGCAGTATCTGGGAGTGGAAGGCTCTGTAATTAGCACGTATCAGTGCCAGTGCTGCATTCAGTGACAACTAGTCTGACAAATGAGAATTTTTTTGATCTCCTCGGCTATACTGTTCCTCACACTGATCATAGTGGTTGCCCATAAGGGACAATTAAAACATAAATAAATAAAAAAGGAGGGGGCAATTTATTTTGACAAATAATTGCATGCTTGGAACTTCAGTGAAACACACACATTTTGGAGAGCGCCCCCGGACTCCCAGCAGAGTAGACCAGACTGCTAGATGCCCTTCCTAGTGAAATGGGCAGTTCATGGAATCATTGGTGCATATTGCTTCACTGTGGCCTTGCCACACCTCCCCTACCCCTACCTTTCCCCAGCAGGGGCATGGGCTGCTGTGATGTAATTCTCTACACCTCAAATTCCCACCTGGACCTCCCCCCATACAATAACTCCCAGAGAATTGTCACAGGGAGAATAATAAAAGTTGGCAAGTGCTGTTGCAAGTCACCAACCTCTACTTCCAGAGTGGACTGGGACTGTACAGCCAAATAATGGGATTGAGACAGAACTGTCACTACAGTGTGAATGGAGGAAGGGAGTATCAGCTCTGTCTCCTCTCAGATGTGGTCCCTGAGCAGCTGCATCATCCAGTCATATAATACAGTCCTGCGACGCTGACAGTCAGGGGTGGATTGGGAACTGAAAGTGGCCTTGGAAAAATTTGTAGAAGTGGCCTCACATGGGCAGCAACAGAGGTATACCATGTAACCATGGCGACAGCACCACCCCTCACATGTCAACAAACAAAACAGGCCTAGCATGATCTTCGGCCCAACGGGAATCTTCCCTGGGAGGCCCATGGCCAGTCTGCCCCTGCTGATATCATGTCACAACCAGCACATTTTCTTCCATGCTGCCTGTAACTTAGCTCCCCACCTCAGCCCATACGTTAAAGTAAAACACTGCAAACAAACAAAAAATATAATAATATTCCTTTACTCAAACACAGAACAAGAGAAAAGTGAAACTCTACAAAGAATGCATGTACCCCCAGGCGGCTATCCAAAGCACTTCTAATATATTCCATCACAGTAGTGTAATATATACATTACAATCACAGCGGATAAAAGTCAGGAATTATAGAACATGCCTGAGGCTTCTATGCAAAGAGGGAAATGAAGAAACTGTTACCTTCTTTGCCTAGGAATTGTGTAGCTTTATTAAGAAAAAAACAAAAACATTTTAATTCTTCATGTGATATTTACATCATTGTTTAATAAGAGAGAGTTACAATTAGGGATAGGGGTTTTTGTTAGGAGGTAGTGTTTTCGGTTAGGGGTTAATGTGTGGTTAGGGTTAGGGGGTTAGTGTTCGGAGTTAATCTTTGTGGTTAGTGTCCGTGGTTAGTGTTCGGAGTTCATGTTTGTGGTTAGGGGGTTAGTGTCCGTGGTTAGTGTTCGGGGTTAGTGTTCGGAGTTAATGTTTGTGGTTAGGGGGTTAGTGTCCGGGGTTAGTGTTCGGAGTTAATGTTTGTGGTTAGGGGGTTAGTGTCCGTGGTTAGTGTTCGGGGTTAGTGTTCGGAGTTAATGTTTGTGGTTAGGGGGTTAGTGTCCGTGGTTAGTGTTCGGAGTTCATGTTTGTGGTTATGGGGATAGTGTTCGTGGTTAGGGGTTAGTGTTCGGGGTTAGTATTCGGAGTTAATGTTTGTGGTTAGGGGGTTAGTGTCCGGGGTTAGTGTTCGGAGTTAATGTTTGTGGTTAGGGGGTTAGTGTCCGTGGTTAGTGTTCGGGGTTAGTGTTCGGAGTTAATGTTTGTGGTTAGGGGGTTAGTGTCCGTGGTTAGTGTTCGGAGTTCATGTTTGTGGTTATGGGGATAGTGTTCGTGGTTAGGGGTTAGTGTTCGGGGTTAGTATTCGGAGTTAATGTTTGTGGTTAGGGGGTTAGTGTTCGGAGTTAATGTTTGTGGTTAGGGGGTTAGTGTCCGTGGTTAGGGTTAGGGGTTAGTGTTCGGGGTTCGTGTTAGGAGTTAATGTTTGTGGTTAGGGGGATAGTGTTCGTGGTTAGGGTTAGGGGTTAGTGTTCGGGGTTAGTGTTAGGAGTTAATGTTTGTGGTTAGGGGGTTAGTGTCCGTGGTTAGTGTTCGGGGTTAGTGTTCGGAGTTAATGTTTGTGGTTAGGGGGTTAGTGTCCGTGGTTAGTGTTCGGAGTTCATGTTTGTGGTTATGGGGATAGTGTTCGTGGTTAGGGGTTAGTGTTCGGGGTTAATGTTTGTGGTTAGGGGGTTAGTGTTCGGAGTTAATGTTTGTGGTTAGGGGGTTAGTGTCCGTGGTTAGGGTTAGGGGTTAGTGTTCGGGGTTAGTGTTCGGAGTTAATGTTTGTGGTTAGGGGGTTAATGTCCGTGGTTAGGGTTAGGGGTTAGTGTTCGGGGTTAGTGTTAGGAGTTAATGTTTGTGGTTAGGGGGATAGTGTTCGTGGTTGGGATTTGGGGGTTAGGGTTAGAGGGTTAGTGTTCGTGGTTAGGGCTAGGGGTTAGTGTTTGGGTTTAGTGTTAGGAGTTAAGTGAGTGTTATTATTACTATTATTGTTTCATACTTGGTAAGAAACATTTTTTTCCGCTTCTCAAAAATCTTGCAATAGAATCAGTAGACAGGCAGCTGGAACTGGAAGAATACTCGTGAGGACATCCGAAAACAAATCCTTTTAGACAAGTACTTTAATAATAGGTCATCTCCTACTTTGTCTATTTCAGCCATTCTGCACCACATCTACACATTCTCTGCCATACCTGCTTACCCACATGTAACATATATATATATATATATATATATATATATATATACACATATATATATTTATATACTGTATAAATATATATATATATATATATATAGATATCTTGCTATTTTGTTTTGGGTAGCATGGATGGTGTATCAGTTAGCATTACTGCCTCACAGGACTGAGGTCTTGGGTTCCATACCCACCATGGTCTTAACTGTGTGGAGTTTGTATATTCTCCCTATGCTTTCATGGGTTTCCTCCAGGTACAAAATGTAACCCTACTGTATCTGTGTCCATGTGGTAGGGAATGTAAGATGGACTGGGGCAGGGACCAATGTGGTTGGCTAAATATTTTCTAGAAAACACTACAGAATTTGTGTCCGCTATATAAATACATGTTAAATAAATATATTTAGGGTATTGTAATTTGAACAAGAGTTTACTGTAGCCCAACCTGGAGCCAATCAGAGCATTAGAATGTTTGCAACACTATAGCCAATAGATCCAATAGAGACAGCAAGAAGATGGGTGCACGTGGTCTATATGAAAGTAGTTCATAAATCTCAGCTCCAGAAGGATCTTGAGGAATGGGGAAGGTATCACATTTCCTGGATAGCGCGAATTAATGCCGTTAAAATGAACCTATTACCAAGATTACTCTACCCATTTCAAACGTTACCAATTTGAGTTCCCCCCTGTGTCTTCAAGGGACTCCAACATAGTATAATGTCACTCATATGGTCAAAGAAGAAACCCAGAGTGAAACGGTCAGTGATCCAGAGGCGTACTTCTGAGGGTGGCCTTGGGGTCCCTAACTTAAAATCTTATTATTTAGCAGCCAGACTAGCTCAGTGCATTCCCTGGAATAGGCCCACTTCTGAAAGAATGTGGGTTGAAATAGAAACAAATGACCTTAATCTACAAACTATATCCTCTCTATTATGGATACCTAGAAAGTCCCGTCCTAAAACAATTCTCGGTCATCCAGTTGTCTCACATACATTAGATGTGTGGGACATGGCAAACAGAAAATTTGGTCTGGCCCCAGCCCCCAGCCCTCTGATTCCACTGTTTGACAATCCTGGTTTCCGACCAGGGTGCGTCGCCTCTTCTTTCAATTGCTGGTCGAACGGCGGAATCAGACTACTTAACGACATAACTCAAAATTCTTCTTTCCCCACATTCGCAGACCTACAAACTAAACATTCTATCCCTCACAAATCTTTTTATCAATATTTACAAATTAGACACTTTCACTCTGCAGTTTCTTCTCAATTATGTGCTAGACCTTTTTCCTCGGTTGAACTTAGCATTTTGTAAAGCCTCCACTAAAGGACTTATATCCACCCTATCCTCTTTATTATCTCCCCTAGCTACAGGGACTAAAGAATCATATGAACAAGCATGGGAATCCGATTTGGGGGAAATGCTAGATAAGGACGATTGGTCCTCAATTTATTCTAGAGTGGCCTCTATGTGTGTAAGATTATGTGTGTAAGATTGAAGGAGAATGCCTATAAACTTTTCTATAGGTGGTATTATGTCCCAACTAGACTTAACAAAATGAATCCTGAGATTTTCCCACTGTGCTGGAGATGCAAGAATATGGACGGCTCATTCCTACATATATGGTGGACATGCCCTATTCTTGTTCCCTTGTGGAGGGAGATAGAGACACTGGCCTCTGCAGTTCTATCCATCCCAATTCCTTTTAAAGCCGGCTATTTCCTCCTATCGATGGACATTCCTGAGTTTACACGCCACCAGCATAAATTATTCACTCACATGGTTCTTGCAACCAGATGCTGTATAGCTGCGCAGTGGCGGTCCTCGGGGGTCCCCAAGATGGATGAGATAATAGCTAAAATTTGGCATATTTACTCAATGGAACATATTACGAGTATCCTGAAGAACTCTTCTGTTTCATTTATAAAGGTGTGGAGCCCATGGTCCTTATTTTTTAACACCCCTCTCGCCTTTACTTAAAGTGATGGAGTACCATCTAGAGTATATTAAACCAGATTAATATGTCCAATTCTCCCGGGCTTTTCGATTGGGATTTGGGATGACATGTCGGACTGTTCCCTCCCATCCCTTTACCTCCCCTACTCTCTATCTCCTCCTTTCTCTGGGTTTATCTTTCCTTTCTTCTCCCTTTAACTGTTATTGTCACTCTGAGTTTTAGTTTCTCTAGTGACTCCTTTACTCTAAATGTTTTTTTAAATATTATTAAAAAAAAATGTGAGATCGACTTCGAGAGGTATTACCTACAAATCTTTTTTAGTTTTGATTTATCTTTAGATCTGTGCCCAATCGGGCTTTGATGTAAGCTGTTTGTTCATGTTTTCAATGGCCTCTGCATGGGTCATCTGTCTTTTTCATTTATATCTATGTCTTCTCACAAATAAAAATGTATATATAAAAAAAAAAAAAGAAAGTAGTTCATAAATACAAAGACCCTGTCTTGTGATATACTACATTCATTATATGTATACTTCAGATTTAGGATTTACATACTTGCTTTAATATCCTTATTTTCTTGTGTTAGTGTATACAGGAGACTCATCATATTGGCCACCCAGCTATAATCCTGCTGAGCTGCAAAGATACCCACAGCCGAAACCTTCTTCATCTGCACCCCCTATCCCACCTCTCCCAAGAGGACCAGAAAAGGAGCCCTTATTTGGAGGTTTCCCATTCCCATTAGAGCCCAAAAACAGGAGAGCCCCTCTCCCCCCTTGTTATAGCAACCGAACCTTGGACGACTTTCTCCCACCGCCCACACCCTGCCAAGACCAATACACTGCAATCAGCTACTATCCCTCACAGCTTATCCAAAAAGAGGATCTGTCCTGCCAAGACGAGGAAGGGTTCCGACTGCTTAATGTGCGACTGAGTGTGGCACATCCCTCCTATTCAGACTGTTGTGTTCCACCGATGAACAATTCAACGTACCAGGCACCAGATCAAGAAAGTGACTATGGCAGCTGTGAGGAAGTGATGTTTTAAAACCAGCCAATAGGTTTGCTACAGTGAGTTGGTGTTGGAGGAGATGACTGGAATACTGGGCAAGAGAAAGGAGTGAGTTTACGTATAGGAGTTCTAGAGATAGAGAGCTGATACTATGGGCATTTCCTTGGCATCCAAGAGAATAACCAGTAGGGTGGGCTCACACAGCACCGCTCCTGACTAAACCTCTAGAAAACTGTATTGCCCATCTTTTTTTCTGGACAACTCCATGAGGACAAACCTCAGATCCTCCTAGAACATGCTGAGCATGATACTTCTGAATGTCAAGTCCTGTTGTCCCCAGATAGCTGCACGTCACACAGTATTACCTCTGGCAGGCAATTTGGATTTGTGCTCTTTAAAGGTGATGTCAGGGAAACAAATATCACTCTATAGACTTTTGAAGAACCTTTTGACGCTAACCTTGGTTATCACGATAAAGTGTTGCTTATTGATTATTTAAGACATAAAAGATCAGACTAGAAAGGTTGAGACAGAGAGGATATGTAAACTCTTGTTTTATGTAGGTTCCTGCTGGGTTGTATGCAAAGCTATGGCTGACAAGCGGTGCATGTACAACACTTGACAATGCAGGTTTACAACCTCTTGGAACGCAGACCGCAGCAAAAGTTGTTTTAACTGTCAGCTCAGTCCCATGCTCGGGCTGTCCAGTTATTAGTCTGTAACATTAGGCTACTATGCCTCAACTGCCAATGCAGACCATGGAACTGACACACAATGAGACGGCACTGAGAGACGATTGCATATATTCCCTCCATAAATGTTCTTCTTTGTGTTTATAACTGTGCTTTTCAAAGCAATAAAGTATAATTTTTTATAAATACTTTCACGTCTTGTGTATTTATAATTATAACCATTCATACAACTTGTATCTCTGCCTCATTTTCAATAATCAGTTGATTTTGTTTTGTTAAATGTGTTAGTCTAATATTTAGGTAGCCATTATAACTCTTTAATATAGCGCCACTTTGTTATACAGCGCTGTATAGAGATGTATAATCATTCACATCAGGCATTGGCCCATTTGGTCTTACAGGCTGTGGGCCTAATGCAGATTAGTACATAACCTTGATGGTATACATACTGACCCGATGATGTGTGATCTGCGCATGAGCAGGACCCATTATGCACAAGTGCAGAACGTGTCCTGCGATCACATGCACAGCGGGGATTATTCAGATCCCATGGGGGATACACAAAGTACTATTGGTGCTTTGCACATGCGCAGGACCCGTTCTATGTGTGCGCGTAGAGGTCCTGCGATTAAGGTAGCAGGACGGCAGCAGACTGTCAGTGATTCATAGTCTTCTGCCATCTGGGGGGCGGGGAGGGGGCTGTGACGGCCTCCGTTTGTGTGAAAACGGAGGAGTATTGACAACATTTAGGGGGAGGGAAAAGGCCAGGGATCTCTGTCATTGGATGGCTTCTGGGACGGGCAGCTTGTGTGGCACTATGGGTGCCGAAAGATGCCCAATGGTGAGTGAGAGTTCACTTCTAATGCTGCGTTCTAAGATGCAGGTCGGATCACTACTGCAGCAGGGGGCATGTGCTTGTAATAGACTCCTCCTGCTGCATCATCATACAGCGCTATCACTGCTGCTTCCTAGAACACAGGTCAGATCACTACTGCAGCAGGGGGCATGTGCTTGTAATAGACTCCTCCTGCTGCATCACCATACAGCGCTATCACTGCTGCTTCCTAGAACACAGGTCAGATCACTACTGCAGCAGGGGGCATGTGCTTGTAATAGACTCCTCCTGCTGCATTATCATACAGCGCTATCACTGCTGCTTCCTAGAACACAGGTCAGATGACTACTGCAGCAGGGGGCATGTGCTTGTAATAGACTCCTCCTGCTGCATCATCATACAGCGCTATCACTGCTGCTTCCTAGAACACAGGTCAGATCACTACTGCAGCAGGGGGCATGTGCTTGTAATAGACTCCTCCTGCTGCATTATCATACAGCGCTATCACTGCTGCTTCCTAGAACACAGGTCAGATGACTACTGCAGCAGGGGGCATGTGCTTGTAATAGACTCCTCCTGCTGCATCATCATACAGCGCTATCACTGCTGCTTCCTAGAACACAGGTCAGATCACTACTGCAGCAGGGGGCATGTGCTTGTAATAGACTCCTCCTGCTGCATCATCATACAGCGCTATCACTGCTGCTTCCTAGAACACAGGTCAGATCACTACTGCAGCAGGGGGCATGTGCTTGTAATAGACTCCTCCTGCTGCATCACCATACAGCGCTATCACTGCTGCTTCCAAGAACACAGGTCAGATCACTACTGCAGCAGGGGGCATGTGCTTGTAATAGACTCCTCCTGCTGCATCATCATACAGCGCTATCACTGCTGCTTCCTAGAACACAGGTCAGATCACTACTGCAGCAGGGGGCATGTGCTTGTAATAGACTCCTCCTGCTGCATCATCATACAGCGCTATCACTGCTGCTTCCAAGAACACAGGTCAGATCACTACTGCAGCAGGGGGCATGTGCTTGTAATAGACTCCTCCTGCTGCATCATCATACAGCGCTATCACTGCTGCTTCCTAGAACACAGGTCAGATGACTACTGCAGCAGGGGGCATGTGCTTGTAATAGACGCCTCCTGCTGCATCATCATACAGCGCTATCACTGCTGCTTCCAAGGAAGAGCAGTGCTAGCAACTCTAATCACATCTGAATCAGGCCCAGTGCCCGGAAAGCTGTAGTCTGATTGACAGGCTGTGGCTGTTTGGGGGTGCTGAGCAGCATTTCCGAAAACGGGAGTGTTTCGCCCCAGATTTTGGGTAATGCCAAGGCCAGGGTCTGTGTTTTCCAACACAGATTTCCTAACCTGTTTTATAGCGCTGCGGGGACAGTCTGCGTAAGCTGAAAGATACTCAGCTGGCCAATGGTCTCGAAGAGTGATCCGATGCCACATCCCAGGATCACACATGCATGCAGGAGGCGTGTATTTACCCCAGACCCCTCCTGCTGCATTAGCATATGTCAGTATCACTGCAAGGATGCAGCAATTGTAATCAGGCCCTATATTATGTAAACACACAGGCGCATTAGGGTCAGTTTAAGACAACAGCGAAATTAACCAATCAGTTTGTTTTTGGACTGTGGGAGGAAACCAGAGCTCACAGGGGGTCTCTGGTTGGAATCAAGCTCATATAAATCATATGTAAATCTAGACACGTGACATTGTTTCCTTCCTTTGTTGTCACTGCCACTGTTTTACTTCTGCTGAAACTTTAAGCAAGCAATACTGTATGGACGCCTGCCATAAAAAAATGTAAAAACAATTGGCAAGTTCATTCTTTTGTTTTGTAGCCGCTAGAGATGAGCGCCTGAAATTTTTCGGGTTTTGTGTTTTGGTTTTGGGTTCGGTTCCGCGGCCGTGTTTTGGGTTCGAACGCGTTTTGGCAAAACCTCACCGAATTTTTTTTGTCGGATTCGGGTGTGTTTTGGATTCGGGTGTTTTTTTCAAAAAACACTAAAAAACAGCTTAAATCATAGAATTTGGGGGTCATTTTGATCCCAAAGTATTATTAACCTCAAAAACCATAATTTACACTCATTTTCAGTCTATTCTGAATACCTCACACCTCACAATATTATTTTTAGTCCTAAAATTTGCACCGAGGTCGCTGTGTGAGTAAGATAAGCGACCCTAGTGGCCGACACAAACACCGGGCCCATCTAGGAGTGGCACTGCAGTGTCACGCAGGATGTCCCTTCCAAAAAACCCTCCCCAAACAGCACATGACGCAAAGAAAAAAAGAGGCGCAATGAGGTAGCTGTGTGAGTAAGATTAGCGACCCTAGTGGCCGACACAAACACCAGGCCCATCTAGGAGTGGCACTGCAGTGTCACGCAGGATGGCCCTTCCAAAAAACCCTCCCCAAACAGCACATGACGCAAAGAAAAAAAGAGGCGCAATGAGGTAGCTGTGTGAGTAAGATTAGCGACCCTAGTGGCCGACACAAACACCGGGCCCATCTAGGAGTGGCACTGCAGTGTCACGCAGGATGTCCCTTCCAAAAAACCCTCCCCAAACAGCACATGACGCAAAGAAAAAAAGAGGCGCAATGAGGTAGCTGTGTGAGTAAGATTAGCGACCCTAGTGGCCGACACAAACACCGGGCCCATCTAGGAGTGGCACTGCAGTGTCACGCAGGATGTCCCTTCCAAAAAACCCTCCCCAAACAGCACATGACGCAAAGAAAAAAAGAGGCGCAATGAGGTAGCTGACTGTGTGAGTAAGATTAGCGACCCTAGTGGCCGACACAAACACCGGGCCCATTTAGGAGTGGCACTGCAGTGTCACGCAGGATGTCCCTTCCAAAAAACCCTCCCCAATCAGCACATGATGCAAAGAAAAAGAAAAGAAAAAAGAGGTGCAAGATGGAATTGTCCTTGGGCCCTCCCACCCACCCTTATGTTGTATAAACAAAACAGGACATGCACACTTTAACCAACCCATCATTTCAGTGACAGGGTCTGCCACACGACTGTGACTGATATGACGGGTTGGTTTGGACCCCCCCCAAAAAAGAAGCAATTAATCTCTCCTTGCACAAACTGGCTCTACAGAGGCAAGATGTCCACCTCATCATCACCCTCCGATATATCACCGTGTACATCCCCCTCCTCACAGATTATCAATTCGTCCCCACTGGAATCCACCATCTCAGCTCCCTGTGTACTTTGTGGAGGCAATTGCTGCTGGTCAATGTCTCCGCGGAGGAATTGATTATAATTCATTTTAATGAACATCATCTTCTCCACATTTTCTGGATGTAACCTCGTACGCCGATTGCTGACAAGGTGAGCGGCGGCACTAAACACTCTTTCGGAGTACACACTTGTGGGAGGGCAACTTAGGTAGAATAAAGCCAGTTTGTGCAAGGGCCTCCAAATTGCCTCTTTTTCCTGCCAGTATAAGTACGGACTGTGTGACGTGCCTACTTGGATGCGGTCACTCATATAATCCTCCACCATTCTATCAATGTTGAGAGAATCATATGCAGTGACAGTAGACGACATGTCCGTAATCGTTGTCAGGTCCTTCAGTCCGGACCAGATGTCAGCATCAGCAGTCGCTCCAGACTGCCCTGCATCACCGCCAGCGGGTGGGCTCGGAATTCTGAGCCTTTTCCTCGCACCCCCAGTTGCGGGAGAATGTGAAGGAGGAGATGTTGACAGGTCGCGTTCCGCTTGACTTGACAATTTTGTCACCAGCAGGTCTTTCAACCCCAGCAGACCTGTGTCTGCCGGAAAGAGAGATCCAAGGTAGGCTTTAAATCTAGGATCGAGCACGGTGGCCAAAATGTAGTGCTCTGATTTCAACAGATTGACCACCCGTGAATCCTTGTTAAGCGAATTAAGGGCTCCATCCACAAGTCCCACATGCCTAGCGGAATCGCTCCGTGTTAGCTCCTCCTTCAATGTCTCCAGCTTCTTCTGCAAAAGCCTGATGAGGGGAATGACCTGACTCAGGCTGGCAGTGTCTGAACTGACTTCACGTGTGGCAAGTTCAAAGGGCATCAGAACCTTGCACAACGTTGAAATCATTCTCCACTGCGCTTGAGACAGGTGCATTCCACCTACTATATCGTGCTCAATTGTATAGGCTTGAATGGCCTTTTGCTGCTCCTCCAACCTCTGAAGCATATAGAGGGTTGAATTCCACCTCGTTACCACTTCTTGCTTCAGGTGATGGCAGGGCAGGTTCAGTAGTTTTTGGTGGTGCTCCAGTCTTCTGTACGTGGTGCCTGTACGCCGAAAGTGTCCCGCAATTCTTCTGGCCACCGACAGCATCTCTTGCACGCCCCTGTCGTTTTTTAAAAAATTCTGCACCACCAAATTCAAGGTATGTGCAAAACATGGGACGTGCTGGAATTTGCCCATATTTAATGCACACACAATATTGCTGGCGTTGTCCGATGCCACAAATCCACAGGAGAGTCCAATTGGGGTAAGCCATTCCGCGATGATCTTCCTCAGTTGCCGTAAGAGGTTTTCAGCTGTGTGCGTATTCTGGAAAGCGGTGATACAAAGCGTAGCCTGCCTAGGAAAGAGTTGGCGTTTGCGAGATGCTGCTACTGGTGCCGCCGCTGCTGTTCTTGCGGCGGGAGTCCATACATCTACCCAGTGGGCTGTCACAGTCATATAGTCCTGACCCTGCCCTGCTCCACTTGTCCACATATCCGTGGTTAAGTGGACATTGGGTACAACTGCATTTTTTAGGACACTGGTGAGTCTTTTTCTGACGTCCGTGTACATTCTCGGTATCGCCTGCCTAGAGAAGTGGAACCTAGATGGCATTTGGTAACGGGGGCACACTGCCTCAATAAATTGTCTAGTTCTCTGTGAACTAACGGCGGATACCGGACGCACGTCTAACACCAACATAGTTGTCAAGGCCTCAGTTATCCGCTTTGCAGCAGGATGACTGCTGTGATATTTCATCTTCCTCGCAAAGGACTGTTGAACAGTCAATTGCTTACTGGAAGTAGTACAAGTGGGCTTACGACTTCCCCTCTGGGATGACCATCGACTCCCAGCAGCAACAACAGCAGCGCCAGCAGCAGTAGGCGTTACACGCAAGGATGCATCGGAGGAATCCCAGGCAGGAGAGGAATCGTCAGAATTGCCAGTGACATGGCCTGCAGGACTATTGGCATTCCTGGGGAAGGAGGAAATTGACACTGAGGGAGTTGGTGGGGTGGTTTGCGTGAGCTTGGTTACAAGAGGAAGGGATTTACTGGTCAGTGGACTGCTTCCGCTGTCACCCAAAGTTTTTGAACTTGTCACTGACTTATTATGAATGCGCTGCAGGTGACGTATAAGGGAGGATGTTCCGAGGTGGTTAACGTCCTTACCCCTACTTATTACAGCTTGACAAAGGGAACACACGGCTTGACACCTGTTGTCCGCATTTCTGTTGAAATACCTCCACACCGAAGAGCTGATTTTTTTGGTATTTTCACCTGGCATGTCAACGGCCATATTCCTCCCACGGACAACAGGTGTCTCCCCGGGTGCCTGACTTAAACAAACCACCTCACCATCAGAATCCTCCTGGTCAATTTCCTCCCCAGCGCCAGCAACACCCATATCCTCCTCATCCTGGTGTACTTCAACACTGACATCTTCAATCTGACTATCAGGAACTGGACTGCGGGTGCTCCTTCCAGCACTTGCAGGGGGGCGTGCAAATGGTGGAAGGCGCATGCTCTTCACGTCCAGTGTTGGGAAGGTCAGGCATCGCAACCGACACAATTGGACTCTCCTTGTGGATTTGGGATTTCGAAGAATGCACAGTTCTTTGCTGTGCTGCTTTTGCCAGCTTGAGTCTTTTCATTTTTCTAGCGAGAGGCTGAGTGCTTCCATCCTCATGTGAAGCTGAACCACTAGCCATGAACATAGGCCAGGGCCTCAGCCGTTCCTTGCCACTCCGTGTCGTAAATGGCATATTGGCAAGTTTACGCTTCTCCTCCGACAATTTTATTTTAGGTTTTGGAGTCCTTTTTTTTCTGATATTTGGTGTTTTGGATTTGACATGCTCTGTACTATGACATTGGGCATCGGCCTTGGCAGACGACGTTGCTGGCATTTCATCGTCTCGGCCATGACTAGTGGCAGCAGCTTCAGCACGAGGTGGAAGTGGATCTTGATCTTTCCCTAATTTTGGAACCTCAACATTTTTGTTCTCCATATTTTAATAGGCACAACTAAAAGGCACCTCAGGTAAACAATGGAGATGGATACTAGTATACAATTATGGACTGCCTGCCGAGTGCAGACACAGAGGTAGCCACAGCCGTGAACTACCGTACTGTACTGTGTCTGCTGCTAATATAGACTGGTTGATAAAGAGATGTCTATGTAACTATGTATGTATAAAGAAGAAAGAAAAAAAAACCACGGTTAGGTGGTATACAATTATGGACGGACTGCCTGCCGAGTGCAGACACAGAGGTAGCCACAGCCGTGAACTACCGTACTGTACTGTGTCTGCTGCTAATATAGACTGGTTGATAAAGAGATGTCTATGTAACTATGTATGTATAAAGAAGAAAGAAAAAAAAACCACGGTTAGGTGGTATACAATTATGGACGGACTGCCTGCCGAGTGCAGACACAGAGGTAGCCACAGCCGTGAACTACTGTACTGTACTGTGTCTGCTGCTAATATAGACTGGTTGATAAAGAGATGTCTATGTAACTATGTATGTATAAAGAAGAAAGAAAAAAAAACCACGGTTAGGTGGTATACAATTATGGACGGACTGCCTGCCGAGTGCAGACAGAGGTAGCCACAGCCGTGAACTACCGTACTGTACTGTGTCTGCTGCTAATATAGACTGGTTGATAAAGAGATGTCTATGTAACTATGTATGTATAAAGAAGAAAGAAAAAAAAACCACGGTTAGGTGGTATACAATTATGGACGGACTGCCTGCCGAGTGCAGACACAGAGGTAGCCACAGCCATGAACTACCGTACTGTACTGTGTCTGCTGCTAATATAGACTGGTTGATAAAGAGATGTCTATGTAACTATGTATGTATAAAGAAGAAAGAAAAAAAAACCACGGTTAGGTGGTATACAATTATGGACGGACTGCCTGCCGAGTGCAGACACAGAGGTAGCCACAGCCGTGAACTACCGTACTGTACTGTGTCTGCTGCTAATATAGACTGGTTGATAAAGAGATGTCGTAGTAGTATGTATGTATAAAGAAGAAAATAAAACCACGGTTAGGTGGTATACAATTATGGACGGACTGCCTGCCGAGTGCAGACACAGAGGTAGCCACAGCCGTGAACTACCGTACTGTGTCTGCTGCGACTGGATGATAAATGATATAAAAAATATATATATATCACTACTGCAGCCGGACAGGTATATATTATATATTATATAATGACGGACCTGCTGGACACTGTCTGTCAGCAGAATGAGTTTTATTTTTATAGAATAAAAAAAACAACAACACACAAGTGAAGTCACACGACGAGTGTTTAACTTTTTCAGGCAATCACAATATAAGTATACTACTAACTATACTGGTGGTCAGTGTGGTCAGGTCACTGGTCAGTCACACTGGCAGTGGCACTCCTGCAGCAAAAGTGTGCACTGTTTAATTTTAATATAATATTATGTACTCCTGGCTCCTGCTATAACCTATAACTGGCACTGCAGTGCTCCCCAGTCTCCCCCACAATTATAAGCTGTGTGAGCTGAGCAGTCAGACATATATAATATATATATAGATGATGCAGCACACTGGGCTGAGCCTGAGCAGTGCACACAGATATGGTATGTGACTGAGTCACTGTGTGTATCGCTTTTTTCAGGCAGAGAACGGATATATTAAATAAACTGCACTGTCTGGTGGTCACTCACTATATAATATTATGTACTCCTGGCTCCTGCTATAACTGGCACTGCAGTGCTCCCCAGTCTCCCCCACAATTATAAGCTGTGTGAGCTGAGCAGTCAGACAGATATATAATATATATAGATGATGCAGCACACTGGGCTGAGCCTGAGCAGTGCACACAGATATGGTATGTGACTGAGTCACTGTGTGTATCGCTTTTTTCAGGCAGAGAACGGATATATTAAATAAACTGCACTGTCTGGTGGTCACTCACTAGTAAACTCTCTGCACTCTCTACACTTCTACAGTACTCCTCCTAGTCCTAAGCTCCAGTAAATCTCTCTCTCTTATAATCTAAATGGAGAGGACGCCAGCCACGTCCTCTCCCTATCAATCTCAATGCACGTGTGAAAATGGCGGCGACGCGCGGCTCCTTATATAGAATCCGAGTCTTGCGATAGAATCCGAGCCTCGCGAGAATCCGACAGCGTCATGATGACGTTCAGGCGCGCTCGGGTTAACCGAGCAAGGCGGGAAGATCCGAGTCGCTCGGACCCGTGAAAAAAAACATGAAGTTCGGGCGGGTTCGGATTCAGAGAAACCGAACCCGCTCATCTCTAGTAGCCGCATCAATTTATCCTGCACATACAAGCAAGAGATTTATGCTTAATGTCCAGAAACCTCACTTGTTGCCCTCAACTGATGACTATAGGCCTAATTCATGTTTATACGCAAAGGCAATTGCGATATTCTAGGTTAGGGAGCTGCTAATGTTAGCAAGTGAAGCAGCCACCTAGCAATGAAAAAAGAGACGCCCACCGGAACCATTGCAAACTCATTCACAATTGTGCACACATTCACAGCCAACAAGCTCAAACAAGGAACATTGAGGTTAAGGGTAGGCCTATGGCTATGCAGTCTGGACACAGCAGTAGTGACTCGAACGCCATGTTTTTGCACGTACGAGCTCGCAACCATCAGTATATACACGCCCTGAAAACGGCTGTGTTTCCCCAACTACTCTCCATAAACTCCCTGTTAATACCTCCAAATGGTCACCTCCCGTCAATCACTTACCATGACATCCTCATTGCGAGCGGGACTGCGGCGGCACCTTCACGCATGCGCATTGCGATCAAAGCACACACACAGCCTGCCGATAATCGCCCTGTTGCGTGATAGTTGGTCATTGCATACAAACATGAATTAGGCCCCCTACAGCTAACTCTGCTCCCCCACCCCCCTCACCACACACACACACACACACACTTAAGCAACTTTCTGTTTGTTGTCAATCCAGACTAGTGGATCATCGTCAAATTGCAGTGCTCTGAGGGTGACTTGAGTTTTGGAAAAACCATACACGTAAACAAACGCTCATATTTACATGTCATAATTTGCTGCTTGCACGACAAATGTTCAAAGATTTCTCTGTGCTTGAAGGTGTCAGTCACAGATTATTAATTATGTCACACTTTGGTTCTCAGATCTGTTTGAAGTGGGAAATAATATGTAAAGGTCAGCAGGTGCGCTTAATACTTGTATGAGGAGCCACCTATAATTTTGGGCCATTTCTGTTAAGTATAAGTGGTGGAATCCTGTTTGAATTAGTTACATCATATATGATCAAGATGAAGACTGCCCATAATTAGAACCTTCAATGACTTGTTGTTTCATGACATCATGTAAATAAATACAAGTTGGGACAATGACATTAACGACAGGGCAAGTTTCTACAATCCCTCCTGAATGTAATAGAACAGGTAGTGACTCATCTATGTACTGTAACTGATGTTACTGGTGGTACAGTGTCATATGGTCAAATGGATTTTATTATGACATAGGGGTCTATTTACTAAGCCTTGGAGAAAGATAAAGTGGGCGGAGATAAAGTACCAACCAACCAGCTCCTGTCATTTTTCAAACACAGACAGTAACATTGCAGTTAGAAGCTGATTGGCTGGCACTTTGTCTCTCTTTTTTTTAACATTTTAGTTATCCTTCAGTAATTATTAAATTAGAAAGCTAAGAGAATATAGGATGTAAGTAACATGCACGAAATTAAGCATTTTATTTTTCAGTTTGTCAAAAATGAAAAACAAGGATATTGCATTAACAAATCTTGAAAACCTGATATTGTCCCTGGAAACCATGAATAGTAGGAAGCTATGTACATGACAATAATGGCTACCAATTCAATGTGAAATATTTACAACACTGCTGTAATACAGGGTTGAGTATCCCTTATCCAAAATTCAAAATCACACATTTTTGGTTCCCCTGCTGAGATAATGACACATATTTATATATATATATGTATATTATATATCTATATCATATATCTATATATACACATAATATATATGTCATTATTGTATTATTATTAACCTTTATTTATATGTTGCCACAAAGGTTCCGCAGCTCTTAACAAAGTACATAAACAAATGAGCACACAAGAAAACAGCGACTTACAGTACAAGACAATGCATGACACTTACATGGTTTATAAACATTGCTGCATCAGTGGTCATAGCACTCAAGTAAGCAACAGAGTGGCGGAAACCAAGGGTTAGGTGTCGTTGAAGGGAGTATGGAGTAGATGATGTCGTTTGCATCAAAGCCAAAGCTCATAAGGGAAGAGGGCCCTGCTCGTGAGTGCTTACATTCTAAAGGGGAGGAGCAGACAGACAGGGGTTGGCACAGGTAAGGCACAATACCTACCAAAAAACAAACCCAATTTCTGTGGGACAGTCCTGAATTTCGGTGACAAAAAGGGGTAGGGTCTAACAGAAAAATAGATCAGGGTGTGGTTTGCAGAGCTAGATTAGGACTTTATAGGACCTCATTTATTTATTTATTTATTAGCAGTTTCTTATATAGCTCAGCATATTCCATTGCGCTTTACAATTAGAACAACAGTTATAGAACAAAACTGGGCAAAGACAGACATACATAGAGAGGATGTAACTGGATAGGGAAGCAATGAAGGTTATGTGGGTGGGTCTGGAATTTGGTAGGCTTGTCTGAAGAGATGAGTTTTCAGGGAACATTTAAAGGTTTGGAGACTAGAGGAGAGTCTTATTGTGCGTGGGAGGGCATTCCACAGAGTGGGTGAAGCCCAGGTAAAGTCCTGTACTTTTGAGTGGGAACAGGTAATACGTGTGGATGAGAGACGCCGATCTTGTGCAGAGTGGAGAGGTCTGGTAGGGAGATATTTTGAGATGAGTGAGAAGATGTATGATGGTGCAGTTTGGTTAATAGCCTTGTATGTAAGTAAAAGTATTTTATATTTAACACAATAGAATACGGGTAACCAATGGAGGGACTGACAGAGCGGATCAGCAGATGAAGAACGTCTAGCGAGGTAGATTAGCCTCGCAGCTGCATTTAAAATGTATTGTAGTGGTGAGAGCCTATGTTTGGGAAGACCAGTAAGGAGACTATTACAATAATCAATGCGGGAGATGATGAGTGCATGGATTAGAGTTTTTGCAGTGTCTTGTGTAAAATAAGGGCATATTTTGGATATGTTTTTTAGGTGCATGTAACATGATTTAGAGACAGATTGAATGTGTGGAACAAACAACAGTTCAGAGTCAAGGGTGACACCTAGGCAGCGAGCTTGTGAGGTAGGGTGGATAGTCGCATTGTCAACAGTTATGGAGATATCAGGTTGGTAACTACTCATGGCTGGTGGGAAAATAATTCTGTTTTGGAAATGTTGAGTTTGAGGTGGCGAGATGACATCCATGATGAAATGGCAGACAGGCATCCAGTGACATGAGCCAATACAGATGATGATAAATCTGGGGAGGATAGGTAGATTTAAGTATCATCAGCTTACAAATGATACTGAAATCCGAAGGAGCTGATTCGTTTACCAAGAGATGAGGTATAGATTGAGAACAGCAGAGGACCCAAGACTGATCCTTGCGGTACTCCAACTGATAGAGGTAGAGAAGAAGAGGTAGAATCAGAGAAATGAACACTGGAAGAGCGATAAGATAGGTAGGATTAGAGCCAAGTAAGGGCTGTGTCCTGAAGACCTAGGGATTGTAGTGTTTGTATGAGAAGCGAGTGGTCAACAGTGTCAAAAGCAGCAGAGAGATCTAGAAGAATACGTAGTGTGTAATGGCCTTTCGATCTAGCAGTGACTAGATCATTCACTACTTTGGTCAGTGCCGTCTCTGTGGAGTGTTGGACACAAAAGCCTGACTGAAGTGGGTCCAATAAGTTGTGGGAGTTAAGAAAGTGGGTAAGGCGAGTGTAGGCAAGTCTCTCAAGTAGCTTGGAGGGAGGACCTGGTAGCTGAGAAATGGGATGGTAGTTATTTTGGGTGTATTTGGGTCAGAGTTTTTTTTTTTTTTTAGAATGGGAGTAATCACTGCATGTTTAAACAGAGAAGGAAAGATACCAGGAGAGAGAGAGAGAGAGAGAGAGAGAGAGAGAGAGAGAGAGAGAGAGAGAGAGAGAGAGAGAGAGAGAGAGAGAGAGAGAGAAAGAGATTACAGATTTTAGTTAAGGTTGGGATAAGCACAGGCAGGGCCGGCTCCAGGCCTACTAGCACCCTGAGCAAGAAAATGTGAAAGCGCCCCCACCCCCCTATGCGTGCACCGAAGGCGCGCGCGCTCCTGGGAAAGTGGGCGTGGCCTCGCAACTTCATATTCACACTATAAATATATTTTCACACCCCCTCTACGCACACAATTAGCAGCCTTACACATAACACAGTAGTGTTCCATACACACAATGTCTCCAGTATAGTGTCAGATACACATAATGTCTACAGTAGTGCAGTACCAGATAGACATGATATGCACCCCAGCAGTGCCAGATAGACATGACATGCCCCGCAGCAGTGCCAGCTACACATGACATGCCCCATAGCCGTGCCAGCTACACATGACATGCCCCCCAGCCTTGCCAGCTACACATAACATGCCCCCCCAGCAGTGCCAGTTACACATGACATGCCCCCCAGCAGTGCCAGCTACAAATGACATGCACCCCAGCAGTGCCAGTTACAAATGACATGCCCCCCAGCAGTGCCAGCTACACATGACATGCCAGCTACACATGACATGCCCCGCAGCAGTGCCAGGTACACATGACCCACAGTGCCAGATATGCCCCCAGTGCCAGATACACCTGCCCCACAGTGACAGATATGCCCCCAGTGCCAGATACACATGCCTCCCAGTGCCAGATACACATGCCCCCCAGTGCCAGATATGCCCCCAGTGCCAGATATGCCCCCAGTGTCAGATACACCTGCCCCAGTGTCAGATATGCCCCCAGTGCCAGATACATCTGCCCCAGTGTCAGATATGCCCCCAGTGCCAGATACATCTGCCCCACAGTGCCAGATATGCCCCCAGTGCCAGATACACCTGCCCCACAGTGT
The DNA here is from genome assembly GCF_028390025.1 of Pseudophryne corroboree. NCBI lineage: Eukaryota > Metazoa > Chordata > Amphibia > Anura > Myobatrachidae > Pseudophryne > Pseudophryne corroboree. The sequence goes on along the minus strand of NC_086449.1, from coordinate 698,466,161 downwards.
CAGATATGCCCCAAGTGCCAGATACACCTGCCCCACAGTGCCAGATATGCCCCCAGTGCCAGATACACATGCCCCACAGTGCCAGATATGCCCCCAGTGCCAGATATACATGCCCAACAGTGCCAGATATATCCCCTGTCCTAGATACACATGTCCAAGCAGTGCCAGATTTGCCTCCCGTGCCAGATACATCTGCCCCACAGTGCCAGATACACCTGCCCACAGTGCCAGATACACCTGCTCCAGTGTCAGATACACCTGCCCCAGTGCCAGATACATCTGCCCCACAGTGCCAGATATGCCCCCAGTGCCAGATACACATGCCCCACAGTGCCAGATACACATGCCCCAGTGTCAGATATGCCCCCAGTGCCAGATACACCTGCCCCACAGTGCCAGATATGCCCCCAGTGCCAGATACACATGCCCACAGTGCCAGATACACATGCCCCAGTGTCAGATATGCCCCCAGTGCCAGATACATCTGCCCCACAGTGCCAGATATGCCCCCAGTGCCAGATACACATGCCCCCCAGTGCCAGATATGCCCCCAGTGCCAGATACACTTGCCCCAGTGTCAGATATGCCCCGTGCCAGATACATCTGCCCCACAGTGCCAGATATGCCCCCAATGTCAGATACACCTGCCCCACAGTGCCAGATATGCCCCCAGTGCCAGATACACCTGCCCCACAGTGCCAGATATGCCCCCAGTGCCAGATACACATGCCCCACAGTGCCAGATATGCCCCCAGTGCCAGATACACCTGCCCCAGTGTCAGATATGCCCCCAGTGCCAGATACATCTGCCCCACAATGCCAGATATGCCCCCCAGTGCCAGATACACCTGCCCCACAGTGTCAGATATGCCCCAGGTGCCAGATACACCCCAAGTGCCAGATATGCCCCCAGTGCCAGATACACCTGCCCCACAGTGCCAGATATGCCCCCAGTGCCAGATACACATGCCCCCCAGTGCCAGATATGCCCCCAGTGCCAGATATGCCTCCAGTGCCAGATACACCTGCCCCACAGTGTCATATATGCCCCAGGTGCCAGATATGCCCCCAGTGCCAGGTATACATGCCCCCCCCCCAGTGCCAGATATCCCCCAGTGCCAGGTATACATGTCCCCCCCCAGTGCCAGATATCCCCCAGTGCCAGGTATACATGTGCCCCCAGTGCCAGATATCCCCCAGTGCCAGGTATACATGCCCCCCCCAGTGCCAGATATCCCCCAGTGCCAGGTATACATGCCCCCCCCCCCCCAGTGCCAGATATCCCCCAGTGCCAGGTATAACATGCCTCTCCAGTGCCAGATATCCCCCAGTGCCAGGTATACATGCCCCCCCCCAGTGCCAGATATCCCCCAGTGCCAGGTATACATGCCCCCCCCCCAGTGCCAGATATCCCCCAGTGCCAGGTATAACATGCCCCTCCAGAGCCAGATATCCCCCAGTGTCAGGTATACATGTCCCCCCCCCTCCTCCCCTGCTCACCGCTGCCACTAAGTCCTGTCTGTGTGAGGGGAGGAGAGCGCAGCCTGCGCCTCTCCTTCCCCTCAGTCTCCGGCGGGTGTCTCAGTTTAATTCAGCGCCGCGGTGCGAGCTCTGATTGGCTCACGGATCGGCGCTGAATTAAACTGAGACACCCGCCGGAGACTGAGGGGAAGGAGAGGCGCAGGCTGCGCTCTCCTTCCCTCACATCAGCGGCGGTGCGGCGGGGACGGTGGGTGCGGCGGGGAGCAGCAGAGGGAGGGAGGGAGGGAAGAGGAGCGGCGGCCCGTCAGTGTGGGTACGGCGTACCCACGGCTAAATTCTTACGGGTACGCCGTACCCACACACTTGCACCACTGGCTGGCTGGGAGTGGGACTAGGAGGGGGCCCGGGGATGGAGGCACACAGGACCAGGCTCCAATATGGAGGTGACAGCGTGCGGCGCCCATTAAGGATGTCGCCCTGCGCGGCCGCTCTATTGGAACATGCCTGGAGCCGACCCTGAGCACAGGAGACAAAGTTTTACTGACCTTTGAGGGATCAAGAGGAGAGCTAGTGGAGTAGGAGGATGAAAAGAGTGTTGATACTTCATCTTCACTTGTGGGATCAAATGAAGAGAAAGTGCCAGAGGGTTCAGGTAGGGAATTGAGCAGGTCACTGGCTGAGTTAGAGCATACCATTTCATCTCGGATTTTATCACTTATCCTTGAAGTAGGAAGCAAGTCCTTGTGCACTGATAGTAGCTAGTGGGGGAGGTCAAATAAGTTATTTAAATATATTAAAAGTCGCTTGGGGTTGGTGGCATGATGAGAGATGAGAGACTGGAAATATGTTTGTTTGGCAGTGTCCAGGGCCTGACAATAGGAGTGGTAGGTGGTCTTATATGTGAGAAAGTCACTTGGATTCAGAGATTAACGCCACTGATGTTCTACTTTACGTGACAGTTTTTGTAGGTGTCTTGTTGATTTAGAGTGCCATGGTTGGCATCTAAGCCTACGTGGAGTGTGCTGGGTAGCTGGAGACACTTCATCAAGGGCACTCTCTAGGGTCTGGTGCAGGTGGGATACATCAGTGTCAGGTGTGGTAAATGTAGAGCTTGGTGAGAGAAGTTGTTGCAGAGAAGTGGAAAGTTGTTGAAAAATTATATTGTTAGTATTTCTGCGGGTTAAAGGAGGCTTGCTTGGTTTTAGGGGTACATTTACTAAGCAGTGATAAGAGTGGAGAAGTTAGCCAGTGGAGAAATTTCCCCATCAACCAATCAGCAGCTCTGTATCATTTTATAGTATGCAAATTATAGATGTTACTTCAGTGCTGATTGGTTGCCATTGGCCACATCTCCACTGGCTCACTTCCCCGCTCTTATCACTGCTTAGTAAATGTACCCCTTAGTGTCATAGAATTTAGAGTAATAGAAGAGATTGTGAAGGTGATCAGGTTGTGATCAGAGAGAGGGAAAAGAGTGTTAATGAATTCGGAAACTGAGCAGAGCCTGGTGAACACAAGATCAAGACAGTGGCCCTACTGGTGAGTAGAGGAGTCGGACCATTGGGTGAGGCCAAGAGAGGAGGTTAGAGAGAGGAGCTACAGTATATTGATACCGCCCATAATGATGGTGGAAATGTCAGAGGATAAGAAGAGTGGGAGCCAAGCAGAAAAATCTTCTATAAATTGTTGTTTGGGTTGCCCAGGAGGGCGATAGATAGCTGCAACACACAGAGAGAAGGGGGTGAAAATCCTGATTAGAGTGAACTTCAAATGATGTGAATGCGAGTGATGGAACCTGAGGTAGAACAGTGTATGTGAAAAATTGTGACAGTAAGATTCCAACCCCACCACCTTTACTATTATTAGGCCCGGATGTGCGTGTGAAGTGGAAACCACCGTGTGACAGTGCTGCAGGGGAGGCCGTGTCTGATTGTGTGAGCCATGTTTCTGTTATAGCCAGCAGATTAAAGTTGTGAGATATGAAGAGGTCATGGATGGATGTTAATTTGTTACAGAGCGTGCATTCAATAAGGCACATTTTAGTGACTTGGAGGGGGGATGATATACACGTGATATTTATGAGGTTAGATGGATTTCTATGTTGTTTTGAGATAGCGGAGTGTGAGAGGGACAGGTGGTTGGGGCCTAGATTTGGTGATATGTCACCAGCAAATAAAAGCAGAAGAGTGAGATAAATATTGGTGTATGTTTGCGAGTGTTTATTCTGGTGGCCAATTGTGGTTCTCAAAGTACTTGCAGAGAAGTATAAACCTCATGAGTGTTTAGAAGAGGGGAGTGGAGAATAGAAGCTGTAATGTGCACAGAGGGGTGAGTTTTAGGGTGAGTGTAGAATGTGTTAAATTTGGTGAGAATTCCATGAATTGAAATAAGAAACAGTAGTTTGATGAACATGCTGTGGTCAATTGTGAGATAATTTTTGGTTTAAGTGGTGTAGGAATAAGTTGTTTAAGCAAGTTACCTTTTCTTGATGGTGCTCAATGTTAGTTCAACTGATTTTTTAACTGTTTGGATAACACACTTCTTAATTCCACACTTATTAAATTCCATGCAAGCTACCCCCAGCAAGCTGACCCCTTGACTGAATCTAAAGAAATACTGTCTCTGATTAAGAACAGGCCTACCTCTGAACATTTGGTCACCTGATTGAAATGCTAATTGATCAAAGAACATAGATTGCACTGGGTGGGTACACAGGCAAAAACTACTCTAAGGGCTGTAACACACTAGCCGGTTTTCCCCGGATGGCAAAAAGCCGGACAAAGTTTGTCCGGCTTTTTGCCATCCAGCAGGGTCTTTCACACACAACGGCTTTGAGCCGTGTGTAATGCTGTGCGCATGCGCAGCATTAGACACCAGGGACGTGCGGTGAGCTAAATAGCTCAGGAGGCACTGACTAGCACCAGAGCCAGATTTACATGCAATATATGAGCCAAAATGTACATCTGGGCATTATACACAGGTGCAGCAGTATAAACTCCTGGAAATTTGGTGTATTTTGATCAGAGGTGTGCGGAAAAGTTAATCAGGTGAGGCACTGCCTCACGTGCCATTGATTTTTTACTCCAGAGTTTTGGCTATAAAAATTATTAGAATAATGCAAAGAAGATATTTCAACATATTTTTTGTATTTGTCATATACTTTACGCAGTCAAAACTTTGGCACAAATGTAAGTATGACAGGAAAGGCTCTGCCTCACCTGCCACACCCCACCACACGTCACTGTTAGACACGGCTTGAAAAAAACCCGTTGTGTGTGAAAGCTCCCCTTCACACACACGGTTCACTGCCTTCAAAGACAGCACAGCTCCGGCCCAGCAGCCGGCCCTTCCGTGCAGTGTGAAAGGACCCTACCCTTTGCACTGTTAAATACAATACCGGCACGGGAAAAAGCCATCCGGCTTTTTCCCGGCCGGCAAAAGCCAGCGCGTGTCTTACAGCCCTAACTATCCACAATAAATTCAATCACATACATAGGAAATGACAGGAAACACCTCACATACAGTACATTCAAACAGATGATGCTGATTGCAAGCAACATGTATGTTAATCTGAGCCTAAGCATAGGTCCCTCTAATCTGTCCAATCATAAATTCTTTTCTAGACAAACTAGTGTCCCTCTTCCACTACACATGAAAATTAACATGTGTACAACATTAAATATACAGTGTGTATTCTGTTTAAGTTACAACTATTTGTTGATGCTTGCCTCTGCTTATTATAGTGATCCCCTTCTGCACAGCTAGCTGACTGGGTCATAGTACTCAGATCCACAAAGGTGTGATGGCTGGAGAGATACACAAGTTTAATCAGCGCTATAACAGGGTTCAAATGTGCAGTGTGCTTTATGCAATGTCACAACTCAGATTTCAAAATGTTCTATTGCAGTTGAGACCGGATTCATATCTGTATGCAGACACTGTTGTACCCGATGGTTTGCGTAGAAGTACAATGGGCCTAATTCAGATCTGATCGCAGCAGCAAATTTGTTAGATAATGGACAAAACCATGTGCATTGCAAGTGGGGCAGATATAAAATTAGTGATGAGCGGGTTCGGTTCACCGAAACCGAACCCCCCTGAACTCCACGTGTCAAACACGGGTCCGAGCCCGGCTCGGTTGTTCCCGTCTGACTCGGAAAACCCGAACGAGGCAAAACGTCATCATCCAGCTGTCGGATTCTCGCGAGATTCGGATTCCATATAAAGAGCCGCGTGTCGCCGCCATTTTCACTCGGGCATTGTAGAGAGTACAGAGAGGACGTGGCTACGTTCTCTCAGTGTCAGTTCTCAGTGCTTATTGCTGCTCAGTAATACTAGTACAGTGTCTCTCTTGTGCTGCATCTTGCTGCTGTAGGGTGCTGTGGTAGTAGTGTCCTGTGACTGTGCATCGGTCATCATCATTCCAGTCACAGTGGTATCTGGGGGGTGACAAATTAATTCCAGAGTGCTTTTGTGCTGCTCACTACTAGTACAGTGTCTTGTGCTGCATCGTGCTGCTCAGTGTCAGTCCTCAGTAGTATCATCAGTGCTCAGTATCACTGCTCATTGTCTTGTGGTGCTCAGTAATACTACATTACTAATACTAGTACAGTGTCTTGTGCTAATTGTGCTGCTCAGTATCAGTACTCAGTAGTATCATCAGTGCTCAGTAGTATCATCAGTGTTCATTGTCTTGTGGTGCTCAGTAATACTACATTACTAATACTAGCACAGTGTCTTGTGCTAATCGTGCTGCTCAGTATCAGTACTCAGTAGTATCATCAGTGCTCAGTATCACTGCTCATTGTCTTGTGCTCAGTAATACTACATTACTAATGCTAGTACAGTGTCTTGTGCTAATCGTGCTGCTCAGTATCAGTGCTCATTGTCTTGTGATGCTCAGTAATACTACATTACTAATACTAGTACAGTGTCTTGTGCTGCTCAGTATCAGTGCTCAGTAGTATCATCAGTGCTCAGTATCCGTACTCATTGTCTTGTGGTGCTCAGTAATACTACATTACTAATACTAGTACAGTGTCTTGTGCTGCATCTTGCTGCTGTACGGTGCTGTGGTAGTGTCCTGTCACTGTGCATAGGTCATCATCATTCCAGTCACAGTGGTATCTGGTATCTATCTAGTGGTATCTAATTCCAGGCATTACTGCCGTCTAATTACAGATATATTACTGGCATATAATTCCACACATTAAAAAATGGAGAACAAAAATTTGGAGGGTAAAATAGGGAAAGATCAAGATCTACTTCCACCTAGTGCTGAAGCTGCTGCCACTAGTCATGGCAGAGACGATGAAATGCCATCAACGTCATCTGCCAAGGCCGATGCCCAATGTCATAGTAGAGAGCATGTTAAATCCAAAAAGCAAAAGTTCAGTAAAATGACCCAAAAATCTAAATTAAAATAGTCTGAGGAGAAGCGTAAACTTGCCAATGTGCCATTTACGACACTGAGTGGCAAGGAACGTCTACGGCCCTCTCCTATGTTCCTCATGACTAGTGGTTCAGATTCACATGACGATGGAAGCACTCATCCTCCCGCTAGAAAAATTAAAAGAGTTAAGCTGGCAAAAGCACAGCAAAGAACTGTGCGTTCTAAGGGGGTCATTCCGAGTTGTTCGCTCGTTGCCGATTTTCGCAACGGAGCGATTAAGGCGAAAATGCGCATGCGCATGGTACGCAGTGCCCATGCGCTAAGTATTTTAGCACAAAACTTAGATTTACTTAGATTTACTCACGTCCGAACTAAGAATTTCCATCGTTGAAGTGATCAGAGTGTGATTGACAGGAAGTGGGTGTTTTCTGGGAGTGTGCGGAAAAACGCAGGCGTGCCAGGATAAAACGCTTGAGTGTCTGGAGAAACGGGGGAGTGGCTGGCCGAACGCAGGGCGTGTATGTGACGTCAAACCAGGAACGAAGCGGGCTGAGCTGATCGCAGTGTAGGAGTAAGTCTCGAGCTACTCAGAAACTGCTAAGAATTTTCTATTTGCAATTCTGCTAATCTTTCATTCGCAATTCTGCTAAGCTAAGATACACTCCCAGAGGGCGGCGGCCTAGCGTGTGCAATGCTGCTAAAATCTGCTAGCAAGCGAACTCGGAATGACCCCCAAAATCACAAATCCCCAAGGTGAGTCCAATTGTGTCGGTTGCAATGCCTGACCTTCCCAACACTGGACGGGAAGAGGTGGCTCCTTCCACCATTTGCACACCCCCTGCAAGTGCTGGAAGGAGCACCCACAGTCCAGTTCCTGATATTCAAATTGAAGATGTCACTGTTGCAGGATGAGGATATGGGTGTTGCTGGCGCTGAGGAGGAAGTTGACGAGGAGGATTCTGATGGTGATGTGGTTTGTTTAAATCAGGCACCAGGGGAGACAGTTGTTGTCCGTGGGACGAATATGGCCATTGACATGCCTGGTCAAAATACAAAAAAAGTCACATCTTCGGTGTGGAATTATTTCAACAGAAATGCGGACAACAGGTGTCAAGCCGTGTGTTGCCTTTGTCAAGCTGTAATAAGTAGGGGCAAGGACGTTAACCACCTAGGAACATCCTCCCTTATACGTCACCTGGAGCGCATTCATAAGAAGTCATTGACAAGTTCAAAAACTTTGGGTAACAGCAGAAGCAGTCCACTGACAACTAAATCCTTTCTTCCTCTTGTACCCAAGCTCCTGCAAACCACACCACCAACTCCCTCAATGTCAATTTCCTCCTTAGACAGGAACGCCACTAGTCCTGCAGGCCATGTCACTGTCAAGTCTGACGAGTCCTCTCCTAACTGGGATTCCTCCGATGGATCCTTGAGTGGAACGCCTACTGCTGCTGGCACTGTTGTTGCTGCTGGGAGTCGATCGTCATCCCAGAGGGGAAGTCGGAAGACCACTTGTACTACTTCCATTAAGCAACTGACTGTCCAACAGTGCTTTGCAAGGAAGATGAAATATCACAGCAGTCATCCTGTTGCAAAGTGGATAACTCAGGCCTTGACAACTATGTTGGTGTTAGACGTGCGTCCGGTATCCACCGTTAGTTCACAGGGACTTAGAGAATTGCTTGAGGTAGTGTGTCCCCGGTACCAAATCGCATCTAGGTTCCACTTCTCTAGGCAGGCGATACCGAGAATGTACACAGTCAGAAAAAGTGTCCTCAGTGTCCTAAAAAATGCAGTTGTACGCACTGTCCATTTAACCACGAACATGTGGCCAAGTGGAGTAGGGCAGACTAAGGACTATATGACTGTGACAGCCCACTGGGTAGATGTATTGCCTCCCGCAGCAACAACAGCGGCAGCACCAGTAGCAGCATCTCGTAAACGCCAACTCGTTCCTAGGCAGGCTACGCTTTGTATCACCGCTTTCCATAAGAGGCACACAGCTGACAACCTCTTACGGAAACTGAGGAACATCATCGCAGAATGGCTTACCCCAACTGGACTCTCCTGGGGATTTGTGATATCGGACAACGCCACCAATATTGTGCGTGCATTACATGTGGGCAAATTCCAGCACGTCCCATGTTTTGCACATACAATTAATTTTGTGGAGCATAATTTTTTGAAAAACGACAGGGGCGTGCAGGAGATGCTGTCGGTGGCCCGAAAAATTGGGGCCACTTTCGGCATTCAGCCACCGTGTGCCGAAGACTGAGCGCTAGCAAACACTCCTGAACATGCCCTGCCATCAGCTGAAGCAAGAGGTGGTAACGAGGTGGAATTCAACCCTCTATATGGTTCAGAGGATGGAGGAGCAGCAAAAGGCCATTCAAGCCTATACATCTGCCTACGATATAGGCAAAGGAGGGGGAATGCACATGACTCAAGCGCAGTGGAGAATGATTTCCATGTTGTGCAAGGTTCTCCAACCCTTTGAACTTGCCACACGTGAAGTCAGTTCAGACACTGCCAGCCTAAGTCAGGTCATTCCCCTCATCAGGCTTTTGCAGAAGCAGCTGGAGAGATTGAAGGAGGAGCTAAAACGGAGCGATTCCACTAGGCATGTGGGACTTGTGGATGGAACCCTTCATTCGCTTAACCAGGCCACTGTGCTCGATCCTAGGTTTAAAGCCTACGTTGTATCTCTCTTTCCGGCAGACACAAGTCTGCAGATGTTCAAAGACCTGCTGGTGAGACAATTGTCAAGTCAAGCGGAACATGACCCACCAACAGCTCCTCCTTCATTTTCTACCGCCACTGGAGCTGCCAGGAAAAGGATAAAATTTCCAAAACCACCCACTGGCGGTGATGCAGGGAAGTCAGGAGCAAGTGCTGACATCTGGTCCGGATTGAAGGACCTGCCAACGATTACTGACATGTCTACTGTCACTGCATATGATTCTGTCACCATTGAAAGAATGGTGGAGGATTATATGAGTGACAGCATCCAAGTAGGCATGTCAGACAGTCCGTACGTATACTGGCAGGAAAAAGAGGCAATTTGGAGGCCCTTGCACAAACTGGCTTTATTTTACCTAAGTTGCCCGAAAGAGTGTTTAGTGCAGCCGGTCACCTTGTCAGCGATCGGCGTAGGAGGTTACTTCCAGAAAATGTGGAGATGATGTTCATCAAAATGAATTCTAAATTCCTCCATGGAGATATTTACCAGCAATTGCCTCCAGAAAGTACACAGGGACCTGTGATGGTGGATTCCAGTGGGGACGAATTAATACTCTGTGAGGAGGAGGATGTACACAGTGAAAGTGGTGAGGAATCGGACGATGAGGATGAGGTGGACATCTTGCCTCTGTAGAGCCATTTTGTGCAAGGAGAGATTGATTGCTTCTTTTTTGGTGGGGGCCCAAACCAACCAGTCATTTCAGCCACAGTCGTGTGGCAGACCCTGTCGCTGAAATGATTGGTTTGTTAAAGTGTGCATGTCCTGTTTTGCACACTTTAACAAACCTCTTTTTTTATTTATCTTTGCATCATGTGCTGTTTGGGGACTATTTTTTTTAAGTGCCATCCTGTCTGACACTACAGTGCCACTCCTAGATAGGCCAGGTGTTTGTGCCGGCTACTTGGGTCGCTTAGCTTAGTCATCCAGCGACCTCGGTGCAAATTTTAGGACTAAAAATAATATTGTGAGGTGTGAGGTGTTCAGAATAGAATGGAAATGAGTGGAAATTATGGTTATTGATCTTAATAATACTATAGGATCAAAATGACCCCCAAATTCTATGATTTTAGCTGTTTTTGGGTCTGTGAAGGCAAAAGACCAGTTCTGTGAATGTGCAGGATGGGTCTTGCAGTGTTGCTCGCAACCCTGTCAGCTACAACATGAGTAACATGCTGCAGCTTTTGGAGGCGGCACCCAGAATTGTTCTTCAAAATGGGGGCAACACGCCTGCGTTTTGAAGGTGTGATATGGCACAAACGCACTCGATACTGGTGGCTGGATCCTACGGCCAGCCTGATTAAGCTTCAGGTTACGCAGGCTGGTCCATGCCTGAAGTAGTGATGAGGATTAGGGTATTAGCATAAATATATTATTTCATTATTTATTACGTTTATATAGTGCAGAAAATTCCATTGCGCTTTACAACTGGGATTAAGGGTGGGGGTTAGGTTATTAGTGTTAGGATTAAGGGTGATGGTTAGGTTATTAGTGTTAGGATTAGGGGTGAGGGTTAGGTTATTAGTGTTAGGATTAGGGATGAGGGTTAGGTTATTAGTGTTAGGATTAGGGGTGAGGGTTAGGTTATTAGTGTTAAGATTAGGGGTGAGGGTTAGGTTATTAGTGTTAGGATTAGGGGTGAGGGTTAGGTTATTAGTGTTAGGATTAGGGGTGTGGGTTAGGTTATTAGTGTTAGGATTAGGGGTGAGGGTTAGGTTATTAGTGTTAAGATTAGGGGTGAGGGTTAGGTTATTAGTGTTAGGATTAGGGGTGAGGGTTAGGTTATTAGTGTTAGGATTAGGGGTGTGGGTTAGGTTATTAGTGTTAGGATTAGGGGTGAGGGTTAGGTTATTAGTGTAAGGATTAGGTGTGAGGGTTAGGTTATTAGTGTTAGGATTAAGGGTGAGGGTTAGGGTACTAGTGTTAGGGTAGTGGCATGATGTGGTATCGGTAGCTAGAGAGAGAGGTAGGTTAGCTCGCCTCAGTCACTTCATGCCAGAGACATTAGAAGTCCCAGCGCCACTCATTGTGTTGAAATATGAAACGCTGATGTCGGCAGCAGATAGGGTTGACAACCTTGCTCTACTGTAGCTTACTTTGAAATCATGGGAGCTGCAAACAGTACAGAGCAAGGGGTTCCCATGAGGGTTCTTTATAATTCCAGCAGTACGATCAAGGAAGGTGTTGATTTAAAAGATAATTCAAGCTTTTGGACTAAAAATGAAGGTAATTATAGTGCAACCAGTTATGCACACACAATGTATACAATACCGGCTCCTGCACATTTGAAACGCAATAAGTAAGCAATGAAGCGGGACACCGCCCCGACAGCGGCCACAGCCACCGCGCTCACAACACCAACCATAACACTCTGGTTTTCTTGAGGCGGTTCCTCTACACTACCATGTGGCTTATTATTACCCTAACACCCCAACCCTTACCCTTCATCCAAACCCTGACCCTAGTACACTAACACCCAACCCCCTAATCCAACTGTAACACCTGCACTCTAAAAGGGCAGACTAGATGGGCCAAATGGTTCTTATCTGCATCTAATTCTGTTTCGGTCTGCCTGATGGCCTTTTTATTTAAGCACCTTGTACACCATTACATACACTTAACAGCATACATTCCTTAATTAGTAAGCAGTAGCAGACTACAAATTGGGTGTTCTTGCGACTGCTGTTGCTATCTTTTACCATACGCAATCTTGACAATATGCATATATGGGCAGAAGTTAACCTGAGCATAGGGACACCCTCTGCTGTTGCATCATTTCCATCCATTTCCATTGCCGATACATCGGTACCATTGTCTCGGATTGTGAGTGACTAAGTAGATGCGCTGGCTGAGCTTCTCTCCAGGAGTGCATTCCAGTAGCAAGATCGCAAGTGGTAATTTATACAAGCCCAGAAAACACCATCTGAACGGCCATGACACGCCTGCGTTTACCTGACCATTCCCTGTTAGACACTGGAATCCCGACCGATGACATAAACCTGGCGTCGAAATACAGACGGGTGTCAGGATACCGCGGTCAAAATACCAACAGCCGGAATCCCGATCATTTTTCCAGTGGGACGCGCTTGTATCCTGCCACGCGCGCGTGTGTGTGTGTTTTCGGTTTAGGCACTAGTAGGGGGGTTAGGGTGCAGGAACAGGAAGGGTATGGTTAGGTACCAGGGAGGGAGGGTTAGGTTTAGGCACTTAGAAGAGGAGGTTAGGGTTAGACACCAAGTGGGGAGGGTTATGTTTAGGCAGTGGGGGAGGGAGGGTTAGATTTATGCACCACCGGGGGGGGGGGGGGGGGAGTTAGGGTAAGGGGCAGGAGAGGGTAAGGGTACTTTTAGAGGGGCAGTTGGAATTCTGATGGTCGGGATACCGCTGTCTGTATTCTGAATGCCAGCATCCTGTCCATTGGGAAATTATACTGAACCCAGTATAATGTGCAGAACTGGTGACATAACAGATGCTTGAGACACATTGCATATCACTCTGTACCTCATGCCTCAGTGATCTCACTGGCTCCTAGTAAATGTATAGATCACATCCTTAGGAGGGATGCAATTAAGATTCTGGCTGTCTGGGTCCCGGCAGTCTGAATACCAATGCCGGAATCCAAACACCCATCAGAATGCAGATTCCAGAATCCCGACAGGGTCAGGAAACCAATGCCGGCATCCAACCGTAAGTATAGTGGACAGGTAAGGGTTAGGGCCAGGGATGTGGGGGCTAAGATTGGTGGTGGGGAAAGGGTGCTTTGGTGTAGGGTTTGGCTGGGGGGGGGGGGGGGGGGGGTTTGGGGGTGTTAGGGTTAGCCTGAGGGAAGGGGGGTTATGCACCACTGGGGAGGTTAGGTTTAGGCACTAACCGGGAAAGGATTAGGCTGCGTGGCAGGGTGGGGGCTAGGTTTAGGCACCACCAGGGGAAGGTTAGGGTTTAGGCTGTGTGTAAGGGAGGGTTAGGGGAGAGGGGGGGGACATACCTCGCTCCTGTCGGGATTTCACATATCGGAATGGCAGAGTCAGTATTGTGACCGCAGGCATCCCGTCCGCCGGGAAATCATATTGGATGAACAGTGGCCCAGCCAGTAACGCTACATGCACTGTATGCAGGAAAAAGGCACAATGTAAAGCATTTAAACTGTTTCATGACAGAGTGAGCAAAATACAGCACTCCAGGGAATTGGGTTTGGCTTGTTGCTGCTCATCCATTTACAACCTGGGTGAGGCCTACGAGTAGTTTTATCAGGTTAGTCAGGAGGTATACACTCGTGTGGACAACCAGAATGTCAATATCCCGAATCCCATGTCAACAGACGATTTTGGGGTTAGGTTTAGGTTGCTGTTAGGGTTAGCTAAGATGTCTATGGAAAACCAACTATCAATAATGCCAATGTTGACATTTCACATGTCAACCTCCCATCCATGTCAACATTCTAAATGCCAACATTTTGTTGCACACCCGTTCAGGATTGGCACTCCCTTGGTATTCCATTACAGGTTGAGTATTTCATATCCAAAATGCTTGGGACCAGAAGTATTTTGGATATCGGATTTTTCCGTATTTTGAAATAATTGCATACCATAATGAGATATCATGGCGATGGGACCCAAGTCTAAGCACATAATGCATTTATGTTTCATTTATACCTTATACACACAGCCTAAAGGTAATTTAACCTCTTCAGTGGTTTGCCCGGAAATCTTCCAGGCTAGCCAGCGCTGACAACCCCGGAAGATTTCCGGGCATACTACTGACTGATTCCTCGGGGACAGCCGTGTAGCGTGCACGGCGCCCGAGACTCGGCATACTCCATTATGCAGTTTAGCCCGCCCTATGGACTCCTATTGGCCGGGGGTGGGCTTAGCTGTAAAATGGCTTATGCCGATTCCCGGGCACCGCAAGGCGGCCGGGAATCAGTGCTGGCGATCCCCGCAGGCTATTACCTTGCCCTGCCCCATCACTCGCCCCCCCTGCTCCCACTTTAATTTAAAAACACCCCCCTCCAGTGTGTGTTTTTAAATCGAAATCCCACCACTGAAGGGGTTAATACAATATTTTTGAAAACTTTGTGTATTAAGCAAAGTTTGTGTACATTGAGCGATCAGAAAACAAACGTTTCACTATCTCAGTCTCACTCAAAAAATTCTGTATTTTAGAATATTTAGATATGGGATCCTCAACCTGTACTATATCTGAGCCATATGCTCCAGGCTCCCTCATTACACAGTGCAGCGGCACTACCTAGAACGAGGCTCCGATGTAAGGGAGCTCTGAGGTAATAAATAATGAAGGAAGAAGGAGCAGGGGGCTTACACCTATGTAACAATGTCAAAGAAGAATTTAATGAGAACTTTCTGTTTTAATAAAGCCTACAGATATGAGGGTTCAGGAGAAACTCTCCTCTGATGACCGGGCTATCCCATGATGCTCGAGGACTCACAGTCTACAGATCCACACACATGCAGATTTGTGACACGGCTAATTAAATTCACCTACATATACAGCTTCCATAATCACCAGGTCTATTTATTCTCTAGTATGGGAGCCCTAGAACATCGGGAGGAACCAGCAGAAATTAGTTTAACATCTAGGACCCCTTCGGTTCATTTTTGGATTGAATTATTCTTTAACAAAGAATTCCATCCTAAACCTAAAAAGATAATGAATCATATCTTAGCGATGGTCACTCAAAATCAAGAGTACTTTACCTTCACTATGGTGTTCCCCCAAACCGGAAGGTTGTCCTAGCTGCTGTCAATCAAGGCTATCTATATACTATAAGCCAGCCCTTGTCTAGATGTAAACTTTTGTATCTGAGAAGCGAGTACATTATAACTGCAATATAATGGTGTGTGAACCATATATGGTAGTATAGGAACCTGCAGAACATGAGGAAACCTTGACATTGGGCTGAAGGCTTAAAGGTTTTCCTCAAAATAGGAAGAGACTCCTTATGCTTTCATGTGCTAGATACACACAGATTTGCATTGGTGGTAGTAAGCTCTGCAAACAATTATATTTGTTTTTTATTCATATATGGCATTAATATTGTTGTGCAGCTGGTACCATGTATAATGAGTATAATGGAGGGTAGGCATATTTATTTTCTCTTCAAAGAACAAACAAGTGATTGTAGGGGACATGTTTCAAAACTCCAAGGAGAGATAAAGTGGAGAAGTTGCCTATAGCAACCAATAAGCTTCTATCATTTATCTAGAAACGGACTATAAAATGAGTTAGTATCTGATTGATTGATTGATTTGGGCAACTTCTCCACTTTAACTCTCTTGAATTTTAGAAACGTCTCCCCTTGAATGAGACAAGAACAAACAACTCGATTTTCTATTACAACCAGATAATTTATTTAGTAAAGTGCCAATACAGACAATGTCCAATTACAAAGCATAAGTACAGTGCTTCAATGTCACACTATACACAAGTCAAATGACAGTATGAAACATACATACACGTTACACAACTAACCTGTATATCCAAGACTCACGCTCGGAGGTAGCAGTTTTTTAAAAACATTTCAGAGGTCACTAACATGTAATTAATGCCATTAATTCTACACGAATAGTAGTAGTTATTCCCAGCAGACATGGGATATTGTGCAAATATACACCAACACAGAAGGTATGTAAACTTAGATTTCTGGTACATTCTTTAAATTGTCCTGTAGACTCTATAAACCTCCCACACATACAGTACTTATACAATGAGCAGAGGTGGGACTAGACATTACTGGTCACAGTAGGAACCCAACACTCTTTCAAATAATCTCCAGTTATTCTTAAAGGATAGTTCCTGAATTTCTAGTTTGGTGTCATACCCTAAATGCATGCCAGGTCTAATCAAATTAAATTGTGTTTAAGCAGATCCCAATGCCGTCTTGCCAATGACAAGTTAATATGTGCACATGCTACCATTTTCAGGCTTCCGTCTGAGGTCTTGCAGGAGTGAGGATAGTCCATCTAGATCTGCCACACGCTCTGATCTATTTGCCTGGCAAACAATGGGCCTGATGCATGCTTGTAAGTAAAGCAAAAAAAGCAACCAATTGGGCAAAACCATGCTGCAGTGCAGCTGGGGCAGATGTATTAGGTGCAGAGTTAGCTTTGGGTGGGGTGTGTTCAAACTGAAATCTACATTTGTGGACTACATGCAAAAGCAGCCCGTATTTACCCTGCACAGAAAAAAATGTAAATGTATTTGCTCCCCTTGTATGGCAACATGGTTTGTCCAGACACAAAGTTACGTGCTTTTTGTTTAACTTTACTTACGACCATGAATCAAGCCCAATATACGGTCAGTGGTAACATGAGAGCAGCAGTAAGAAGGCACAAGACGTCAGGGAGCCCTTTTAGGAGTAGGCTGTAGGAAATTCCAATTATCAATTTCAGGTTGAATTACCCTTTAATCTGAGTATATGAACCATATATACAAATCCTAGATCGCCATTAAGATGGCTGCGGGAATATATCCCTATGCTGTAATGTTGGGTATACTGTAGAACTACACATAATTCTTTAGTGAAAAGATTCTCATCCTATTTGGTTTGCTATGGATATTGTGTTAGGACTGACAGCTGTCAATAAACGTTATCCCTTTTAGACCTCGTGCCGATAAAAGTTATGTGCAAGTGTTCAGGCATGTAGATCTGTCCTGTGCAGCATAGACCCACTTAAACCATTACTTAGGGGGGTATTCAACTGAAGTCAGAAACCGCTGTCTTGTCGGAAAGACGGCACTTTTTACGACTTTTTTAGGTCGGAAGGGGTTCCGACCTATTCAATGCTGCCTAGGCTTTTCCAACAAGTCAGGGATTCCGACGTGGATCGGCGAATCAATGTGTTTTGTTGGATCCCGTTGGCAAATCAGACAGGTTTTGGCCCCGGTTCCGACAATGTCAATCCGACTTTAAAATACGCTCATTGAATCTATTGAATATGCCCCTTAGACTTGAAACCCATGTAATGTTCACCAGAGGACATCGGGCCTAATTCAGACCTGATCGCAGCAGCAATTTTGTTAGCAGATGGGCAAAACCATGTGCACTGCAGGGGAGGCAGATATAACATTTGCAGAGAGAGTTAGATTTGGGTGGGTTATATTGTTTCTGTGCAGGATAAATACTGGCTGCTTTATTTTTACACTGCAAGTTAGATTTCAGTTTGAACACACCCGACCCAAATCTAACTCTCTCTGCACATGTTATATCTGCCTCCCCTGCAGTGCACATGGTTTTGCCCAACTACGCACAAAATGCTGCTACGATCAGGTCTGAATTAGGCCCGATGTCCTCTGGTGAACATTACATGGGTCTGAATTACCCCCATCAAGTCAAATGGAGAGTTACTAGCTAGGCATAACACTGTCCAGGAATACAGGATGCTTCATATTTCACTTTTTTTTTAGATGTGTGTGGTGGCAATTTTAATAGGAAACAATCACACCAAATAAAAGACTGTCATGATAGGGAGGTCAGAACACTAAATTACACTAGATTACAATGGGGCGGAAATGTAATGTAGGTGCTGACTGGATATCAGAGTCAGCGGCCCATGTAAAAATGTATAAGTTGCATTACGGATGGTGAAATGGTGAGCATTACTGCCTCATAGCACTTATGGTCATGGTTTCGATTCTGCAACTGTGTGGAGTTTGTATATTCTCCCTGTGCTTACATGGGTTTCCTCCAGGTACTCCGGTTTCCTCCCAGAGTCTAAAAAATATACTGGTAGGTTAATTGGCACCCAAAAAAATTAAATAAAATGAACTCTAGTGTGTATGGACATGGGTAGACTAGATGGGTCAAGTGGTTCTTATCTGCTGAGAAACTCTCCGTTTCATGTGTCATATGGTAGCTTAAAAAAAACAACAAAAAAACTAATCAATAAAACGGACGCATTTCACTGCAAAAAAATAAATAAAAAAAAAATCAAAATTATTGTGTATGTTGGCACTTATATCTGTATGGAAAATGATAATGCTAATGTTTCCAAACGGAGCGTGTGGCACACCTTACTTAGAGATGTATAGCAATGCGTACACATCGCAGGATGAATGAGCAACGCTACATCTGTACTACCAGATTCCCAGCAGAAGCCATGTTCCTACTGGGATAAGAGTGCTGTAAAAAGTGCAGTTGTTGAAGTGCTGAGACTCAAATGTAGTGAATGGAAAAATGTTGATATTCTATCAATTGATTTGGAAACTCCGAAATTAGCTTGTCAATGTAAAAGTGATCTAGTCTATCCATTACTCCCTAGTTACCACTGGACAGTAGTACCATGCATCAATGCAACTTTGTTACAAGTGCCACTGGCATTAATCACTTACATCCTAGGAAAAATACAATCCTACGTTGCTCCTCATTTCTATGGGGGGAATTCAAGTGTTTTGCACGTCGGCGGCCATGCACAGCCGCCGGTGCTGACATTACTGTTATGTAGCTCTGTAATTTTGATGGGCTGGTAACTAGTCTGATATACATGTCAGTACAAAGGTTACCTAAAGCCATTCTCTGCTCTGCACAAACTCAAACACCATCTTAGTAAGATAGTAACAGGTAGTAATAACCAGCTACCCATTTCTTGTGTTTTATAAAATCCACAAAGGCGTTTCAGACTGTGTCATTTATAAGTGGTTCTATATCCTTTAATCCCTAAATATAAACACAATACGTATTCACTTTATTACCTAACTATACAGTATTTAGTGTAAACTGCTGTATATAATTTATATAAAAGTATATCCTAGTAATAAAATTGTTCATTTGTATGTATGTTCGTGATCAACTAGACATCTACTGAACTGATTTTGATCAAGGATTTCACTGAAATGTTCCTCGAGAACTGAGTAACATAGGCTGTGAACCATCTCGCTATCGTGTAAATTAGCTAATTAGCCAATAAAATAATCAACGCATCGAATCTGTTGTCATGCTGCAGAGCAGGTAATGTAAGAGCTACACATGGGTAATAGGGTACATAATAATGGGGCACCCCCTGTAATTTAGGGAAAAAAAATATTTCATTTTATTCAAGTGCAGCAACACAGTGTGCAAAGGCGTGCACCAGTATGGGGGAGGGAGGGCAAGGGAATACCAGTCAGTGTCTTGGGGTGCAGTGCGCTGAGGGAACTAATACCATTTGGCCGTCGCCTGCATGTCCCTGACTGCAGTGCTGCTGACTCGGGTGGCCATCTTGTGGCTTCTGGCTGGCTGCTCAGGCTCCGCCTACTTCCTATGCAACGGACGGTAAGGGCGGTCCTCCCAAAGACTAGGCCTCAAACTGCCTCTTCCATCCACTCAACTTGAATGAAACTCTAGAAGCTGCATCTGCTACCTGAGGGGCTACTGCTTATTTCTAGAACATGCTATTTTTTCTAATTATGCTCAAGGTTTTTATCCTGACCTATTGTTTTCCCATGAATAATATACTCTATTTTGTCTGTTATTATGCATTAGTGTCTCCTGTCTTTTCCTTACCCTCCCCCTTTTACCCCACCCACTGTCCCTTTTCGATTTTTTTTTACCCCCATATTGTACCACATCACTCAATAAAAATGTATTATTGAAAAAAAAATCCTGGACTATAACATCACACCCGCTGTAAACATTTATATCACAGCTGTTCCCATGTATTCCTGTATCATTTAGTAAACTTATTCTTTAACATTTATTTATATAGCGCCACCATATTATGACGCTCTTACAATTGGGAATTGCACAGGCATTAATAAATCGAGATTAAGCACTTATAGACAGAAGCAAGAGCACTGCTCCAAAGTTTACAATATATAGGGGAATAACAGAATAGGACAGAGGTTCCCAAACTGTGTGCCATGGCTTCCTGGGGTGCCTCGGGACACTTGCAGGGGTGCCCTGGGTTGGTGGTCCAGGACCAATTCAAATTATTCATGGTCAATATAATAGGCAAAACCAGTGCTGGTGGCTGCCAGTCATAAAATATGTGGCCAAACAGAAGCAAATCTTGTCCCTCACCACATAACTGACCCTAAGGATGACATATAAACGCGATCTACTTAATGTAATATTTCTTTCTAAATTTCTCAATAAGAAATTTTTGGCCTAGGGGTGCCGTGAAAAAAATTCTGATATTCTAGGGCGCCGTGATTCAAAAAAGTTTGGAAACCACTGGAATAGGAGGTAAAGCGGACATTCTAAGTAATATCCCATCTCCTCGGAAATGCATTACAGGATGTGCTAAAAACTCAAAGCTTTAACTTGCTGAATCTCAGAAAATTGTTTACACATAACTACATCACTTTAATACGCAAAGAGCAAGGGTTGACTTCTAATTGTTTTATTTTGCCTGAGTTAAGCTACCTTGTTTGTATTGTGTGTTTTTGAATTAATCCCTTTTTTTCCATGTCCAATAACGATGCAACCTAAGATGAAAAGTAAAAACAGGTATGTGATAGGTCCATGCAGAACCACCGAGCCAATTATTTATTTCATAATAAGGTCAACGCGAACAACTGCACACACAATGCAGGTGGCGTTTCAATAGCACATGAGATCTATAGAGTTCAAGTTATAGGTATTAAACTCAAGTCATTTTAAAAGGCCTGGGCAGGATACGTTATGTTCTGCTTGGTGCCAGATTCTCTGAAAGTGATGCATTATTGTCATGGACCTCATGGCCACTCAGAAAAGAAGGGACAGCAGGAGGGAAGATCTGTTGGATAGTTATATCAGAGGAGCTCCAGTAGGGTGTATCATACTTTAGCTCTAACTATATATAAATAAAATGGCTAACCCATCCATTAAATCAAAGAACAGTGGTCTGTAATTATTGACGACTGGGTTTGAGAAGACCATGGCTATACAGGATTAGAGGATTATGGGGGAGATGTATCAAGCCTTGAAGGGAGATAAAGTGGAGAAGCTACTCAAAGCAACTAATCAACTTATACATGCCATTTATCTAGCACATGAAATTGACAGCAGCTGATTGGCTGCTTTGGGCACCTACCCCACTTTCTGTCAAAGGCTTGATAGATATCCCCTTATGTGTTCAGGATCGGTACTGAAAAAGAAATTCTGTAAACATAGTTTTAGGAAAGGATGCCGAAATGTTAGTTGTGTTTGTGGTAGAGACCAATGGAATATTTTCACAACACCTGTAAACGTGCAAAACAAAATCAGTGTTTTTATATGGCTGTAATTGCTTTTTCCTTTGTAAGTTTTCATGTGTTGTACATGACATAATTTGGCAGCTAGATAGTTACATTCGTCAATAAAGAGATGAGGTGACAGTATAAATACAGAGATCGAACATTCTGAACTTTAGTTCTCCAAGTACCGAGCAGGTTAGGGTTAGCTCCTAGAACAGGTGCTTCACTGCATGGCATACAGTGTGGCATTAGGGTTATTCGGGTGCGAATTTGGAATAATGAGTTCATATAAGGTCACGTATGTCCCAAACACAAATCCCAGGAAACCCACCAGGCTGATGATAATGTCCTTTGTTATGATCCAACGGCTAAGGCCTTCCGAGTAGTAAGTGACAATCTCCAGTAGAGGTGGGATGATAAGAGCCAGGGCACTGCTGCTGACAGATCCCACCAGGGAGATGACCATGTCCAGACGAGGGATTAGGATTGCCAAAACACCTGAAACAAAGAAAGCCCATAAACTGAAAGATATCTGCATTAGTAAGCTGTCTGTGGTTTATTATTCCATTATTGAAACACACAAGCAGGTCTTCCCAGTAAGTCCTTCATGTACGTCCTACCAGCTAGGAGCCAGCAGTTGGGCAGCCGTTCTGTAGAAGACCGCACAAACAATTATGGATTTATATGCAGTGATATGATATGCTAGATGCCGCTTCTCTACAAATGTAAAGTAGTCCCAGAGAGCTCTAAGGGCCACTTACTGCCCACCAGCACTGTAATTGCTACAGTGGTGCACAAGGTATTGGGGAAAGAATTATGTTAGAAGGAGAGTCTAGAGAGGATGTCCATATGTTCAGGCAAGGACTGTGAGGGAGCGAGTAACACAAGAAACAATAAGCTGCTCAGTCACTGAATTCCCTGTTGTCTATGCCTGAAAAAAATGCCAGGCTGTTCCATAATGGGACAAAGAGAAGGTGTAAGGAATGCATTTGATAAGACTTAGTAAAATTGACCCAAATTAACACAGATAATTTAACTGTGAGGGACGAGGAGATCTTCTTGAGGAGACTATGAGGAGGTAGCCATAAAAGAGTGGATGGGGAATAGACATTCTATAAACCTGTTTCCAGCATTACAGAAATTCTAAACCAAGTAGCAGAATGCCAGAGGATGCATTGGGTTATGTGCGTCGCGTGGAATTATTTGTTTAGGTTGGAGACTCCAAGTTCACAGTCACATAATGCGCATCCTGAATGGTTCCAATAAATGATTTTCACTCAGCACTGTGATCTGTGTTCTCATCAAATAAATACATAAAAACCCTAAAACAAAATACACGATAGTGCAATATAGTTATAATGTTAATATAGTCCACTCTGTGTGAAGAATCCTGAATTTTCAGTGTCCGGTTATTATCCTTTTCCAAAGATTGAAAAGGAAGGTTCTTCTTCCACCAAACACCCAACTACGTACCCTTATTTCTTATAAAGATGGATTTAGTATCTGCATCCTGACTTTGGCTATTGCTATCAATAAATCAGTGTTGGGAAAGGTGAAGAATCCCGTGGGAGATAAGACAGGATCTCACTGACTGGTACATAAATGAGTAGTCACGGTATAGGAGAACGCTGCGTTAGGGTCACATCTATTTATCAGAGGCTCTCTATCTGTTACCAGTATGCGTTAGGTAAAATGATAAATACACAACCACAACAGTTTCCATAATATTAGGATTATAAGATTAAGGGGCCCATTTACCAATGATTACATATGCAATGCAATCCTGGGCGCTAATATCGCTCCCAGATCGCACTGCATAATGCAATCATATTGGGTGGATGTATCACCAGCCGCAGGCAGGGACAGGGGCCCTGAAAGGAGCCCATCCATGCGACGCACCAAGTGAGGTGCCAGGGCTGCTGTTAGGGTTGCCAGATCATCCCTTTAATCCTGGAGAACTGTGGTTTACACAAGTTTTGTGGCTGATTAAAACCAGGTGGAATGCAGGCTTGAATTTAATCAGCCACAGAACCTGTATTATTTATAGGTCTCCAGGATTAAAGGGATGAGGTGGCAACCCTAGCTGCTGCGCATGCGCAGTCATAGTGACCGCCGTGCACAAGGGCCATTTCTGGCAGAGGGTTCCTGGGGAACCATGCTGGAACTATGGGGGTAATTCAGAGTAGATCGCAGCAGCAAATTTGTTAGCAGTTGGGCAAAACCATGTGCACTGCAGGGGGAGGGGCAGATATAACATTTGCAGAGAGTTAGATTTGGGTGGGTTATTGTGTTTCTGCTTTATTTTTACACTGCAATTTAGATTTCAGTTTGAACACACCCCACCCAAATCTAACTCTCTCTGCACGTTATATCTGCCCCCCCCCTGCAGTGCACATGGGTTTTCCCAACTGCTAACAAATTTGCTGCTACGATCAACTCTGAATTAGGCCCTGTATCTCCTGAAGTGTGCCCATAGCCACAATCAGTAGATTACGGTAGTAGCGGGAGCCAATATAAGGATTACTTTGCATTCCCGATAGTGATACATCGTCCAGCATCGCATCCCCCATAGAAACCTATGGGGGATGCAGCTGCGGGCAGAAATGGAGGGATCCCTCCTACTTACATTGGTGGAGGGAGGGGGGGGGGGATGCATATTTCGGCTAGCCCCCGAAAATGTGTGTTTTCAGGGACATAGCCGCAAATATTGTATGATAAATGGGCTAGTAACTAGAAATAATAAAATGGTTATGGCCCATCTCCATGTTAAGATAAGAGGACAAAAGGAGTGTCCCTGTGCATACAGTAGGTCCACTGTTCGGCCACTGGTAGAGAGACTGGAAAAAGGTAGACACGGAGGTGTTATGATTACAAGGTAGGGCAGGCCCCTGAGAGCGTCCTTACACCTTACATGCAGCTCAATTAGCTACGCCAAATGTGTACGTTCCCAGTAGGTAATAATATACTAAAACTTTATCCAGCAACATCAACACCAATGTTAAATCCTAGCAGCGCTCTATCTAATACAGTTCTTTGATGACAGGGACTGCCCACCAGCAGAGAAAAGCAAATAAAAGAGGAGTGAAAGGTATTAATTAATACAAATAATGTACGAGTGACCCTATGGGAACAGACAAGGCAAGCACCTACTTTACACATCAACTCTGACAGCCTAATAATGGGATTAGAGGAAATGCTGACATCAGGGGGAGGCTAGACGTGGCAGCTCAGATGGCGACTGGATGCTGGGGATCCTTTCCTACAGCCGATCACTGACAGGGCAATAAATGTTATATACACTAAGTCCTTCAGTGCTTTGGGTAACATGGTTTTCCTAATTAACTAAAATAAGGAATGATGCATTTATAATACACAGCAGCAGCCTAAAGCAGAGTATCAGTATTTAAGAATGTGTTTCTGCCTGTCTGTGGGCCTGATCCAGAGATGTACACTCCAATGTTTCCCAATCTATGCACATGCAGATCTGTGTCGGCAACAACGGTTATGATCTGATTATGCAGCGAATCAGAGAAGCCGGCAGGAGGCCTCCAGCTGCTTTTACATATATGAGCAATGACGCTGTGCTGACCCATCTCTGCATCTGCCTCTATGACCCAATCCTTCTGCACAATGCATATCTCACCCATACCAAGCTGGCAGACATGGAAGTAGAATAACGGCTAAGAGGCGGAGAAAATTATATTCTTTATTCAATACTAATGTCCTAACCACAGAAAACAAAATCTACCAATTCTTTTACATTTTAAGCAAAAAAGTGGGTTTTTTTAGTTTTTTTCTTTTTAATAGAAATTCTCCTGGCTTCAGCCCTGCTCAGCCTAAGCATTATCCAGGTGCTGTGGTCTGGAGAATACAGGACTGAGGGGACATACAGTAGGTGTCAGAACAGGTTGGGTACAAAATCCCAGCAGTCACTATCCTGACGGGCAGAATGCCGACGGATCCTTGGAAGTATTTTAAACCTACCCATGCCCTCTTACTGATCCTAATTGATCCCCCACCTTCCTTGTAGCCTAACCCTAACTGTCCCTACCCGCAGTCTAACCCCAACCTCTCCACCTCCGTAGTCTAACCCTAACTGTCCTCTCCCGCAGACTAACCCAAATCGCCCCCACCCCCTAACACTAACTTTCCCTATTCCCGCAGCCTAACCCTAACCCTTCCCCTAGTGCCTAACCTGGCCCCCTGTACTTACAGTACTATGGGGATTCTGACCACATCCCATCGTTACACTACACTGTGTATGGACCTCTAGTCTAGGTAAATGACTGGATTGTCGGAGCTGCCTTATTATTCTTAATCAAACATAAAGGAATAAATATTAAATGTAATAATAATACAAAAATGTTATAGACAAACTCACATGTGATACAAACCAGGCCTGTCCTCACAGATAGGTCCACCCATAGAACCCAGCGATCAGACACTCTGGAAGTGGCAGAGGGGACTATAATTTCCGCAGCAACATAAAATTGCAGCGCAAAGGTAATAAATATTCCAAAGGAATACATCAACTTCACAGCTTGGTACAGCCTGCAGGAAACACAAGAGAGACCGTAACATCAGACAGGACTAAAGAGAGGCAACAAATCTTTTATATTATGTATAGGACTAACTGTATTGATAATAATTGTAAGAATTACAGAATGCTACACAGAACTAATAAGAAACTGAATATATGTACAGTATGTGTATATAAATCAGGCAAGATGTAAAACCCAGACTCTGTATAAAACACTTGGGTTATGTATAAGCATGCCTGGACAGTTCTTATGCAAAGCACGATACAGACCAGGCCGTTATGTGAATATAAGAATATCATGACCACCCCACCAACATTCAGCTGGTTGATCGCAGTGGATGCCCAGCAGCAGGAGCCAATAAGAATCAGGCCGATTTGTATTGGCTGCGGCTGGTTCATGTTACACATTGCCAGAGTGTTGGAATAAGGAGGTGGCGTGAGGGCAGGACTGGCTTGAGGGTTCCACCTCATAGAGAGAACAGTGTGGACGTCGCCGGGACCCAGGACCTATTCGGCACGGCTGAAACCGCCGTCCCGCCCACACAGTGTTTTGGAGTCTGCTGCTGGACTGCCAGTGTCACCCAGAGCTAAGCGCGAGGGAGTGGGAGCTCCTCTCTCTCTGACAGGTCAGGTCAGTCTTCTGTGGGAGGCTGGGGCAATGTAATCAGTGATAAATGGTAAGTACACTTTCATTATAAATCAGTGATACATGGTAAGTACACCTTAGTTATAAAGTAGTGCTTAGTGATAAATGGTAGGTACACCTTAAGGGGGGTACACACGGAGAGATCTGTGTTTAAAATCTAAGCAATCTGACTAGACTGCTTAGTTTTTTAAGCACGGATCTGCCGTGTGTATGCCCCCCAGCGATAGCGATGCGCTATCCCTGGTGCTAGATTGAGCCTGCATGCAGGCTCAATCTAGCGGGTCGCTCACTTCACCGTTGTATGAAGTGAGCGGCCCCCCGTCCGTCCCACCCCCCTCGCTCAGCACATCGCGCTGTGCTGAGCGGGGGGAGAGATGTGTGCTGAGCGGTCTGTGTTAAGATCACTCAGCACACATCTCTCCCGTCAGTACCCCCCTTTAGGTATAAATCAGTGATACGTGGTAAGTACACCTTAGTTATAAAGTAGCGCTCAGTGATAAATGGTAAGTACACCTTAGGTATAAAACAGTGATACGTGGTAAGTATACATCTTAGTTATAAAGCAGCGCTCAGTGATAAATTGTAAGTACACTTTCAGTATAAATCAGTTATATGTGGTAAGTACACCTTAGTTATAAATCAGTGATACGTGGTAAGTACACCTTAGTTATAAAGCAGCGCTCAGTGATAAAAGGTAAGTACACCTTAGGTATAAATCAGTTATACGTGGTAAGTACACCTTAGGTATAAATCAGTGATACGTGGTAAGTACACCTTAGTTATAAAGCAGCGCTCAGTGATAAAAGGTAAGTACACCTTAGGTATAAATCAGTTATACGTGGTAAGTACACCTTAGGTATAAATCAGTGATACATGGTAAGTAGACCTTAGTTATAAAGCACCGCTCAGTGATAAATGGTAAGTACACCTTAGGTATAAATCAGTGATACGTGGTAAGTACACCTTAGGTATAAATCAGTGATAAGTGGTAAGTACACCTTAGGTATAAATCAGTGATACGTGGTAAGTACACCTTAGGTATAAATCAGTGATAAGTGGTAAGTACACCTTAGGTATAAATCAGTGATACGTGGTAAGTATACCTTAGTTATAAAGCAGCACTCAGTGATAAATGGGAAGTACACCTTAGGTATAAATCAGTGATAAGTGGTAAGTACACCTTAGGTATAAATCAGTGATAAATGGGAAGTACACCTTAGGTATAAATCAGTGATAAGTGGTAAGTACACCTTAGGTATAAATCAGTGATAAGTGGTAAGTACACCTTAGGTATAAATCAGTGATAAGTGGTAAGTACACCTTAGGTATAAATCAGTGATAAGTGGTAAGTACACCTTAGGTATAAATCAGTGATAAGTGGTAAGTACACCTTAGGTATAAATCAGTGATAAGTGGTAAGTACACCTTAGGTATAAATCAGTGATAAGTGGTAAGTACACCTTAGGTATAAATCAGTGATAAATGGGAAGTACACCTTAGGTATAAATCAGTGATAAGTGATAAGTACACCTTAGGTATAAATCAGTGATACGTGGTAAGTACACTTTAGGTATATATCAGTGATACGTGGTAAGTATACCTTAGTTATAAAGCAGCATTCAGTGATAAATGGGAAGTACACCTTAGGTATAAATCAGTGATACGTGGTAAGTACACCTTAGGTATAAATCAGTGATACGTGGTAAGTACACTTTAGGTATATATCAGTGATACGTGGTAAGTATACCTTAGTTATAAAGCAGCACTCAGTGATAAATGGGAAGTACACCTTAGGTATAAATCAGCACTAATCTTACTAGTAAATCAGTGCATGGTGAAACCTTTGGACTCAAGTTATGCTATGTACACACTATTCAATTTTCGGACCGACCTGACAGATATGTGGTTGTTGGTCAGATAAATGTTTAGTGTGGATGTTGCCCCAGTGCCCGACAGTTGGTCCAAAGCACATAGAACTGGCATCGGATAACGCAGCGACTACAGACCTCGGACGATGTCTAGTGTATACTGTATGGAGACACTGGCCCTCATTCCGAGTTGATCGCTAGCTGCTTCCGGTCGCAGCGCCGCGATTAAGTAAAAAAAAGCGGCACTTCTGCGCTTGCGTATGGGGCGCAGTGCGCACGCGCGACGTACTTTCACAAAAGACTATGTAGTTTCACACAAGGTCTAGCGACGCTTTTCAGTCGCAATGCTGGCCGCAGAGTGATTGACAGGAAGTGGGTGTTTCTGGGTGGTAACTGACCGTTTTCGGGGAGTGTGTGAAAAAACGCAGGCATGTCGCATAATAACGCAGGAATGGCTGGGGAAACGTAGGCGTGGCTGGCCGAACAGAGGGCGTGTTTGTGACGTCAAAACAGGAACTAAACAGTCTGAAGTGATTGCTAGCTAGGAGTAAGTCTCGAGCTACTCTGAAACTGCACAATCTTTTTTTGTAGCAATGCTGCGAATCTTTCGGTCGCACTTCTGCTAAGCTAAGATACACTCCCAGACGGCGGCGGCGGCTTAGCATTTGCACTGCTACTAAAGCAGCTAGCGAGCGATCAACTCGGAATGAGGGCCACTATCGGCAAGATGATTTGGAATCTAAGGGATTGTTTAGCTAAATGATTATTCTGTATTGTGTTCGCTGTACATACTGATAGCTTTGGTCAGTCTGAATCAGTGTACATTGGGAAAAATCTTATAGTGTGTACCTAGCTTTATTCTGTGCAGAGAAATGTATTTGCAGTTACGGTACATGTCTGAACTACTGTTGCTGTTTGCTTATTCAATGGAAAAATAAATATTACCTGTATAGTATATTAGTGCATTGTTACCAGGGGTCAACTCAAAGAAAGTGATAGAATACATACTTATTATGGGTTGGGTGACCGGCGGTCAGCATACTGAAGCTGGAATCCCGGACGCTAGTACGCCGGCAGGGGGGGGGGGGGGGGGGGTGCGCAACGAAGCCCCATGCGGGCTCGGTGGCTCGCTGTGTTTGCCACAGGTTCTATTCCCACTCTATGAGTTTTATAGGCACCCACAAGTGGGAATAGTCCTTGTTCGTCGGCATTTGAAGTGGTCGGGATTCCGGCGTCGGTATCCTGCCCGACGGAATCCTGACAGCCGGTCACATGACTACATCCCCTTAGTATTACCATGAAAGTCTTGCACAAAGAGCACTGTACATAAATACAGTAACTAGGGCGTCACAGGTATCCACAGGATTTATAGTCTGTCTGTACCATACCTAAACCATAATAAATATTACTGGGACTTACCAACAGTTGGGCAGATTCAGCGTTATGCTGCCGTGTATGCTGGAGCCAAAACGCAAGTAACCAAGCGTGCCCATGCTAATGTAGAGAGAGGTGACGATGGCCATACCAACATACAATACTATCGGGAACTGATGTGGTAACTTCATCTTATTCTCCAAGGGTAAGATCTGCCAATAGAAAACAAATCATTTCAGAGGGGTATTCTGCAGACAATACAAAGAACTGGTTCCCATGCGTGTATGAGCCCCTATGCTCAACTGCGACAGAAACAATCCAGCTATTGGTCCCTTCATTAGTGTTCACTCTAGGATTTCATTTTGAAGGGCAATTTTTTTATATGACTCTTTGCATTGCTTAAAATACAATTGGTAGTTGGCGTGCAATGCACAGGTCATGTCAATAGTTTTATACACAGATCTGCCCCTATTGTATTGTATACCCCCACATACATAGAAAATATATTTAACCCATTTCGGTCCAGGTGGACAGTTTTCTACCCAGCACAATATTTTATCATTATAGCGAGAGAAAAAATTCCACCACATTTTTCTTAAATGGGTCAATATTCGCCATCCCGCAAAAAAAATCTCGAAACATGAGTAGAAAACTACCCACCTGGGCCAAAATGGGTTAAGGATGCCCCTCCCCATAAAATACATCATTCACAGTCCACAATTTTTGCATACTTGCAGCATTTAGTCACTGCATTTAGGATAGGGCTCTGCATTTCCCTGACCACATCACATGGCCGCCTCCAGTAGGACAGGGCTCTGCATTTCCCTGACCACATCACACGGCTGCCTCCAGTAGGACAGGGCTCTGCATTTCCCTGACCACATCACACGGCTGCCTCCAGTAGGACAGGGCTCTGCATTTCCCTGACCACATCACACGGCTGACTCCAGTAGTACCCATGCTTCTCTTGCACCCAATTTATAGTATGGTAGACAGTAGTGCCACCAACAGTATGCCACACAGTACGACCCCCAATTCATAGTAAGGCACACAATAGGGACCTCCAATCCCAGTATGCCACACAGTAGGCTCGTCAAAACATTGTTAAAAAGATTTGATGTAGTAAGAATGCACTAATGTGAAATTTGGCTTGGCTCTTAGTGTGGCAAAATCTATACAGAGTAGCCCCGTATATTACAGGAATAAATTAGTGCACAGATAGTGATCAGTGATAAATGCTAAGCTTTGCGGCTCTCCTATCCCCACAGGCACCCCTATCTGCCACTCCCTAGCTTTACTCTGAGCTGCAGGAGTCTTCAGGAGGATCACCAAGGAACTGCAGGAAGTGCAAGTACAGAGAGGAGTTCAGGCATGGCTGTGTAGCACTGTGGAGAGCTAGCAGGAGTACGAGATAAGACTGGCACTCTCCCGTTATGTAATGAGTCAGGCCGTGGCCAGAATGGATTAGTATAGGCCTGCATTAAGATGTTAGTGTGTGTCAGGCTCCGGAGCCTTACCTCCGGTGGGTGCTCCCACGGGTTACCGTCCCGCTGGTTGGCACGGCGGCGGGTCCTCCTGGACAGATGTGCGGCTGCCAAGGGCCGGGGTCCGAGGGTCCGGAGAGCCGGGCGCTGCAGCGGGGATCGCTGCGGTTAAGGTTCTCTGGTAGTGACACAGTATAGTGTGTCAGACACAGAAACTGGCTAAGCTGTGTGCTAACAGCTAAGTATGTCTCCTGTGCTGGGGGCAGCCATGTTGTATTACCAATGAAGTTCCCAATCTGTGTCCAGCCAATCCTGCGTGTTCTCCCCTTACAAAAGGGGGCTGTCCTCAGAGGGAGAGTGACAGTGCTTCAAGTTACACTCTTGTGAAAGGTTCTCCAGCTCTGTGCTCCCAGGTTACTTCTGGTTCCCTGGTCCTGGTTGCTCTCATCCATCGGTTACCTAAACGCTGCTGCAGTCCTGCTGTCTAAGTCCGTTGCCACTCGTGGAAGCGCTCCCGGGGTCACAGGTCATAGAGGAGCTCCAGGTGCTAATGGCGGTTCCCACAGACGTCTTCATTTCTTCAAAGTCCAAGTTCTTCAGCCTCGTCTTTCAATCATAAACCACAGTCTTCAGTTCTTCTTTACCGGAGTTCTTCAGCTTCACTCTTCAAGTCATTTAACCATAGACGCTAATTCTTCCAGTTTCTTCTATTTCTCCAATATTCGTGTACAGCCTGACTATTTATTAAAACTACAGTTATCTTCCTACGAAGTCCTCCTTTTCTTTACGCCCTCCGGCCAACGTTTACACTTAGTTTGGCTTCCACCCCATGATGAGGAATTACATGCAGCCACCTCGTTTACTCTCCTCACAGGTAGCTGTCCCTTCAGCCAAAACTCGGTTGTCGGAACCCCAACTTATGCCGAGCGTGACAGTGTGGCCTTGTCTACCCTCCCATACCTCGGTGGTCTCCCTTATCTGCTCAGGAACCTAAAGAGTCTGCCTGCCTTCTGTTTCCAGCTGTGCGTTGGCTTGCTCTGGGGGAAGTGCATGTGGAGGGTGCAAACCAGCACTCATACTTATCAGCAATTAACAAAAATAAGATTTTACTTACCGGTAAATCTATTTCTCGTAGTCCGTAGTGGATGCTGGGGACTCCGTAAGGACCATGGGGAATAGACGGGCTCCGCAGGAGACAGGGCACTCTAAGAAAGAATTAGGACTACTGGTGTGCACTGGCTCCTCCCTCTATGTCCCTCCTCCAGACCTCAGTTAAGGAAACTGTGCCCGGAAGAGCTGACAGTACAAGGAAAGGATTTTGGAATCCAGGGTAAGACTCATACCAGCCACACCAATCACACCGTATAACTCGTGATAAACTTACCCAGTTAACAGTATGAACAACAACAGAGCATCAGACCAACCTGATGCAACCATAACATAACATAACCCTTATGTAAGCAATAACTATATACAAGCATTGCAGAAGAAGTCCGCACTAGGGACGGGCGCCCAGCATCCACTACGGACTACGAGAAATAGATTTACCGGCAAGTAAAATCTTATTTTCTCTAACGTCCTAGTGGATGCTGGGGACTCCGTAAGGACCATGGGGTTTATACCAAAGCTCCCAAACGGGCGGGAGAGTGCGGATGACTCTGCAGCACCGAATGAGCAAACACAAGGTCCTCCTCAGCCAGGGTATCAAACTTGTAGAATTTTGCAAAAGTGTTTGAACCCGACCAAGTAGCTGCTCGGCAAAGCTGTAATGCAGAGACCCCTCGGGCAGCCGCCCAAGAAGAGCCCACCTTCCTTGTGGAATGGGCTTTTACTGATTTTGGAAGCGGCAATCCAGCCGCAAAATGAGCCTGCTGAATCGTGTTACAGATCCAGCTAGCAATAGTTTGCTTTGAAGCAGGAGCACCCAGCTTGTTGGATGCATACAGGATAAACAACGACTCAGTTTTCCTGACTCCAGCCGTTCTGGCTACATAAACCTTTAAAGCCCTGACTACCTCTAGTAACTTGGCATCCTCACGAGTAGCCGCAAGCACCACAATAGGTTGGTTCAAATGAAAAGATGACCCCACTTTTGGCAGAAATTGCGGACGAGTCCGTAATTCTGCCCTTTCCATATGGAAAACCAGATAGGGGCTTTTATGTGACAAAGCCGCCAATTCTGACACACGCCTAGCCAAAGCTAAGGCCAACAGCATGATCACCTTCCACGTGAGATATTTTAACTCCACGGTTTTAAGTGGATCAAACCAGTGTGATTTCAGGAAACTCAACACCACGTTAAGATCCCAAGGTGCCACTGGTGGCACAAAAGGGGCTGAATATGCAGCACTCCCTTTACAAACGTCTGAACTTCAGGAAGAGAAGCCAGTTCCTTCTGAAAGAAAATGGATAGGGCTGAAATCTGGACCTCAATGGACCCCAATTTTAAGCCCAAAGTCACTCCCGACTGTAGGAAGTGAAGGCAACGGCCCAGCTGGAATTCCTCCATAGGGGCATTCCTGGCCTCACACCAAGCAACATATCTTCGTCATATACGGTGATCATGCTTAGCCGTCACGTCCTTCCTAGCCTTTATTAGCGTAGGAATAACCTCATCCGGAAAGCCTTTTTCTGCTAGGATCCGGCGTTCAACCGCCATGCCGTCAAACGCAGCCGCGGTAAGTCTTGGAACAGACAGGGCCCCTGTTGCAACAGATCCTGTCTGAGAGGCAGAGGCCATGGGTCCTCTGTGAGCATTTCTTGCAATTCCGGATACCAAGTCCTTCTTTTTTTTTTTTTTTTTTAATTCAATAGTTTTTTATTATTATTTGCTTTTTTGATAAACATACAAAACATAACAACAATCAAAAAAAAGACAAACAAGAGCTTGTACTATGAGTTGACATACTTGATGCAGTAATCATTTGAAGATATTAACATATCATCGTATATATGAGGTTGCAGACAGCTACAAAATGCACATCGAACAGCTTATTTGCATAGCATTTGTACATGTAGTGGTGCTATCTAAATTTGTCAGAGATTAATAGTGGGAAGGAGCGTGAGTATATCGGCACAATGGTGACGTTAGCCACCTATCCCATATCTTGTAGTATTTGTCCGGGGCTTTCCTTGAAATATAGACAAACTTTTCATGAGATACTACCGAATTTACTAGCGGTATCCATTTGTTAATGTCAGGACCAGTAGTCGCCATCCATGAGCGTGCTATCAGTACCTTGGCCAGAGCACATAGGTTGAGGATATATCTCCTGGAATGGGCCTCCAATATCTCCTCATCAATGACCCCAAGGATACATACGAGGGGAGTAAGTGCATCTAGGGGGATTCCTGTAGTGTTTATAATCCGTATCACCTCCCGCCAAAAGTCCCGCACCACCGGACAGGCCCACAATAGATGCCAGAAGGTACCATCAAGAGAGGCACATTTCGGGCACCTAGAGTCACTCCGCCCCCCTATATTAACAAGACGTCTGGGAGTGATGTAGACTCTGTGTAAAATAAATAAGTGTATTTGTTGGAAACGAGCTGATGTGGTAGCTGCACGTGCAGCTCCCAAGGCCTCCTCCCATATTTCTAGGGAGAACGGTCCCAAATCCACCTCCCACTTAGCTTTAAGGTGTGAGAGGCTGTCAGAGTGATGGGCACCGAGCAGAGCGGAGTAAAGAGCGGATACGGACCCCGTTCCTATGTTATCAGTCAGGAGTAGGTGGGCCGGAGACTTCCGAAGGAGAGGCGGAGCAGCCCCAAACTGAGACGCGCACGCATGGCGAAGCTGAATGTATCTATAGTAATAGGACGCGGGTATATTGAACTCAGTTTGCATGTGTCCAAAGGAAATGAATGTACTGGAGGAGTATAAGTGATTGATGGATTCAACCCCCCAGCGTCCCCACACCGAACCCATATGTAAAGATGAGAAATGTGTGAGAGCCCGAGTGTGCATCAACGGGGTGTCAGGATCCCATCCCTCCCCCCCCAACATGGAATGTACCCGTCTCCAAACCATGATTGCTTGTTTGATCAGCGGCATCTTTAGGAGTGTAACATTGTCGCTAAGCAAGAGCTGGAGGGGCGATAAATTAATTTTAAGTGCTAGTAGTACATTGGCGATTAATAAGTCCCCAGACGAGTCAGATACCCAGGGAATTAGATGGAACAGCTGAGCTGCTAAGTAATAAAACCTAAGTTTCGAGAGGGCCAGACCACCCAAGTCCCGGGGCCTAGTTAAGGTATCCAATCCAATCCGAGCTCTACGATTGGACCAAACCAGTGAGGACAAGATACCATCCATGATTCCAAATAGTTTCTGGGGGAGGTAGACGGGGGAGTGTTGAAGGACATATAGCATTTTAGGCAGTACAACCATTTTAATTAGATTTATCCTACCCGTGACAGTAAGTGGGAGTTTACTCCACACCCTGACACGAGACCGTAGATAGTCTATCTGTGGTCGTATATTCAAATCTATAAATTGCGAGGAACGGTTAGAAACCCACACCCCCAGATATTTAAAAGAATCCACCCAGCGAAGCGGCAGGCCCCCGGGAGGGCAGACAGAGCAAAGGCCTCTCAACGGAAGGACACAGGACTTGTCCCAATTAATGGACAAGCCGGAGAAACCCCCAAAAGTGACAATCATCTCCAGAATATAAGGCATAGTGGCAGAGTAATCAGGTACAAACAACAAAATATCGTCTGCATAGAGAGCAATCTTGTCCTCCCTGCCACCCAACCGGAGGCCCGCCGCCCGCGGGTTAGATCTAACAATACCGGCCAAAGGCTCTATTGCCAGGGCAAATAAAATTGGGGACAGGGGACAGCCCTGCCTAGTTCCTCTCTGTAGGGAGAAAGTGGAGGATATGTGGCCGTTGACTGATACCCTAGCCCGGGGAGCAGAATAAAGCAACTGGACCCACTTTTTAAAAATAGGTCCAAACCCAAATCTGTCCAGCGTCCCCCACAAGAAGCCCCACTCCACAGAATCAAATGCCTTAGCTGCATCCAAGGATACTATAGCAGAGGAGCAGGACCCCTCGCGAGGGGCCTGGAGGTGAGTGTATAGTCTGCGTATATTAGGTAAAGTGGACCGGCCCGGCATGAACCCTGATTGATCCTCGTGTATTAATTGTAGAATCACCTCACTGAGCCTTGTTGCTAGTATTTTAGCTAAAATCTTAACATCAGTTGTTAACAGAGAGATCGGGCGGTAGGATTCGACCCGTGTTGGGTCCTTATCTGGCTTAAGGAGGACTATAATCAGGGCCTCTGCCATAGAGTCAGGCAGCCCACCCTGCGCAAACAGGGCATTGTACATTGTAAGAAGTTTAGGGCCATAAAAGGGTAAGTGTTTTTTATAAAGTTCCAAGGGGATTCCATCAAGACCCGGGGTCTTCCCTCCAGGAAATGAGTTAATCGCGGATTCCACCTCAGTCAGCGTCAAGGGGGAGTCCAGGAAAGTTACAGCGTCCTGGGTCAGTGTGGGTAGCGGAATATTAGCCAGATACGCCTCTATTTCCATCTCAGAGTGGGTAAGCCTAGAGTTATACAGTCGTCTATAGTAATCTACAAAGTCACCCACAATATCAGGTGTGTGAAAATGCGTAGTATTGTCATTGGTGCAGATTGCAGGCACCGTATTAGAGGCTCTGTCCGCGCTCGCCAGCACCGCCATAAAGCTGCCAGGCCTATCCCCCGTCGCATAATATGTGTGTTGAGCATATAGTAGGCGGTATTTAGCCTTCTCGGCCAAACACTCACGCCAGTCAGCCTGCGCCAGCAGCCACCTCTCCCTCGTAGTGTCCAAACCATCTGCCACAAACTGCAGCTCCAGCCTCCTACATCCCGCCTCAAGGTCACGCTCGGCCCGGGTATAGCCAGACTTCAAAACAGCCACTCTCTTAATCAGGGTGCCACGGACATGCGCCTTAAAGGCATCCCACAGAATTGTGTCAGATACCGAACCTTGATTCTCCCGCAAAAAGGCCTCCCACATCTCCTCCAGCTCCGCCCCGGTGCCCATCTGAGTCAGCCAAAAAGGATTGAACCGCCAAAACCGTGCCCCCCTAACATCTCCCATATCTAGACTAAGGATTACCGGGGAGTGATCTGATATGCCCCTAGTAGCGTACTGAATGTCAACCACCCGCGGCAGCAGGCCTTTAGAGGTGAGGGCCAGATCTATCCTAGAAAAGGATGAGTAGGTAGGAGAAAAGCATGTATACTGTCGTGTACCAGGATGGCGAACCCTCCATGCATCGACCAATCCCAGACTGTCCACCAGTATCGCAAATTCCCTCCCCCGCATCACAGGAGCATTGGAGGACCGACTAGCCCGATCTAAAGCATGGTCGAGGACATTATTAAAGTCCCCGAGGCAAACTATAGCAACATTTGGATACATAGTGATAAATTCAGCTGCCTTTCTAAGAACCTCAGGAGAATAGGGGGGTGGTATATAGACAGCCATGATGAGTACCGACATAGCATAGACTTGACATTTTAAAAAGACATATCTGCCCCACTGGTCCAGTTGGACCCGGTCAAGGACAAACGAGACCGACCTTCGAATCAAAATGGACACTCCCCGGGAATGTGACGTATGGGTGGAGTGGTATGCCCATCCCACCCACGGTTTCTTGAGAGCTAGGATCTTTGCCCCCACTAAGTGGGTCTCCATGAGGCAAATAACATCTGGGGCATACTGTTTAACATGCCGTAGCACTAGTGA
This sequence comes from Pseudophryne corroboree, assembly GCF_028390025.1. Lineage (NCBI taxonomy): Eukaryota > Metazoa > Chordata > Amphibia > Anura > Myobatrachidae > Pseudophryne > Pseudophryne corroboree. The sequence continues at coordinate 698,427,737 of NC_086449.1, read as the reverse complement.
ACGTTTAACCTTATCGTTCAGCCCCCGGACATTCCAGGATAGAAGTTTAAGTTGATTAGAGGCCATAAGTCAAGACATGATAAGCGATATGGTCGGTCCCGCGTATCCCCGCCAGGCCCTCAACATCCAAACCCACTGTAGCAGTAGTAGTCAATGAACTCATAGTGTCTGCAACACGTACAAGAAAAGAAAAAAAGAAAACAAACATCAAAATACAATCCCCCCCCTTCTGTCCCCCCACCCTGTATACCCTCCCAAACTGAGGCATACCTTCCCCCATTAACCCGTTCCCCTTCAAGAAGGAGAAAAGAAAACTAAAACAAACTAACTTAACATTAAAGGGCAATGAATAAAGTGACCCAAAGACAAAAAGCGTAGGTCCCCCTCCCTTAACTAGGAAAGATGAGGAGATCCCACCCCGAGCCTTAACCAGAAACATCAACGAAAGCAGAAAACAATCATTGGCAGGAGCAATGCAGTATCAACCGAGTAACGTACTGCAGCATGAATATCAGTAGAAAATACCAGCCTAAGCATAACAATATTCATCATACAGGATCAGGAGCAAGCGCCCGTCTGGCCGGGGCCCATCGGTCCAACCACTGGGCAGCGTCCTGAGGTGTAGCAAAAAATTTTGATTCTCCGTCTGCCACCACCCTCAGCCTAGAGGGAAACAGCATCGAATATTGTAGGTTAAGTTCCCTGAGGCGTCGTTTAATCGGAACAAATTGTGCACGATCCTTTTGTACCTCCAGCGCAAAGTCAGGAAACACTGAAATTTTAGAACCATTCCACAACAGGGGCCCCTTGGTGCGTGCCAGAGATAGGACAGCATCTCTATCCCGATAGTGGAGGAATTTCGCTATGAGTGTGCGCGGCGGCGCTCCCGGCGGCAGCGGCCTGAAAGGGATTCTGTGGGCCCTTTCCACCGTGAAGAATGGCGTAAAGGGATCAGCTCCAAAGGAATTTTTCAACCAGGATTCCACGAACTGTTCCGGGGAGCTACCCTCCTCCTTCTCCGGGAGCCCCACAAAACGGATGTTATTCCTTCTCAGTCTGCCTTCCATATCCAGCATCTTGTTTTTAGTATCGGACAGCTGACCATCCATAGCGGTGACACGGGAGCTAAGCGGGGGGAGTTTATCCTCCAGCGTGGATGTTCGTGTCTCGACCTCCCCGACCCGCTCTCTGACCTTTTGTATATCGCGGTGAATTATGGTCAGGTCAGCTTGTACTTGGCCTATCTTGTCGGATAGACGAGATTCACTAGCCGCCAGGGCTTCCAACACTTTCTGCAGCACGTCATCAGAGGCATCGACGGATGATGTCGATTGACTAGGGGACCCCGGTGACGGGGCGTCCTCACTCCCCTCCGATGCCGCCGCGCGCCCCCTAGGAGTATGCGAGTATTGTGCGAGCCGTGACGCAGCTGATTTATGATGATTCCGCACCATTTTGTAGATATCTTAGAGTAGTGCAGAACCAGAGATTCAGAGGATATCAAGCAGCAACCCAGAGGTTATGTGGAGCAGATTAACAGTGAGGTGTGCACACACTGGAATCAACAGGACACAGTCTCAGCACCTCAGGCACCCATATATAGCTGAATAGTGCAGTTCCAGGGATGCATGCAGGGGAGACCCCTGATAAGGAAACCCGACCCTTATATTAACTGGGGCTCCCAGTCCTAGGCCCTCCAGCACCCAGGCCACACAGGAGATGCGAGGGGGGGATGGGAGTACCTCAGGTTGCAGCTGCACTGGAAGGAGCCAGGAGAATGGTGAGCAGTCCAGCACCTTCTTCCCCCAGGAGAGGGGGGGCCGCGGGTGGTATATATCACAGCAGCTGCTTGCAGACGTGGAGGAGAGAAAGCCACAGGTTCCCGCAGGGTCTCTCTGCTGTCCCCCGGTACGAGCGGCTCAGTATGCACACGCGAGGCCGCGCCAGAGAGCCGGGGCCGGAAGTCCCGGCGCCATCTTAGGTGTGAGGAGAGATCAGGGGAGACAAACTTCGGCGCCCCGCTCCTCCGTAGTCCGCGCTCGTCCGGCTGCTCCCGATGGCTCTGCTGCTGCCCGGAGCCTTCCCCTATCAGCCAGGGTATTTTGGGCTCGGGGGGGTCCACTCAGGATATGTATACGGATATTCAGGAGTGGAGAGCGCTCACGCCGAGCTGCTACTCCATGTCCCGCTAGGCCACGCCCTGATACCAAGTCCTTCTTGGCTAAACCGGAACAATGAGTATTGTTCTCACTCCTCTTTTTCTTACGATGCTCAGCACCTTGGGTATGAGAGGAAGAGGAGGAAATACATAAACCGACTGGAACACCCACAGTGTCACTAGTGCGTCCACAGCTATCGCCTGAGGGTCTCTTGACCTGGCGCAATACATTTGTAGCTTTTTGTTGAGGCGGGATGCCATCATGTCCACCTGTGGCAGTTCCCAACGACTTGTAATCTGTGTGAAGACTTCTTGATGAAGTCCCCACTCTCCCGGGTGGAGGTTGTGCCTGCTGAGGAAGTCTGCTTCCCAGTTGTCCACTCCCGGAATGAACACTGCTAACAGTGCTTTTACGTGATTCTCCTCCCCGCGAAGAATTCTGGTGGCTTCCGCCATCGCCACCCTGCTCCTTGTGCCGCCTTGGCGGTTTACATGAGCCACTGCGGTGATGTTGCCTGCCTGAATCAGCACCGGTTGGTAGCGAAGCAGAGGCTCTGCTTGACTTAGGGCGTTGTATATGGCCCTCAGTTCCAGGATATTGATGTGCAGACAAGCCTCCTGACTTGACCACAGACCCTGGAAATTTCTTCCCTGTGTGACTGCCCCCCACCCTCGGAGGCTTGCATCCGTGGTCACCAGGACCCAGTCCTGCATGCCGAACCTGCGACCCTCGATAAGGTGCGCACTCTGCAGCCACCACAGAAGAGACACCCTGACCCTGGGGGATAGGGTGATCAGCCGCTGCATCTGAAGATGCGATCCGGACCACCTGTCCAACAGATCCCACTGACAGGTCCTCGCATGGAACCTGCCGAAGGGAATGGCTTCGTGTGACGCCACCATCTTTCCCAGGACTCGCGTGCATTGATGCACCGACACCTGTTTTGGTTTTAAGAGGCCCCTGACCAGAGTCACGAGCTCCTGAACCTTCTCCGCCGGGAGAAAAACCTTCTTCTGGTCTGTGTCCAGAATCATGCCCAAGAAGGGCAGACGCGTCGTAGGAATCAGCTGCGACTTTGGAATATTCATAACCCAGCCGTGCTGTTGCAACACCTCCCGAGAGTGTGCTACGCTGATCAGCAACTGCTCTCTGGACCTCGCCTTTATGAGGAGATCGTCCAAGTATGGGATAATTGTAACTCCTTGCTTTAGCAGAAGCATCATCATTTCTGCTATTACCTTGGTAAATATTCTCGGTGCCGTGGACAGACCAAACGGCAACGTCTGGAATGGGTAATGACAATCCTGTACCACAAATCTGAGGTACGAAAAAGAGTGGCTGCGCAATGTGTAAGAGCATATATATGCTAATTAGGAGCTGACATGTAAGAATGTATAAATGTTTTATTATATGTATAGCATTGATTAAGCACGTAAAAACAATATTATAGTGCAATATAGTAAAATATAAAACAGAAACACCTTGAACTTAAAATTGTATAATGTCCTCCGGTTTTAATGAGGAAGCAGATCAAATTGAATGTCCATATACGGATCCACAATCAGGTAAGCAGCTGAACAACAGATGTTAATAAACGGAGGCCGTAATAGGAAGTCTGAGTGTGGCAACAAACAAAACTGCTGTATGAATAAATACCTCTCCGTGGGCTGGTCCCGACCGAGCGTCCTCGGTCGTATGTTCCTGCAGTGCCCAACGCTGAATAATGCAGCAGAAGGAGAGAGTGTGTTTATCCCTGAATGGATGGAAGCAGTTAATCAGCAGCGTGCTGACGGAGGTCACCGGCGGCAGTTAGCAAACTAAATACAGGTGCTATTCCAGAGGACTGGAAAAGAGCAAATGTAGTTCCACTGCACAAAAGTGGAAGCAAGGAAGAAGCAAGTAACTACAGACCAGTAAGCCTTACATCAGTAGTAGGGAAAGTAATGGAAAAACTATTAAAAGAAAGAGTAGCGGAATATCTTAAATCAAACAACTTACAGGATCCAAAACAGCATGGATTTACTGGTGGGAGATCATGCCAAACAAATCTTGACTTTTTTGACTCTGTGATGAAAATAATAGATCAAGGGGGAGCTGTAGATGTAGCATATCTAGACTTTAGTAAGGCATTTGACACTGTCCCACATCGCAGACTGCTAAATAAACTTGAAAGCCTGGGGGTGGATTATAAATCAGTTAAATGGATAAGAACCTGGTTGCAGGATAGGAAACAGACAGTCGTAGTTAATGGAGTGCAATCTATGGAGGGAAATGTTACCAGTGGAGTACCCCAGGGATCTGTACTTGGTCCAGTTCTCTTTAATATCTTTGTTGGTGACATTGCAGATGGTATTGAAGGGAAGATATGCCTTTTTGTAGATGATACAAAGATATGCAACAGGGTAGACACACCGGGAGGGGTCAAACAAATTATTAATGACCTAGGTAAGCTTGAGAAATGGTCAAGAACGTGGCAACTACAGTTTAATGCTAAAAAATGCAAAATCATGCACTTTGGTCTCAAAAACCAAAAGGCTAAGTATAGTATCAAGGGTACTATAATGGAAACTACTGAGGAGGAAAGAGATTTAGGAGTAATTATTTCAAGTGACTTGAAGGCAGGAAAGCAATGCAACAAAGCAATGAGAAAGGCAAGTCAGATGCTTGGTTGCATAGGGAGAGGAATCAGTAGCAGGAAAAAAAGAAGTGATAATGCCACTGTATAGGTAATTGGTACGGCCCCATCTGGAATACTGTGTCCAGTTCTGGAGACCCTATCTCCAGAAGGATATTAATACATTAGAGAGTGTACAAAGATGGGCAACTAAAATGGTGCATGGCCTACATCACAAAACTTACCCGGAAAGGCTAAAAGATCTTAACATGTATAGTTTGGAAGAGAGAAGGGAAAGGGGGGACATGATAGAAACTTTCAAATATATCAAGGGTCTTAACAAAGTTCAGGAGGGAAACATTCTTCAAAGGAAAAGAAGTATTAGAACTCGAGGGCATACATTGAGACTGGAGGGGGGGAGGTTCAGGGAAAATTTAAGGAAAAATTACTTCACAGAAAGGGTAGTGGATAAGTGGAATAGCCTCCCATCAGAGGTGGTAGAGGCTAAGACTGTAGGGCAATTTAAACATGCTTGGGACAGGCATCTAAATATCCTTACAAAGAATTAAGGTTAAAAAAGGGTTGAGATTGCCTAAAGGATAAAATAAGGATAAAATAAAAAAGGGGCAGACTAGATGGGCCAAGTGGTTCTTATCTGCCGTCAAATTCTATGTTTCTATGAATAATAACCCTTTCCCTGTTGAAGGAGGGGAACCTTGACCACCACCTGCTGAAGATACAATCTGTGAATTGCAGTTAACACTGTTTCCTCCTCGTGGGGGGAAGCCGGCAGGGCCGTCGGTGAGGGGGCATCTTCTCAAAGTCCAGCTTGCATCCCTGAGACACAATATCTATTGCCCAGTGACCTAACAGGGAGTGAACCCACTTGTGGCTGAACTTACGTAGACGTGCCCCCACCGGGCCTAGCTCCGCCTGTGGAGCCCCAGCGACATGCAGTGGATTTTTGTAGAGGCCGGGGAGGACTTCTGTTCCTGGGACCTAGCTGTGTTGTGCAGCTTCTTCCCTCTGCCCCCGCCTCTGGCAAGAAAGGAAGCACCTCGGACTTTCTTGTTTCTTTGTTCTAAAGGCTGCATTTGATAATGTCGCGCTTTCCTAGGCTGTGCAGGAATAATAAGATTTTACTTACCGATAAATCTATTTCTCGTAGTCCGTAGTGGATGCTGGGGACTCCGTCAGGACCATGGGGATTAGCGGCTCCGCAGGAGACAGGGCACAAAAATAAAGCTTTAGGATCAGGTGGTGTGCACTGGCTCCTCCCCCTATGACCCTCCTCCAAGCCTCAGTTAGGATACTGTGCCCGGACGAGCATACACAATAAGGAAGGATTTTGAATCCCGGGTAAGACTCATACCAGCCACACCAATCACACCGTACAACTTGTGATCTGAACCCAGTTAACAGTATGACAAACGTAGGAGCCCCTGAACAGACGGCTCACAACAATAACAACCCGATTTTTTTGTAACAATAACTATGTACAAGTATTGCAGACAATCCGCACTTGGGATGGGCGCCCAGCATCCACTACGGACTACGAGAAATAGATTTATCGGTAAGTAAAATCTTATTTTCTCTGACGTCCTAGTGGATGCTGGGGACTCCGTCAGGACCATGGGGATTATACCAAAGCTCCCAAACGGGCGGGAGAGTGCGGATGACTCTGCAGCACCGAATGAGAGAACTCCAGGTCCTCTTTAGCCAGGGTATCAAATTTGTAGAATTTTACAAACGTGTTCTCCCCCGACCACGTAGCTGCTCGGCAGAGTTGTAATGCCGAGACCCCTCGGGCAGCCGCCCAGGATGAGCCCACCTTCCTTGTGGAATGGGCCTTGACAGATTTAGGCTGTGGCAGGCCTGCCACAGAATGTGCAAGTTGAATTGTGCTACAAATCCAACGAGCAATCGTCTGCTTAGAAGCAGGAGCACCCAGCTTGTTGGGTGCATACAGTATAAACAGCGAGTCAGATTTTCTGACTCCAGACGTCCTTGAAATATATATTTTCAATGCCCTGACAATGTCCAGCAACTTGGAATCCTCCAAATCGCTAGTAGCCGCAGGCACCACAATAGGCTGGTTCAGGTGAAACGCTGACACCACCTTAGGCAGAAACTGAGGACGCGTCCGCAGTTCTGCCCTGTCCGAATGGAAAATCAGATATGGGCTTTTATACGATAAAGCCGCCAATTTTGACACTCTCCTGGCTGAAGCCAGGGCCAGTAGCATGGTTACTTCCAAAACTACATTAAGGTCCCATGGAGCCACTGGGGGCACAACCGGGGGCTGTATATGTAGTACTCCTTTTACAAAAGTCTGGACTTCAGGAACTGAAGCCAATTCTTTCTGGAAGAAAATCGACAGGGCCGAAATTTGAACCTTAATGGACCCCAATTTGAGGCCCATAGACAATCCTGTTTGCAGGAAATGTAGGAATCGACCCAATTGAAATTCCTCCATGGGGGCCTTCCTGGCCTCACATCACGCAACATATTTTCTCCAAATGCGGTGATAATGTTGTGCAGTCACCTCCTTCCTGGCTTTTACCAGTGTAGGAATGACCTCTTCCGGAATGCCTTTTTCCCTTAGAATTCGGCGTTCAACCGCCCTGCCGTCAAACGCAGCCGCGGTGAGTCTTGGAATAGACACGGTCCCTGCTGAAGCAGGTCCCGTCTTAGAGGTAGAGGCCACGGATCTTCCGTGAGCATCTCCTGAAGTTCCGGGTACCAAGTTCTTCTTGGCCAATCCGGAGCCACGAGTATCGTTCTTACTCCCCTTTGCCGTATAATTCTCAGTACTTTTGGTATGAGAGGCAGAGGAGGAACACATACACTGACTGGAACACCCACGGTGTTACCAGAGCGTCCACAGCTATTGCCTGAGGGTCTCTTGACCTGGCGCAATACCTGTCCAGTTTTTTGTTGAGGCGAGACGCCATCATATCCACCTTTGGTTTTTCCCAACGGTTCACAATCATGTGGAAGACTTCTGGATGAAGTCCCCACTCTCCCGGGTGTAGATCGTGTCTGCTGAGGAAGTCTGCTTCCCAGTTGTCCACTCCCGGAATGAACACTGCTGACAGTGCTATCACATGATCTTCTGCCATTGCTCTCCTGCTTCTTGTGCCGCCCTGTCTGTTTACGTGGGCGACTGCCGTGATGTTGTCCGACTGGATCAACACCGGCTGACCCTGAAGCAGGGGTTTTGCCAGGCTTAGAGCATTGTAAATCGCTCTTAGCTCCAGTATATTTATGTGAAGAGACATCTCCAGGCTTGACCATACTCCCTGGAAGTTTCTTCCCTGTGTGACCGCTCCCCAGCCTCTCAGACTGGCATCCGTGGTCACCAGGACCCAATCCTGTATGCCGAATCTGCGGCCCTCTAACAGATGAGCACTCTGCAACCACCACAGAAGAGACACCCTTGTCCGTGGCGATAAGGTTATCCGCTAATGCATCTGCAGATGCGATCCGGACCATTTGTCCAGCAGATCCCACTGAAAAGTTCTTGCGTGAAATCTGCCGAATGGAATCGCTTCGTAAGAAGCCACCATTTTTCCCAGGACGCTTGTGCAATGATGCACTGACACTTTTCCTGGTTTTAGGAGGTTCCTGACTAGCTCGGATAACTCCCTGGCTTTCTTCTCCGGGAGAAACACCTTTTTCTGGACTGTGTCCAGAATCATCCCTAGGAACAGCAGACGTGTCGTCGGAAACAGCTGCGGTTTTGGAATATTTAGAATCCACCCGTGCTGTCGTAGAACTACTGAGATAGTGCTACTCCGACCTCCAACTGTTCTCTGGACAGGAGATCGTCCATTTTCTTTGAAGAATCATCATTTCGGCCATTACCTTGGTAAGGACCCGGGGTGCCGTGGACAATCCAACCGGCAGCGTCTGAAACTGATAGTGACAGTTCTGTACCACGAACCTGAGGTACCCTTGGTGAGAAGGGCAAATTGGGACATGGAGGTAAGCATCTGTCCCGGGACACCATATAGTCCCCTTTTTCCTGGTTCGCTATCACTGCTCTGAGTGACTCCATCTTGATTTGAACCTTTGTATGTAAGTGTTCAAATATTTCAGATTTAGAATAGGACTCACCGAGCCGTCTGGCTTCAGTACCACAATATAGTGTGGAATAATACCCCTTTCCTTGTTGTAGGAGGGGTACTTTAATTATCACCTGCTGGGAATACAGCTTGTGAATTGTTTCCACTACTGCCTCCCTGTCGGAGGGAGACGTTGGTAACGCAGACTTCAGGAACCTGCGAGGGGGAGACGTCTCGAATTTCCAATCTGTACCCCTGGGATACTACTTGTAGGATCCAGGGGTCCACTTGCGAGTGAGCCCACTGCGTGCTGAAACTCTTGAGACGACCCCCCACCGCACCTGAGTCCGCTTGTACGGCCCCAGCGTCATGCTGAGGACTTGGCAGAAGCGGTGGAGGGCTTCTGTTCCTGGTAATGGGCTGCCTGCTGCAGTCTTCTTCCCTTTCCTCTATCCCATGGCAGATATGACTGGCCTTTTGCCCGCTTGCCCTTATGGGGACGAAAGGACTGAGGCTGAAAAGACGTTGTCTTTTTCTCCTTTATACGGCAATACTTCCATGTGCCGTTTGGAATCTGCATCACCTGACCACTGTCGTGTCCATAAACAACTTCTGGCAGATATGGACATCGCACTTACTCTTGATGCCAGAGTGCAAATATCCCTCTGTGCATCTCGCATATATAGAAATGCATCCTTTAAATGCTATATAGTCAATAAAATACTGTCCCTGTCAAGGGTATCAATATTTTCAGTCAGGGAATCCGACCAAGCCACCCCAGCGCTGCACATCCAGGCTGAGGCGATCGCTGGTCGCAGTATAACACCAGTATGTGTGTATATACTTTTTAGGATATTTTCCAGCCTCCTATCAGCTGGCTCCTTGAGGGCGGCCCTATCTGGAGACGGTACCGCCACTTGTTTTGATAAGCGTGTGAGCGCCTTATCCACCCTAAGGGGTGTTTCCCAACGCGCCCTAACTTCTGGCGGGAAAGGGTATACCGCCAATAATTTTCTATCGGGGGAAACCCACGCATCATCACACACTTCATTTAATTTATCTGATTCAGGAAAAACTACAGGTAGTTTTTTCACACTCCACAAAATACCCTTTTTTGTGGTACTTGTAGTATCAGAAATATGTAACACCTCCTTCATTGCCCTTAACAAGTAACGTGTGGCCCTAAAAGAAAAATACGTTTGTTTCTTCACCGTCGACACTGGAGTCAGTGTCCGTAGACGTTTTAACGCCCCTGACGGTGTTTGAGACGCCTGGACAGGTACTAATTGGTTTGCCGGCCGTCTCATGTCGTCAACCGACCTGCAGCGTGTTGACATTATCACGTAATTCCTTAAATAAGCCATCCATTCCGGTGTCGACTCCCTAGAGAGTGACATCACCATTACAGGCAATTGCTCCGCCTCCTCACCAACATCGTCCTCATACATGTCGACACACACGTACCGACACACAGCACACACACAGGGAATGCTCTGATAGAGGACAGGACCCCACTAGCCCTTTGGAGAGACAGAGGGAGAGTTTGCCAGCACACACCAAAACGCTATAATTATACAGGGACAACCTTTATATAAGTGTTTTTCCCTTATAGCATCTTAATATATACAGGTTGAGTATCCCATATCCATATATTCCGAAATACGGAATATTCCGAAATACGGACTTTTTTGAGTGAGAGTGAGATAGTGAAATCTTTGTTTTTTTATGTCTCAATGTACACAAACTTTGTTTAATACACAAAGTTATTAAAAATATTGTATTAAATGACCTTCAGGCTGTGTGTATAAGGTGTATATGAAACATAAATGAATTGTGTGAATGTACACACACTTTGTTTAATGCACAAAGTTCTAAAAAATATTGGCTAAAATGACCTTCAGGCTGTGTGTATAAGGTGTATATGTAACATAAATGCATTCTGTGCTTAGATTTAGGTCCCATCACCATGATATCTCACTATGGTATGCAATTATTCCAAAATACGGAAAAATACCATATCCAAAGTACCTCTGGTCCCAAGCATTTTGGATAAGGGAGACTCAACCTGTATAATCATATCGCCAAATAAGTGCCCCCTCTCTCTGTTTTAACCCTGTTTCTGTAGTGCAGTGCAGGGGAGAGCCTGGGAGCCTTCCCACCAGCATTTCTGTGAGGGAAAATGGCGCTGTGTGCTGAGAATAGGCCCCGCCCCCTTTTCGACGGGCTTCTTCTCCCGTTTTTCTGAGACCTGGCAGGGGTTAAATACATCCATATAGCCCCAGGGGCTATATGTGATGTATCTTTTAGCCAGTATAGGTATTTCATTGCTGCCCAGGGCGCCCCCCACAGCGCCCTGCACCCTCAGTGACCGCTGGTGTGAAGTGTGTGACAAGACTGAAAAGTCTTCTGCCGCCGGTTTATGGACCTCTTCACTTTTCGGCATCTGCAAGGGGGTCGGCGGCGCGGCTCCGGGACCGGACTCCATGGCTGGGCCTGTGTTCGATCCCTCTGGAGCTAATGGTGTCCAGTAGCCTAAGAAGCCAATCCATCCTGCACGCAGGTGAGTTCACTTCTTCTCCCCTAAGTCCCTCGTTGCAGTGAGCCTGTTGCCAGCAGGACTCACTGTAAAATAAAAAACCTAAAAACTTTTTCTAAGCAGCTCTTTAGGAGAGCCACCTAGATTGCACCCTGCTCGGACGGGCACAAAAACCTAACTGAGGCTTGGAGGAGGGTCATAGGGGGAGGAGCCAGTGCACACCACCTGATCCTAAAGCTTTATTTTTGTGCCCTGTCTCCTGCGGAGCCGCTAATCCCCATGGTCCTGACGGAGTCCCCAGCATCCACTAGGACGTCAGAGAAATAAGGCAAAACAACAGAATTACCAGCTATAACTGTGGAGACCAGGTCCGAGAACCCTTCTCCACACAATCCTTAGCCTTCCATATGCCTCTTAAGTCGGCATCATCTGTCCATTGCATATTCTACAGGACACGTCAAGCAGAAATCGACATAGCTTTGTCTCTAGGACCCAGTATACTCATGTCTCTTTGGGCATGTTTATATATATATATATATATATATATATATATATATATATATATATATATACACACACACACACACACACACACACAGGTTGCGTATCCCATATCCAAATATTCCGAAATACGGAATATTCCGAAATACGGACTTTTTTTGAGTGAGATAGTGAAACCTTTGTTTTCTGATGGCTCAATGTACACAAATTTTGTTTAATACACAAAGTTATTAAAAACATTGTATTAAATGACCTTCAGGCTGTGTGTATAAGGTGTATATGAAACATAAATGAATTGTGTGAATGTAAACACACTTTGTTTAATGCACAAAGTTATAAAATATATTGGCTAAAATGACCTTCAGGCTGTGTGTATAAGATGTATATGTAACATAAATGCATTCTGTGCTTAGACTTAGTGCCCATCACCTTGATATCTCATTATGGTATGCAATTATTCCAAAATACGGAAAAATCCCATATCCAAAATACCTCTGGTCCCAAGCATTTTGGATAAGGGATACTCAACCTGTATATATAAATCTCTTAAGACAGCATCTTTAATATATATATATCTCTATATATACATATATCTATATATATCTACATACAATGGTCTCAATCTCTGCTGATAAGGTCCACTCTGCCCCAGCGCTATAAACCCATGCCGACACAATCGCCGGTCTGAGTAGTGTACCAGAATGTGCACGCTATCTGCAGGATCCCTGAGAATAGCTGTTACGACAGGTTACCTTTTGGGCAAACGTGACACCCTAGGGGAAGATTCCCATCGTATCCTGGCCCTAGTGGGGAAAGGATACTGCCTGAGAATTCTTTGTGGGAAACTGCAGTCTCTTGTCTGGAGATTCACGCTCTTTTTCCTCATGAGAGGAGGGAAATTTACCTCAGCTTTCTTCCCCTTCAACATGTGTACCCTTGTGTCAGGGACAAATGAGTCATCAGTGACATGCAAATCATCTTTTATTACAATAATCATATATTGAATACTTTTCTGCTATTTTGGCTGTAACTTTGCATTATCGTAGTCGACACTGGAGTCAATATCCGTGTCGACATCAGTGTTTATTATTTTGGATAGTGAGCATTGAGAGACACTGAAGGTCTCTGCGACAGAGGGACCGACATGGGTAGATTTCCTGTCTGTTCTCTAATCTTTTGTGCAATAAATTCACCTCAGCACTTAATTACACATATCCAACAGGTGTCGGCGTTGTCGACGGAGACACCCTCACACACATATTTGCTCTATCTCCTCCTTAGGGGAGCCTTTTACCTAAGACATGTCGACACACACGTACCGACACACCACACACACAGGGGATGCTCTATTTGAAGACAGTTCCCCCACAAGGCCCTTTGGAGAGACAGAGAGAGAGTATGCCAGCACACACCCCAGCGCTATATGACCTAGGAATCACACAGTAACGTAGTGTTAACCCAGTAGCTGCTGTATATATTGTTTTTACGCCAAATTTATGTGCCCCCCCTCTCTTTTCACCCTCTTCTATCGTGCTTCTGCAGGGGAGAGCCTGGGGTGCTTCCTCTCAGCGGAGCTGTGGAGAGAAAATGGCGCTGGTGAGTGCTGAGGAAGAAGCCCCGCCCCCTCAGTGGCGGGCTTCTGTCCCGCGATTTTGTGTAAAATAATGGCGGGGGCTCATGCATATATATAGTGCCCAGCTGTATATATGCTCTATTTTGCCAGGAGGTACTCAATTGCTGCCCAGGGCGCCCCCCTCTGCGCCCTGCACCCTACAGTGACCGGAGTGTGTGGGTTAGTGTGGGAGCAATGGCGCACAGCTGCAGTGCTGTGCGCTACCTCATATGAAGACAGGAGTCTTCTGCTGCCGATTTTGATGTCTTCTTGCTTCACTCGCCGGCTTCTGTCTTCTGGCTCTGCGAGGGGGACGGCGGCGCGGCTCCGGGAACGGACGACCAAGGTTAAGTTCCTGTGTTCGATCCCTCTGGAGCTAATGGTGTCCAGTAGCTTAAGAAGCGCAACCTATCCGCAGTTAGTAGGTTTGCTTCTCTCCCCTCAGTCCCATGTAGCAGAGAGTCTGTTGCCAGCAGAAGCTCTCTGAAAATAAAAAACCTAACTAAAATACTTTCTTAATAGCAAGCTCAGGAGAGCTCACTAAAATGCACCCAGCTCCTTCCGGGCACAGATTCTAACTGAGGTCTGGAGGAGGAACATAGAGGGAGGAGCCAGTGCACACCAGTAGTCCTAATTCTTTCTTAGAGTGCCCTGTCTCCTGCGGAGCCCGTCTATTCCCCATGGTCCTTACGGAGTCCCCAGCATCCACTAGGACGTTAGAGAAAAAATAGGAAAAGTGCAGCATCCTGCTAAAAAAGAGCCTAGAGTGTACACTACTTCACTCCACCGATGACATGATACCCCATGCCAAATCCAAGGACCAATTCACTATTCTAATACTAAGTGACCTCGCAGTGGCATTGGACACAGTTGACCACCCCCTGTTGCTTCAAAAAACATGCTGGGCCACTCTCTGTTCCTTCAAAAACATGCTATCAGAGTTCATGACGTTCTGTCATACCGATATGCCCTTATAGATCTTTGCTGCAGTCACACCAAAGTCGAAGTCGCATGAGAATCTTCTATCATTAGGCACCTTTTTTGCTGAAAATGCTTATTTGCAATGCAATGAGACTAAGATGCACAAGAAGACTGCTGATTAATTTGATACTGTATATGACACTTGTACATTATGTGTGACTGAGTCTCTGAATCTGTACATGAAGTCCTACAATGTAGTAGCAGCAGCAGCTTTGTCCCAATACATGTTTTGTTCAGCGCCGTATACAGACTCACACACAATATACAAGTGTCATTTCAAATGAATCAGCCGTCTCCTTGTGAGTCCTAGCTGCATTGCGACTAAGACACATTTTTATAAAAAAAAAAAAAAAAAAAGGACGCCCAATGTTAGCAGAGTTGCACGGGACCTGGCAGATCACTCACACCAGGCATCTCGCGCTGCACGCCATATTGAGGCTGGATGTATGAGGAAGCATCTGCAGTTCACCTGCTACTTCTCTATATGTACAGGTGAAACTCAGAAAACTAGAATAACGTGCAAAAGTTCATTTATTTCAGTAATTCAACTTAAAAGGTGAAACTAATATATTATATAGACTCATTACATGCAAAGTGAGATATAGTGAGGTATACCAACCTCCACCTCTCCTTTTTGCTTAGGTTCCCCAAGGCTCTGTCCTTGGCACCCTTCTCTTATCAGTCTACAATTATTCTCTGTGAGCTTATCAGTTCCTTTGGCCTCAGATAACAACACCTCCTTAGTGATGAAAAACATATTTACCTGTTCATCCTGTAATCTCTCCTCCATCCTCTCCCATTCTCTGGAATGTCCTCCCACAATATTTTAGAACTTCATCCAGCTTCAAAGCCATAAAATGTGCCCTTAAAATGTTTTTTTCCATTCTAGCGTCCACCCCTCCAGCTAAAGGGCCATATATATATATATATATATATATATATAGGCTGCAGAAAACGGCGGCACTCAAGCAGACTCAAATCGTTGTAGTCAAACAGCGGTTAGTTTTAATCCGACATGTTTCGGGGATTTCCCCGTCCTCAGGGCATAACAACCAAAACTAAACCACAGTACATCCTTATATACCCACCAAACATTAAATGAAACTTACATACATGACCGTGCTCACCTGTGTCACGGCGCCAAACGTCCGCCCCGGAGTCCCGCACACGCCGGAGTCGCCAGCCTGTGACATCATCAGTGGGCGTCGCGCCGACCATCGTCATGGTAACAGGACGCTCCACGTGCTGCTGCACTATCCGTCCCGGCCAGAAACATCCATGCGCGTCACCGGACCCCGTGCATCACGATTGGTCCGCGACCCAGGAGAGCTACCATGGCAACCTAAACTATAACAAAAAATGTAAACAAGACAAGACGAATGCTGTAAAGATGTACAACACAGCAGATCAACAACATTTAGACATACATTTAAAAACAACAATTATCTGGGATAGTGATCCCTGGTATCCAAAATCGAATCAAGCCGTTTAACCCTAAAGTAGATCCCAAGTAGTAATGCTGGTGAATTAACTATGTGGCTCCCTAGTGAAAGAAACATGTGTGACCTATAAAAAGCACTGCTGTAGTCCCAAATTCTCATTAAGACCTCCTGGGGACAATGTTCCCAAAGTGAAGATCCAACGGGTCTCCCTTTGTAATAATATCCTACCCCTGTCTCCACCCATAAGGGAGGCAGGCACCTGATCAATTAAAATGGCTCTGATACTCGCCACACCGTGTTTACCAACTAAGCAATGGCGCGCAAACGGTTGTTCACTGTTCCCTTTTTCATGTGCCTTCTTAATGGCACTTTTATGAAGGGCCATGCGTTCGCGAAACTGCCTTATGGTCTTACCCACATAGGAAAGACCACAAGGGCATGTTAATAAATAAACCACATGTGTGGACGTGCATGTGAGACGGTGCCTAATAGTAAATTTTTTACCAGTCATAGGGTGGTTAAATGATGTGCCAGTGATTAATGTGTTACAAGTTGCACATCCTAAACATCTAAAACAACCTTTTTTAGACCTAAGGAAATGTTTTTCCTGATACTTAGTTAGACTAGACACATCCAATTTAACTACATGATCACCGATGTTTCGGCCCCGTGTGTAACTGGGTAACAGGGACGTTTGAGCTAAGGAAGTCAACGCGGGATCGGTCTGGACCATGGGCCACAATAGTTTGGCTCGTTTGGTCCTATCATCAGATCCAACTGTGTATTTATTAACCCAAGGTAACCTACGTCTAGATAGGGTCTGCATCTTGGGTCTGGGGCATAATGCTGTTTCACGAGGGATATCCATAGCCCGCTTACGAGCCTGCTGCAGAGCTTTTAGTGGATAGCCCCTTTCTGCAAATTTAACTAGCATGGCTTCCATGGCTTTATCAGTTTCAACCGGATCAGTAGTGATCCGGCGTACTCGCATAAACTGCGAGAATGGTAGGCCTCTGCGTAAGGCAGGCGGGTGGTGGCTCTGGTAACTCATTAATGTGTTGCGATCTGTGCTCTTGACATAAAGAGAAGTGGCCAGTTGACCATCCCGTAGCGTAATGGTGACATCTAAATAATTGATTGATTTATCATCAATTACAAACGTAAATTGAACCGCATGCTGTGTGGCATTGTGCTCCTCCCATAATGAACTTAATTTATCCCTAGGGCCCCGCCACAACACCAACAGGTCGTCTATGAAACGTCGGTACAAGACGACCGCCGGCGCTATAGCGGGGTCCAGGGAGAACATTTTCTTTTCCACTTGGTACATGAATGCATTCGCGTACGATGGGGCCACGGCGGACCCCATCGCACATCCCGCGGTCTGTAACCAGATTTTACCATTAAATATAAAGTAATTACATCTGAGAATGCGGTTCAGTAATGATAAAAAGGAGGACACATCAGGGCCTGTATAAGCCTCATTATCCTGAATCAGCAACCGAACAGCCTCCACACCTGCATCATGCGGGATGCAGGTGTAGAGGCTAGTAACGTCAGCACTACATAATAGAATACCATCGGGAAAAGGATCCAGTCGCTGTAATTGAAGAAGCAGGTCTGTGGTATCCTTCAGATACGAAGGTAGTGCCTGTACACAAGGATTGAGAAAGGAGTCTAAATAGACTGATATTGGGTGGTATAAGGATCCCCTGGCCGACACAATGGGGCGGCCAGGGGGGTCCACCAACCTTTTATGAACCTTGGGCACTGTGTAAAACAACGGTACCCGTGGATGTTCAACCTGCAAACTTTGACAAATATGTTTAGTAATCAAACCCTGATCCATAGAAGTGTTTAGAAAAGTATCAAGGTCTTGTTTAAAGCTTCGGGTAGGGTCCATAGTGAGACGTGAGTAAGTACTTGAGTCGCCAAGCTGTCGCTCACATTCCTTGACATAGTCGGTGAGATCCTGTATCACTATGGACCGCCCCTTGTCAGCCTTACGGATTACTATATCAGATCGTATGGAGAGTCCATTCAAGGCATCTAATTCAAGATTGGATAAATTTAATTGAATGTCCCTTCTTGAGCAAGGCTGAGCCTCTGTCTCCAACATTCTTGTAAACGTACGGATCGTGGGGTTGAGGCTAGGAGGGTCAAATTGTGACCTAGGAACTATCTTTTGAAGTTGTGGGGGGATATTTTGACTAGAGATACTTGCATCATCCTCCCCTCTATGGTTAAAATGTTCCCGTCTCCGGAGCGTTCTGCCCAGACGTTGGACTTCCACCTTCCTTTCCAGGGCATCCGGAAAGGTGGTAGGGACAAAAGAGAGTCCTTTAGATAATGTCCGATATTCAATATCCGTCAGGGGTGTAGAGGACAGGTTAAACACAGTCTCTTTTAATTTCTTGGGGGCTTGGGAGCGTATGTATCTTTGGTTCTGCCCGCCCTCCGCGTCCTCGTCCGCGTCCTGTGCCTGGTGTGCGGATGGACTGAGCTTGTACCCCCCGTGGGTGCTGGCCTAAAGGGAATTGACCCTCTGCTGTACTGGTCCTACCGGATGCTCCTTCCGAATCGCTTGCAGAGGTGCTTGTACCATCTCGTGGTTCCCGCCATCGACGTGAGTGTTGACGCCGATTGGGGTATTGGGAATCCTGTGTAGTGCGAGTTCCATTCAACCAGGGATACACTTGTCGCTGCTGATAGTCCCTCTGGACTGTGATGAGTTTCTCTTTTTTGAAGTTGAAGTATGTAAGTTTCATTTAATGTTTGGTGGGTATATAAGGATGTACTGTGGTTTAGTTTTGGTTGTTATGCCCTGAGGACGGGGAAATCCCCGAAACATGTCGGATTAAAACTAACCGCTGTTTGACTACAACGATTTGAGTCTGCTTGAGTGCCGCCGTTTTTTGCAGCCTACATTGAGGATCAGCATTGGTCTTTTAGGAGGGCACCGCAGCACGTTACCAGTAGGAGAGGGAGTGCCAGGATCACCACATTGTATGTTATGGAAGTTAAGGGTTACGGCGTTTGCCAGCGTTTTCCCTGATTTCATCCAAGGCACCCCTCCATTTGAGACCATTATATGTTACTTCATACAGGACTAAGCTTCCCCTTAGTTGGGAGTTATTTGTATCCATTTTCGGACTTCTAGCTGGATATCCTTGGGATAGTTCTTACCATCTACAATTATACAGTACCACGACGGTGCCAGGTGATATAGAACATGTCTGATATTAATTCTGAGGTGGACAGTGCTCTGGACCTGATTCAGCGTGATGCAAGTGAGCGTTTGAGCTTTTCGGATGTGGAGGCTAGAGCCATACTGGTGGACAGACGGCTCGCTGATGACACTGTGAAGAGCACTAATGATGAACTTTACAGAAAATGGCTTAGAATGAAACAAAAAGAATGTGATTTCACGTATCACGGAATAAGTCTGTCTGATTACTACAGGAGTAACATGATCCCACGTGGGTTTAGGATTCGCAACACACCCACTATAGGCCGGTTCAACACCTCATTTTGCCGTAGATGGGTGGCAATCCTATACAAATGCTCGATGGACCTCATATTGCTAGTAGTGGAGGAATCCACCAGAGAGCTCAACAACATCAGAGAGCAGCTCCTAGCTTTTGAGGGTGAGCATAAACCTACTCTCCAACTTGATACTCAAACCGATTGGATGACCAGACTTAACAGCCAAGTCGATCAGTATAGACAGGACTTGGTGCGCTTCAAAAAAGAGAAACTCATCACAGTCCAGAGGGACTATCAGCAGCGACAAGTGTATCCCTGGTTGAATGGAACTCGCACTACACAGGATTCCCAATACCCCAATCGGCGTCAACACTCACGTCGATGGCGGGAACCACGAGATGGTACAAGCACCTCTGCAAGCGATTCGGAAGGAGCATCCGGTAGGACCAGTACAGCAGAGGGTCAATTCCCTTTAGGCCAGCACCCACGGGGGGTACAAGCTCAGTCCATCCGCACACCAGGCACAGGACGCGGACGAGGACGTGGAGGGCGGGCAGAACCAAAGATACATACGCTCCCAAGCCCCCAAGAAATTAAAAGAGACTGTGTTTAACCTGTCCTCTACACCCCTGACGGATATTGAATATCGGACATTATCTAAAGGACTCTCTTTTGTCCCTACCACCTTTCCGGATGCCCTGGAAAGGAAGGTGGAAGTCCAACGTCTGGGCAGAACGCTCCGGAGACGGGAACATTTTAACCATAGAGGGGAGGATGATGCAAGTATCTCTAGTCAAAATATCCCCCCACAACTTCAAAAGATAGTTCCTCGGTCACAATTTGACCCTCCTAGCCTCAACCCCACGATCCGTACGTTTACAAGAATGTTGGAGACAGAGGCTCAGCCTTGCTCAAGAAGGGACATTCAATTAAATTTATCCAAACTTGAATTAGATGCCTTGAATGGACTCTCCATACGATCTGATATAGTAATCCGTAAGGCTGACAAGGGGGGGTCCATAGTGATACAGGATCTCACCGACTATGTCAAGGAATGTGAGCGACAGCTTGGCGACTCAAGTACTTACTCACGTCTCACTATGGACCCTACCCGAAGCTTTAAACAAGACCTTGATACTTTTCTAAACACTTCTATGGATCAGGGTTTGATTACTAAACATATTTGTCAAAGTTTGCAGGTTGAACATCCACGGGTACCGTTGTTTTACACAGTGCCCAAGGTTCATAAAAGGTTGGTGGACCCCCCTGGCCGCCCCATTGTGTCGGCCAGGGGATCCTTATACCACCCAATATCAGTCTATTTAGACTCCTTTCTCAATCCTTGTGTACAGGCACTACCTTCGTATCTGAAGGATACCACAGACCTGCTTCTTCAATTGCAGCGACTGGGTCCTTTTCCCGATGGTATTCTATTATGTAGTGCTGACGTTACTAGCCTCTACACCTGCATCCCGCATGATGCAGGTGTGGAGGCTGTTCGGTTGCTGATTCAGGATAATGAGGCTTATACAGGCCCTGATGTGTCCTCCTTTTTATCATTACTGAACCGCATTCTCAGATGTAATTACTTTATATTTAATGGTAAAATCTGGTTACAGACCGCGGGATGTGCGATGGGGTCCGCCGTGGCCCCATCGTACGCGAATGCATTCATGTACCAAGTGGAAAAGAAAATGTTCTCCCTGGACCCCGCTATAGCGCCGGCGGTCGTCTTGTACCGACGTTTCATAGACGACCTGTTGGTGTTGTGGCGGGGCCCTAGGGATAAATTAAGTTCATTATGGGAGGAGCACAATGCCACACAGCATGCGGTTCAATTTACGTTTGTAATTGATGATAAATCAATCAATTATTTAGATGTCACCATTACGCTACGGGATGGTCAACTGGCCACTTCTCTTTATGTCAAGAGCACAGATCGCAACACATTAATGAGTTACCAGAGCCACCACCCGCCTGCCTTACGCAGAGGCCTACCATTCTCGCAGTTTATGCGAGTACGCCGGATCACTACTGATCCGGTTGAAACTGATAAAGCCATGGAAGCCATGCTAGTTAAATTTGCAGAAAGGGGTTATCCACTAAAAGCTCTGCAGCAGGCTCGTAAGCGGGCTATGGATATCCCTCGTGAAACAGCATTATGCCCCAGACCCAAGATGCAGACCCTATCTAGACGTAGGTTACCTTGGGTTAATAAATACACAGTTGGATCTGATGATAGGACCAAACGAGCCAAACTATTGTGGCCCATGGTCCAGACCGATGCCGCGTTGACTTCCTTAGCTCAAACGTCCCTGTTACCCAGTTACACACGGGGCCGAAACATCGGTGATCATGTAGTTAAATTGGATGTGTCTAGTCTAACTATCAGGAAAAACATTTCCTTAGGTCTAAAAAAGGTTGTTTTAGATGTTTAGGATGTGCAACTTGTAACACATTAATCACTGGCACATCATTTAACCACCCTATGACTGGTAAAAAATTTACTATTAGGCACCGTCTCACATGCACGTCCACACATGTGGTTTATTTATTAACATGCCCTTGTGGTCTTTCCTATGTGGGTAAGACCATAAGGCAGTTTCGCGAACGCATGGCCCTTCATAGAAGTGCCATTAAGAAGGCACATGAAAAAGGGAACAGTGAACAACCGTTTGCGCGCCATTGCTTAGTTGCTAAACACGGTGTGGCGAGTATCAGAGCCATTTTAATTGATCAGGTGCCTGCCTCCCTTATGGGTGGAGACAGGGGTAGGATATTATTACAAAGGGAGACCCGTTGGATCTTCACTTTGGGAACATTGTCCCCAGGAGGTCTTAATGAGAATTTGGGACTACAGTGCTTTTTATAGGTCACACATGTTTCTTTCACTAGGGAGCCACATAGTTAATTCACCAGCATTACTACTTGGGATCTACTTTAGGGTTAAACAGCTTGATTCGATTTTGGATACCAGGGATCACTATCCCAGATAATTGTTGTTTTTAAATGTATGTCTAAATGTTGTTGATCTGCTGTGTTGTACATCTTTACAGCATTCGTCTTGTCTTGTTTACATTTTTTGTTATAGTTTAGGTTGCCATGGTAGCTCTCCTGGGTCGCGGACCAATCGTGATGTACGGGGTCCGGTGACGCGCATGGATGTTTCCGGCCGGGACGGATAGTGCAGCAGCACGTGGAGCGTCCTGTTACCATGACGATGGTCGGCGCGACGCCCACTGATGATGTCACAGGCTGGCGACTCCGGCGTGTGCGGGACTCCGGGGCGGACGTTTGGCGCCGTGACACAGGTGAGCACGGTCATGTATGTAAGTTTCATTTAATGTTTGGTGGGTATATAAGGATGTACTGTGGTTTAGTTTTGGTTGTTATGCCCTGAGGACGGGGAAATCCCCGAAACATGTCGGATTAAAACTAACCGCTGTTTGACTACAACGATTTGAGTCTGCTTGAGTGCCGCCGTTTTTTGCAGCCTACATTGAGGATCAGCATTGGTCTTTTAGGAGGGCACCGCAGCACGTTACCAGTAGGAGAGGGAGTGCCAGGATCACCACATTGTATGTATATATATATATATATATATATATATATATATATATATATATATATATATGTGGACAGGGGATGAGGTAGTGGAGAGCGACCAATGGTGCCAATAGATTGCTAAAAGCAGTATTTTTAAAAAAATATAAAATTTATTGTAGTGGAACGCACTATACAAAATACTGGTTACCAAGACATGATTATAAAAACATATAAATTCATAAAAAGAGTGTATATATATGACCCCAAAAAATTAGTGAGATAAAAGAAAATTAAAAAAATGGTATTTTAAAATTTTTGGGGGAAATAAAAGGAAAAAAACATGGTAACATAAAACCTAAGTCAATTAACATGACTTATTTAAATGCTACAAAAACTGTGTAATATCATGCTGTGTTAAATACAGTTATTTGATTTAAGCTATGGGGAGGAGGAGTACCGAGTGAAAAATATTGTCAGAAATAGCTGAAATACAATAAAGACGCTCAGAGCCGCGGCTCTGAGCGTCTTTATTGTATTTCAGCTATTTCTGACAATATTTTTCACTCGGTTCTCCTCCCCATAGCTTAAATCAAATAACTGTATTTAACACAGCATGATATTACACAGTTTTTGTAGCATTTAAATAAGTCATGTTAATTGATTACAGGAAATGAGGTATACATCACTTCCTGTCATTTCTGGTATATAAGTAAGGTCTGTCTCTAGTCACATCACCCCTTGATGAAGTCCAGATAGGACGAAACGCGTTGGGTGCTATTCCTTGATCTAACCTCACCACAAAGCTAAGCTATTTTTCTGATTCCTCTATTTTTTAAAAAAGTTTTTGAAAGCGTATATTCCCGTGTGACTTTTTTAACCTGTTTATGATCTTTAACCTTCTATTCTGGAGTGATACTTTTAGGTTTTTAATAACACATAGGTTTTATGTTACCATGTTTTTTTCCTTTTATTCCCCCAAAAATTTTTAAAATACCATTTTTTTAATTTTCTTTTATCTCACTAATTTTTTTGGGTCATATATATACACTCTTTTTATGAATTTATATGTTTTTATAATCATGTCTTGGTAACCAGTATTTTGTATAGTGCGTTCCACTACAATAAATTTATATTTTTTTTTTAAAAATACTGCTTTTAGCAATCTATTGGCACCATTGGTCGCTCTCCACTACCTCATCCCCTGTCCACATAACCATTTTTTATAGGTAATAGTACCAATACCTATATCCACTTGAGGTAAATGAGCTGACACCCTGATATATAAATAGGGAGTGCAAATGCAATAAGCGGTTTTTTGTACACTACTAGTAGTGTTCCCATTCTAGTTGTCACACATAAGATACTGCATCCGTGGCGCTGATATCTCTCCAGTACACAATATATATATATATATATATATATATATATATATAGTCATTTATGAAAGAGGGCACTCACCAATTTTTTAAAAGGTCAAAGGTTATTTATTACCACATCATGAAGTCAGTCAACGTTTCGATCACATCCCAGTGATCTTTGTCAAGACATCAGCAAAATACTGTAGACAGCAGGACACCAGAAGCAGCATGTCCAGCCAGCTCACTTAGTGTGATATTTATACCCCCATCTATTAGAGAGCATCAGACACGCCCACATCCACTTCCTGTGTTGTAACAAACACACCAAACTACAAATACTGCTTGCTCAAATAGCTAGACACACATAGCAATGCAATAGGCACAGGATGGTAGCTGTATTAACCATAAAAAGTGAAGACAATAAGTCACAAGCAGCGCAAAACAAACCAAATTACATAAAACGCCAAACAGGAAGTATCCGTGCGTTCCAGCACCTGGAACGCACGCGGAAGGCGGAAGTGACCGTCATGGGAACCCGCGACTACCACTATACAAGCAAGGAATAGCTTAATAAACATGACTCATGCGTTCCAATACTTGGAACGCACACAAGGCGGAAATGACACACCATAGACAGGACGTGACATCACGTTGTCATGGTGACCGGCCGAAATAGAAAACAGACGGGCGGAACAGGCGCCCGTTTATGTGAAATATAAACATATAGATTCGGCACGGCGCTCCACTGGAAATAAACATGAAAGAATAATAGTACAAGAGGTTAATCACGGGCTTCACTGGACTCTAATGGGCATGTCTGATGTCTCTAATTTTGGCAACATACATAACAATATTCTATAACATGAGACCATGTAAAACATAACTTTTACTATTAACATTAAAAACCTATCAATAGTCATCCGAAGCGCACCATGGACAGCCGGCATGAACCGTCACCATAAATATGGTGTAAATCATGCCAGGCTGCCGATGGGCACCCAAGATGTAGATATCGGGTACACAAAAACGAAAAATAAAACAAAATAAATAGAAGACTCTGCTGCAGGTGCATCAAAAATAACACTAAAGGCTTATACAAAGACTTATAGAAATTATTTTGCCACATTTTGAGCCACATAGAGGACACATCAGTGTCAAGATAAGAAAATGCCATATGGGTTAGCTTCGTTGAGACCATGCGGGGTAATAGTCCCAAGTTCCAAAATCCATCTGGATTCACGTTGTTTTAGCTTGAGTTCTCTATCACCACCGCGAATTGACAGCGGAATCTGATCAATCAACATGCACTTGAGACTCGATATCGAGTGTTTTTGTTGTAGCCAGTGCCTCGCCACTGGCTTATCTGTTTTGTTCGTCTCTAGTGCCTGACGGATGGAGTAACGGTGGTTAGCCATCCGTTCACGGAAACAGCGAGTCGTAAGGCCAACATAATAGAGCCCGCATGGGCAGATGATATATATGACAAACTCAGACAAGCATGATAACTTGTGCTTTATTGATATCCGCTTCCCACTATGTGGGTGTGCAAATGAGGATCCGCTAGTCATTGATCGACAGGTCGAACAATCAGGACATCGGAAACAACCTGTTTTTTTTGTTTTCAACCACATTGAGCTGGTCTTCTGTGGTAATAAGGCAGGTCGCATCAAACTGGCGAAGATTTGGTCCTCTCCGGTATGAGTGCATAGGAGGTTTTTGGCTTATCCTTTCCAATTTAGCATCAGTTGCACCTATGGACCAATGTTTTCTAATAGCTTTCTCAGCAACCCGTGCATTGGTGTCAAACGTGGATGTAAAGATCAGTCGGCTTGAATCGAAGGAAGAGACCGGCTTTTGTGTCGAATCTCTGAATCTGCCCTTTGCTTTCTTGAGGCATCTAGAGATGACCTTAGGTGAGTACCCTCGTGCCAGAAATCTGTCAGACATATCGTGTAGTTGTTGCTCAGCAGATACTGAAGAAGAGTTGTTGCGTAATACACGTAAAAATTGAGAAATCGGCATACTTTCTTTGAGATTCTCAGGGTGATGGCTGGTGGCAAACAGCAATGTATTTGAGCAAGCAGTATTCGTAGTTTGGTGTGTTTGTTACAACACAGGAAGTGGATGTGGGCGTGTCTGATGCTCTCTAATAGATGGGGTATAAATATCACACTAAGTGAGCTAGCTGGACATGCTGCTTTTGGTGTCCTGCTGTCTACAGTATTTTGCTGATGTCTTGACAAAGATCACTGGGATGTGATCGAAACGTTGACTGACTTCATGATGTGGTAATAAATCACCTTTGACCTTTTAAAAAATTGGTGAGTGCCCTCTTTCATAAATGACTGTTTATTGGAACTCACCATTCCTTGGAGTTGAGCACCATCTGGTTGGCTTCTGAACTACGGATTTGTGCGGATGCTCATGGGACTATATATATATATATATATATATACATATATATCTCAGTACAGATGGTGTAATGGTTAGCATTAATGCCTGTGAAGATACTGGGTTCCAAATCACTCAGGCACGGTGGTAGATGAAAAACCAACAGTGGTTTATTGAACACAGTGGGTTATAAACAGCTCAGCACACTTCTGTATCCAATTCCACATGGCAATTCCCACCACAAACTCCTGACAGAACATTACTTCTTAGTCTGGGAGCAGAGAATCTCTTCCAGCAACACAGAGTCCCAGATAAATCCAATATCATGGGTCCCACAGCAGATCCCTGGCAGAACATTACTTCTTACTTTGCTTAGGGTCAAAGAATCCTCCCTCAGCTCCCTGGGTAGCTCTACTTAAACCCCCAGAAGCTTCATATTGCAGGGGTGTGTGTGACCTCTTTGTCTTAGGATCTTACAGCATTGGAATACAATACATATTCTAATCAAGGTGATTACATCAGCCAGAGAGCCACCCTGTCTGGTCAGCTCACTGTTGGACAATAGGGAGTAAACAAAAAGGAACAATGGTACCTTATATGACTCAACCTATGAGTGTCCACTGTGGGTATGAAAACAATAGGAAACTATAGGTCTAACATAAATTCATTATCTAAAGGGTAACAGATAACATAACACAATTGCATATATTAACAATATTAAGGTTGATTTAAACACCGTATTGGGTGAACAGCAATGGACATGTTATGGAGAATGAACAAACAGACAAATTGGATGTATTTGGATGTGGGTATAAAATGTACATATTTTTTAAATCAAGTGTTTTTTTTTTCCAAGAAAGCAAAAGGAAAAAGAAAAACATTGCAATAAACATTACAGTTAAACCATTACAGAGACAAATTTGTGCTATTCAGAGAACTCCTCTGTAAAGTAGTGTTGTCGTGTGAATACCGAGCAGCATCCACTTCACTGTCAGAATAATCTGAAACAACTACAGGGAAAACAGACAAAATAAAATACGTGCTATATTGCGTGAAGGAGAAGAGGAGTGTAGAGATGGCCAACCCGCGACAAGAGCAACACATCACCTCAGACAGTATCCATGACCAATGTTTAAAGTGAGGGGTCAATAGAATACTGAGAGTTTTTCCACAAACCCCATATCTTATCAAATTTCAGTAGTGAATTTCGCTTAGTATACATAAAGCGTTCGTGAGAAAGAGTAGCATTTACAAGAGCAATCCATTCAGCAGATGACGGGGGAGCATGAGCCATCCAATTGCGAGCGATGCATACCCGGGCCAACGTGAGGACTATAGTTACATAAAGATAGGAGTGTACTGGGAGGCATTCCCTTAAATCAAGGCCGAATATGCAAATGCGCTGAGTCATCAGTGGCATACGGACACCCGTATGACGACAGATATTGTGACATTTTCCCAAAAGGCATTCACCCACGGGCACAGCCAAAGCAAATGCCAGAAACCAGCAACCGGAGCAGAGCACCTTGGACATTTATCAGAAGTTGAGCCTCCAATTTTAAACAGACGGGAAGGAGTCCAGTAGACTCTGTGTAAAATATATAATTGTATCTGCTGGAATCTAGCACTCGCCGAGGCCGCACGCGGGGAAGCCAGGATACGTGTCCAATCCTCCTCATCGATTTCACCTAAATCCTGCGTCCATTTAGCTCGGAGGGCGGTCAGCCCATCCAATCCAGAGGAGGAGAGGAGGAAGGAGTACGAGGACGAGACTCTCCCGCGAGAAGGCAAAGTGCGAATCATCTTGTGAACAGGGGATTCAGCGAGTTGTGGAGCAGAGCCCCGCCACTGTGCCGTCAACTCATGCCGGAGCTGTAAATAGCGAAAAAAATAACGTCTAGGAATATCATAAGTAGTAGACAGATACTCAAAGCTATGGAGCACCCCATCCTGATAAAGTTGCCCCATTGCAGTCACCTCATACGAAGTCCAGACAGAGAAACCCTCCAGCCTAAAAAGCTCAGAAAAAGTTACATTATTCCAAAGTGGAGAACAAGGATCCACAGTGGAATCTCCCAGCAGCCTCTCAGCCACCAGCCATACCCTACGAGCCTGCTGTAATAAAGGGGGGAGGGAAGATAAGGAGGACCTTGCTAGCAGAAACTGTATTGGAGAGAATGAGAGCCCAGCCTTATCTAGAAGAGCCACCGGTATGTTGCCGTAATCCCCCAGCGCAACCCATTCATAAAGTTGTACCAATTGGGCAGCTAAGTAGTATAGGCGTATGTCAGGCAATGCCAAGCCTCCTTCCGATTTTGGTCTACAGAGTGTTTTATAGGCAATACGGGCCCGTTTAGCACCCCAAATAAAAGAAGCAATATATCGGGAAATCAGCAAAAATTGTGAGGCTGGGATATAGACTGGTGCATTCTGCAGTATATAAAGAAATTTAGGTTGAATAATCATTTTTATAATGTTCACACGACCCGTTACAGTTAAGGGGAGTTTCTGCCAGATTCGCGACTTGATGCGCAAATTATCAATCTGGGGAGTCAGATTCAAAAGCGACAAAATCTTTTGGGGAATGAGAGATTTGAATACCAAGGTACTTAAACTGGGTACACCACTGAAGGGGAAAATCATAAGTGGACGGAGGTAACAGAGAGGAACTTAGCGGGAACACCACCGATTTACCCCAATTAATACAGATACCCGAAAAAAACCCAAACTCCCGGACCAGTTCCAGGAGAGCAGGTAAGGAGGGGAATACATCTTTTAGAAACAATATCATATCGTCCGCATATAAACCAATTTTTTCTTCTTGACCCACAACCCTAAGGACCGCTATATTTGTTGCGTCCCTAACTGCGCAAACCAAGGGTTCTATAGCAAGAGCAAAAAGCAGTGGGGGACAAAGGACACCCCTGTCGAGTCCCCCGCTCTAACAGAAAAGACTCAGTAGTAAAACCATTAACCACTACTCTCGCAGCCGGACAAGAATATAAAAGTTTAACCCAGGACAGAAAATTCGGGCCTATCCCAAATCTGGTAAGGGCCTCCCAGAGAAATACCCATTCTACGGAGTCAAAGGCACGGGCAGCGTCAAGTGAGACCGCTATCGCACCGTCCAACTCATCCCCCGCCAACTGCATGTACATAAATAATCGT
Source organism: Pseudophryne corroboree (assembly GCF_028390025.1). Taxonomy (NCBI): domain Eukaryota; kingdom Metazoa; phylum Chordata; class Amphibia; order Anura; family Myobatrachidae; genus Pseudophryne; species Pseudophryne corroboree. The sequence goes on along the minus strand of NC_086449.1, from coordinate 698,397,876 downwards.
CTAAGATTGACAGCGGTAGATCTGCCTGGCATAAAGCCTGTTTGATCACAATGAACTATCTCCAGGACCACAGTGTTGAGCCGGAGCACAAAAATTTTGGCAAGAATCTTTATATCAGTTGACAACAGGGAGATAGGACGGTACGAGTCCAGGAGGAGGGGATCCTTACCCGGCTTCGGGATGAGCACCACCAGCACCTCCGCCATAGAAGGGGGAAGTTTGCCACCCCGCAACAGTAATTCAAATAACAGGAGTTTGGGGGCAAAAAAATCCAAGTGGGTTTTGTACAGTTCAATAGGGAGACCATCAACCCCTGGGGCCTTATTACTGGGAAAGGACCTAACAGCATTTTCAACCTCTTCCAGCGTAATGGGCAAGTCCAAAAATAAATCGGGACTCGGGGCACAGAGAAGGGACATCTATTTTATAAAAATAATCAGATAAAGCTGAGTACGTATATTGTGCTCTGGATTTATAAACATCTAAAAAATAGGTATAAAAGCTAGAAGCTATAGAGGGGGTGTCAGTACAGACAGCACCAGACATACTCAGAATGTTATGCACAGTGGCGGGGGGCGTCTCCTGTCTAGCCAAATAGGCTAGAAATTTCCCCGAGCGATCTCCCTGAATATAGAAATCATGGGCACGGAACAGCAAACACCTTTTTGATTTATCAAGGAGTAGGTCCGTTAATTGCCTGTGAACAACCAGCCATTCCACTCGATCTGCAGCAAGGCCACTGCGCAAATAAGTCTGTTCGAGCTCAGCACTCCTCCTCTCCAACTCCTCCTCCGATTTTCTGCTAGCTATCATTAACTGGGCAACTCTGGATATCAGTGAACCTCGCAAGAAGGCTTTATAAGCATCCCACACCAATAAAGCGTTATTACAGATAGGGTTGTTAGCAAAAAACTCCTCCCAAAGCACAATTAGTTCAGAGGCTGCACCCATCAGGGTCAAACTTCCAAAATGACGCCCCTCTAGGTATATCGAAACATAAAGACAACAATATAGTGGAATGATCAGATATCCCACGCGATAAATAACTCACCGAAGACACGCGGGGAAGTAGGGAACGCGTGACCAACGCCATATCAATACGGGAAAATACTCCATATGAGTTAGAGAAGCAGGAGAAACAACTGACAGAAGGATTACGCAAGCGCTACACATCCACAAGTCCAAACTCAGAGATTAAGTGGGCAAATGGGGTGGGTCCAGAAGCCACGCTCCGAGCAGCAGGCCTCCATCTATCTGTAGCCTCATTCAAAACAGCATTAAAGTCACCCATGCAAATAGCTGGGGCAGAGGGAAACTCCTGCATGAAGGCGCATGCCTTCACCAAAATTCCAGAGTTATACGGGGGAGGTATATATATAGCAAGCAGCACAAATGCAGAACCCTGTATCGTGCCACCCAAAAACACATAACACCCTAGTGGATCAAGTTGGACCTTAGTACAGGCAAAAGTCAAATGTTTATGAATCAATATGGAAACCCCCCTAGAATTGGAATGGAAAGTGGAGTGAAACACCCACCCCACCCAGGGTTTCTTAAGTGAAAGAACTCTGCTACCAGTAAGGTGCGTCTCCATAAGACAGACTAGACCAGGGTTCCGGGACCTAATATATTTTAGAACTAGGGAACGCTTAACCCCATCATTAAGGCCTCTAACGTTCCATGAAAAAACATTTACCATATTGACGTACAACACTCAAGTATGACAACAGGAGGCCATCGGTACCCCAGCGCGACATCGGCCATCCCCCACGCAAGCACAGCACAAATACAGCACAGCACGTTCAGAGCAACAGCACAATAAAAACAGATAAAAAAAAAACAACACATAACAATAATAGTAAGAAAAACAACAACACCCAACCACCCCCTCCCCGAATACCAACCCAAACATAGGTACACCTAATCCCAAACAGTATATCGACTCTAGAAGAGAGTCAAATTAAGTAAGAAAAACTATTTGCAGGGCAACCAAACCCCATAACCTTTAGGACATGAAGTCCCCAGCCTAACGTCAGGAACATGTCAATAGCAAAAATTCAATAACCATGGTAGAAGACATTCCTACAAAAAACCCAGCACTCAAATTACAGGACATAAATGCTAGAAAAAGAGAAAAGCAATGTATACAAAAGAAAAAAATCACACATAAAAGTCTCTCAGGGTGGGGCACCACGAGGTTGAGGTTGTAGGGTCAATCCAGGCAGATGCATCTCTGGGTGTATCAAAGAAATAAATGCGATTGCCGGACACCACCCGAAGACGAGCGGGATATAGCATAGAATATTGTAGTTGAAGAGTACGAAGCCGCTGTTTAACCTGCGTAAACTGCGCACGGGACTTCTGGACCTCAGCCGAAAAGTCCTGAAACACAGACACCCTCTGACTGCCATGCTCCAGCGGGCCTTTAATCCTAGCAAGTCGTAGGATGGTATCCCTGTCCTTGTAATGAAGAATTTTAGCAATGAAGGTCCTAGGCGGTGCGCCCGGGGGAAGGGGACGTGTAGGGACACGGTGGGCCCTTTCAATAGCAAACTGCGGAGTAAACGAATCCGTGCCGAATGTGGATAGCAGCCAGGACTCCAGGAATTGTTCCGGTTGAGAACCCTCTGCCTTTTCTGGTGGGCCCACAAAACGAACATTATTCCATCTGAGACGCCCCTCGATATCCGTCAACTTAAGCTTGCATGCAGACATCTCCGTTTCCAGGGAAGCGAGACGGGCGGGGACAGGTGTACAGGAGTCTTCCAACGAAAAAATGCAGTTCTCTGTCTCCCCAACTCTATCCCGGAGTTTCTGCATATCTTGGCGTATAAGGGAAATGTCAATATGAACTTCTGCCACTCTATCAGCGAGCCATTTCTCAGAATCCGTAATGGCTTGCAACAGTTAAGACATAGTAACCTCAGCAGCCTCCGCCATGCTGGACAAGGGGGGAGAGGAGGGGGCCGGTGGCGATGCAGAAGAAACAGGAGAGACCGGAGTGCGTTCTACGTGAGCAAATCGCGCTAAACGGGCCGCAGCAGAGGAGCGACGGTTTCGGACCATCAGGGTTATAGAACAGGGTCCAACGAATAGAAAGTATATTATAAATTTCAGGCCAGGCGGAGACATAGAAAGGCAGAAGGAAGACACAGGTATATCAGCACCAGTACTGGAGCTTGCACCGCGACAGGTGTGTCAGCGGTGAGTTATGCAGCACTGGAGCACACAGGAGAGACTTATAATCAGCCAGCAGTGCCACAGAAACTATTCTCCCTCAAAAGTAACAGGGGCAAATATAATGAGAGAGCAGGTGACCCCCACACAGCAAAGCCCCACAGCAGTCCAGGCAAAGGGCAGAACTCCCCCAGGCAGTGGAGGAGAGTCAGAGTGACCCTCCAGACAAGACAGGCAGCAGGATGAGTCTGGGCGGGAGCGAGTCCGCGCTCACCGCCAGTCCCAAGATGGCGCCCACCAGCCACTGACACTGTGCCTCTCCAGCAGCAGAGCCGGCACCAGGGGGGAGAAAGGGCACAGCTCCCCCAGGACAGCGGGAGCCGCAGAGTGCGCTCCGGGTGAGAACCGGGTCCGCAGTTCAAGCAGGCAGGAGCACAACCGTTCAAGCAGGCAGGAGCACAACCGTTCAAGCAGGCAGGAGCCAACCGCAATATGGCGCCTGGCAGGGGAACACAGGCAGCGGCTCCGCAGCGGGGATCCAGCACAGGAGGGGGCCAAATCTCAAGGCACTCACGGCGGCGGGGTCCAGCGGTCTGTTCCTCAGGTACCAGCGGGGCAGAGCAGGCCGGTTGGGGGGTACAAACAGGGCCACGGACCTGGGCAGGAGAGTCCCAAGATGGCGACGGCCGCATGCAGACAGGGCCCGACCAGGGAAGCACAGCACCCAGAAATGCCTCCAGCAAGGCAACAGGGCATAAAATCACCCTGCAACACGCCCCAGAGCGGTCAGGGGCCCTTCAGAGGGTAATGTAGGGTCCAGTGGGCAGTCGCACAGGGGAACAGGATATAGTACAGGAGTATGTAGGCTGGGGAGCTAGGAGATCACGTCCTACTCCATATCCAGCTAGGCCACGCCCCCCCCCCCCCCCCCCCCAAATGTACATATTTGACACAGGAAATGAGGCATAGCTATATTAATTGTCACAGACCTCATTTCCTCATACTGCTTCACATCTCTGGGGTCATGGGTTCAATTCCCACCATGGCCCTAACTGTGTGGAGTTTGTATATTTTCTCCGTACTTGCGTGGGTTTCCTCCAGGTGCTCTGGTTTCCTCCCACAATCCAAAAATATACTAGTAGGTTAACTAGCTCCCAACAAAATTAACCCTAGTGTGAATGTGTGTGCGTGTACATGTGGTAGGGAATATAGAGTGTAAGCTCCACTGGGGCAGGGACTGATGTGAATGGCCAAATATTCTCTGTAAAGCGCTGCGGAATATGTGTGTGCTATATAAATAACCGGTAATAATAATAAAACATTTTTTTTTTAAATGCATCCCTCCCCCATTGATTGGACTTAAGCGCTATATAACATTTACGGTAGGGAGCGCATTATATAATACAGGTTGAGTATCCCATATCCAAAATGCTTGGGACCAGACGTATTTTGGATATCGGATTATTCCGTATTTTGGAATAATTGCATACCATAATGAGATATCATGGTGATAGGACCCAAGTCTGAGCACAGAATGTATTTATGTTTCATATACACCTTATACACACAGCCTGAAGATCATTTTAGACAATATTTTTAATAACTTTGTGCATTAAACAAAGTGTGTGTACATTCACACAAATCATATATGTTTGATATACACCTTATACACACAGCCTGAAGGTCATTAAATACAATATTTTTAATAACTTTGTGTGTTAAACAAGGTTTGTGTACATTGAGCCATCAGAAAACAAAGGTTTCACTATCTCACTCAAAAAATTCCGTATTTCGGAATATTTGGATATGGGATACTCAACCTGTATATAAAACATTCCCATTAAGTTATGGCTAAACCTACAGTTGCTTCTTAAAGGGCTGTCAATTCTATGCTCCAGGGTTACTGACCTTCCAATTTTAGGATTACTGTAATTAACAAGAAATTAGCTTTGTACAGATCCCTATCTCATACGTTTAGGCATGTATTGTTCAAAAGGGTGACCTGCCAGTGGCTCTTGGGGCTGTACAGAATATGCCATGTGTAATACCTGGAAAACTTATCCCATGATCTTAAGCAGTAACCTGCTTCACTCAGAATTATTAGTTATGTACTGACCCCAAATTTCTCAACAAGCGAGTGTCTGCATAAAGAAGACACGTTTGCTGTAGTAATGTTTAGATCAGATTTATGCTATAAAACCGTTATTCTTTAGGATGTCATTTTTTGAAAAGCTTTTTTAATGATTTTCCGCCTATATGGCGAAAACATTTACCAGCTTTGGTATTATTCACATTCTTACATCACGGATGAACAATTACATTTACCCGGGAATTCCTTCAACAATTAAATATAAACTGCAGAGATTATTCTTAATTAACTTAAAATCAGACAGACAATTAGAGACTAATAAATCACAGCTGTAATTGCTCCTAACAGCTGAGCACATCTGAACGTGGAGATTTTCTCCATTCTCCTTTGTAATACTGCTTGAGCCCCAGCAGGGTGAATAGATAGAGGGCAATGGTGAAAGGCAAAACACTGCTTGGGGATTTATTTACTAAGCCAGTGGTTCCCAAACTGGCTGCTGCAAGGCTCTTGTAGGGGTGCCTCGGGTTGGTGGTCCAGGACCAAATCCAATTATTTATGGTCAAAGGGATAGGCAAAACCAGTGCTGGTGGCTGCCAATCATAAAACGTCAACAAACAGAAACACAACTCTGTACACCACCACATAACTGACCCTAGGGATGACAGGTAGGCACAATCTATGTACACAATCTATGTAATTTAATATTTTATTGTAAATGTATCAATAAAACCCTTTATCCTAGGGGTGCTTAGAAAACAATGCTGAAACTCTAGGGCGGCATGATTCAAACAAGTTTGGGAACCACTGTACTTAGTGTTGGGTTCTAAAACTGCATTTCCAATCCTTTCCAAAGCCAGAAATTTAAAAGGGCAATAAGTTTACTAGCAAAACATGGCTAGTAAAATCATTGCCCTTTCATACAAGAAAAAGTGATGAGCAGGGGGCGTGGCTTATCTACAGGCCTGGGCAGACGTGTTCCACTGGGGCTCCTGCCTTGGACACATATTTCTCATTACCCAGCTGCTCCCTGGTGACACTAGGGACTCATCTCTGCCAGCTGGGGTACTCCTGTACTGGGCAGAGGGGACCGCGGAGCCGGCGGGTGTCTCCTACACACGTGCGGGTTGCAGCCTTCTGACCCAGGAGAAGCCGGGGCCTCGATTTCTGAGTGGCCCGGAAGTGAGCGGAGGGCGCCCCCCCCCCCCCCTCACAGATTGGTCACTTGTCCCAGCGCCCTATACCCTGTTACTCCGTGGGGTGGTGAGTGCTGACCGCTGCCCCCTTACCTCGGAGGGACGCCCGCCATTAGTGGCGCTCGCGCTGTGAAGAGCTGGGGACGAGTGGACTCTCCTGCTCTCTCCCGCAGCAGCTGCCTCTTCCACTGATCGGCGCCTGGACATGAAGCATCCGCCGCAGCCCCCGACCTGGCTGGTCTATTAGCGGCCGCCGGGGGCCTGAGCGGCGGGGGCTTTCCACCAAGGTCTGGCAGCGCCATCTTGGGTACTGGCGCTACGCCCACGTAGATGCCGCACTGTCTGCTCTGTGCGGCCTTGCTTCTGCTCTGGCGGGCGTATCTCCTGGACACTGTTTAAGGCTTCTCCAACTGCATTACCACTACATTATAACGAAAAAGTAAATCAATAAATAAATAAAAATACAGGGGACGTGGCTCAACATCGCAGGGGAGCGGTCGTAGCTTCCTCCGGCTCCTGTTGCTGTGCCTACTATATACCCCCCTCACCTGCCCTACCCTAACCAACTACCCGGATTTTCCTCTCCAACTCCTCCCCTTGACCCGCTACACCTGTGTGGGCTACACCGCAGAATCGGGGAGCGCCATGGAGGCTCCCCCGGATTGCGGCCTGCCCATACTCCAGAAGCCGGGCCCTCAATTCTGGAGCTCTCCCACCGGCTCTCCAGTCACGTCAGCCCAGGGGCCAATCTCCGTACTTCGGCACCTTCCCTACTCTCCGGCCATATCATCGCCTTTAGAGAGCTCTGGGACCCCCGCTGTCACCCGTCTTACATCTGCAAACAGCGGCCTGCTTCTCACCCGGACGCTGGGACCCGAATCTTGGAAAATCACAGAGCTTCAGGAGGCTCCGTACTGTCAGAGATGCGTCCAGTCCCGGCTCCACAGGCGCTCTCCGGCCTCTCCGCAACCTGAGTGGTGTTCTGGGACCCCCGCTGACGCCTGCCCCGCATTCGGCTGGACGCTCCCGGAGCTGCCTCTGTGGACCCTGGGCCTGCACGGCGGCCGCATTGTCTGCTGCTCTTCGAAGTGTGTGTGCCCTGCCCTGCTGAAATACGGGCGGCCAGGTATCTACCGGAATTTATAATCAGCTTTCAAACATCCTGCTCCGGCCACTTGTGCCTATCAGTCTTCTGCAGAATAGTGTCACAAACAGCTACAACGGAAGCTCTCCTCATAAGAAGGAGTGACTACACGAGGACGCCCGGTCCTGAATTTGAGGTCGCTGCAGGCCAGGGCCTCTAGTTCGGTCTGGGACTCTTACAATCTGTTTTGATGAGTAGTGGCACCTGTTGCATGGGCCGTCTCCTGCAGCCGCTGTTTATTGCTACTTTCACTCTCTCTAGCTCCGTATGAAGGCTCACATATGACAGTCTAGCACTTACGGGTCACCTGGGTACCCCTCTTGTTATTATTACCTATAACCACTCATTTAGGTAGTTACATACACATTTCTAGATTCTCGGGCAACTCTTAGTTTTGTCATTAAATCCCGCACAGTGACATACTGCTTCAACGGACTGCCTTATTATGGCTAATAGAAATCTTCGGCCCTCCATAGGGGCAGCAACCTCATTCTTTGGCCCTAAACGAAGTAAAAATTCATCTCAGCAGCCCACGTCGCCGAAGATCACTCCCAACACTTCATCATCTCCCTCAAGATCGGATGACCCCATTGCTACTGACTCTGATCAATATGATTATCTGGTCCAACGAATTGCCGCCACTTTCAGAGTTGAGCTGAGGGCAGCCATACAATACTCGAGATCAAATCTCTCCTCTTTGGGCTCCCGTACAGATACTTTGGAACATAAAACGGACGATCTATGCAACTACCAGGATGTGATCACCCAGGAGGTGTCTGATTTGCGCTCGGAAGTAGAGTCGCTGTAGGAAAAAGTGGAGGATTTCGAGAATAGATCCAGACAGAACAATCTGCGGATACAGAATGTTCCGGAATCCATAGACGCCTCAGCTTTACAAGACTATTTGTCTGGCTTGTTTCGGCTCCTTCTTCCTGATCTTACGGAAGACCAATTCAAATTGGATAGAGCGCACGGAGCCCTTCGTGCGAAGCCCCCTCCCAGACCAACCTCCAAGGGATGTTGTCTTACGGATGCATTATTACCACGTCAAAACGAAAGTTCTGGCTGCCTGTCAGGGGGTTCCGGCGGTCTTGTACAAAGGATCTGAATTACTCGTTTTCCAAGATCTCGCACCTTCCACATTGAAAAAGAGGAGGGAAATGTTACCGGTCACAAAAGCCTTGCGTGATCGGAAAATTCTGTACAGATGGGGGTTCCCATTTTCACTCCAATTCTCGTTCAATGGAAGGTTTCAGGTGGTGAAAACTCCTGACGACGGCTTGGACTCCCTTAAGAGACTGGGAATTATACCGGCTTCTACTGAGTCCCCTTCTCGCAGACAGGTTCATAGCCCGAACTCAATTGCACCACCACAAGCTGAGCGGTCGACTGCATAGATGGCTTCCTAGTCTGTCTCATGCCTGTTAATGTTACTGTTGAAATGTTCTATTTCACTTGCTTAACCTTTTTTCTTTTAGGTTCTTGAGGTGCTTATACACTCCGTATTCTGTTTGTTGCTGGTTACTGTACTATGTTTGCTTTTATTACTGCAATTACAGCTTCATGCTGGTTTATAGTATAATTATAATGTAACAAAGTATATGATCCACTAAGATTTTAGGGTTGAGCTATCTCGCTAGATTTATAATGATTTCTCATAGTACCAGGTTTAATTGTCCGTAAATCTACGTAAGCTGTAGGGGTCTACCCAGCCCCACCCATATCTGTTTTCTTTGTGATAGGTCTAGTTATGTTACCGGAAGGAGAGCTGGTTTATTTATAATAGGCCTCTCTTGTCATGCTGCTAGCCTACCCCCCACATCGCAGTGGACCCTATCTCCTTAGATGGGGCCTTACAGCTGTGATGTCTGTCGAGTCCTTGAGACTACGACCATACTTTGTTGTACTGTTGGTCTATAGAGCAACCTTTTTTGTTTTCCCTTTTTTCTCATTTTATAGATTTTCCCTCTGTATCCCTGTGCATTCTCACTCCTGGACTCGTCTCCTTAGGCCAGTGTTTTTCAACCACTGTGCCGTGGCACACTAGTGTGCCCTGAGCAGTCTCCAGGTGTGCCGCCATAGAAGCACAGTCAGGCCCGCCATTGTTTTGCTGCTACTGAGGCCCTGGAACGATCAATACTGGTGGGTTTAGTGGTTGCAGAGCCAGTTCTAATTTTGGGCCCGGGCAGTGTTGGTCTCTTCTGGCTTTCTCAGATGTGGCTCAGGCGTTACCTATGGAGAAGCTGCGACATGCCATCCTAGGACACACAACTGCACCAGGCATCACCATTATATATGAGTGTGCCTTGGCAATATTTAAATCTTGTTCAGTGTGCCGCGAGTTGTAAAAGGTTGAAAATCTCTGCCTTAGGCATATTTGTCTTTTCCTCTATTGTTATCCACCATGAGTTTGAGTATCTTAACGTTAAATGTTAATGGTTTAAACCAGAGGTTCTCAAACTCGGTCCTCGGGGGCCCACACAGTGCATATTTTGCAGGTCTCCTCACAGAATCGCAAGTGAAATAATTAGCTTCACCTGTGGACCTTTTAAAATGTGTCAGTGAGTAATTAATACACCTGTGCACCTGCTGGGTTACCTGCAAAACATGCACTGTGTGGGCTCCCGAGGACCGAGTTTGAGAACCTCTGGTTTAAACTGTCTTCGCAAGAGGACTATGGCCATACAATTTTTTAAGAAGCAGCAGGCCGACATAGTCCTCTTGCAGGAGACTCACTTCAAGACTATGCATCCTTCCTTGTCCTCTAGAGCATATCCCCAGGCCTTTTACTCCTCTTCGGATAGAAAGCAAAAAGGAACAGCAATTCTACTACACCATAGGCTCACTTACACAATCCTTCTCAGACCCGATGGGACGTTTCAATATTCTTGTACTGAATCTGGGGCAGTCATATCTGACGGTGGCCTCTGTCTACGCTCCTAACCTGGAGCAGGGTGCCTTTCACAAAGATTTTTTTCCATGTTTAGCAAAACTTTCCAGAGGCCGGGTGGTAGTGGGAGGGGGCTTCAATGCAGTTCCAGACCTACAATGGGACCGCTCCAATTCTGGGAAACAGAGTCCTGCTGCTGTTAGGGAATCTAAACGATTAGCTGACACTATTTCTTCACAGGGCCTGTTCGATGCTTGTAGGGTACTGTACCCTTCCGAACGCACTTATACCGACTATTCAATCCCCCACAGGGTTCATTCTAGAATTGACCTTTTCTTAATTACTAGTGACTCTGACCAAGGATTGTCTAAGGCCTAAACACTTCAGTTGTTTGGTCCGACCATTTAGCGGTCTCGCTGTTTGTTTCTTCTACGCAGCCCTCGCCTTCCTTTTTCCGTTGGAGATTGAATTCCTCCCTCCTCCTGAAACAGGAAATTGTGGAGCATACGAAGAAATCTCTAGAGGAATTCTTTGAATTTAACACTTCTAAAGAAGTCTCTCCCACTATTATATGGGAAGCTCACAAGGCTTCTATCCGAGGTCATTTTATATCCCTGGCAAAGGCACAGAAGCTGAAAGATGCACAGGCCATTGCGAATTTAGAAAGCCAGATTGAAGCTCTTACGCTCAAGCATCAGCAGCACCCTAAACGTTCAATCTATAGCAAATTGTTAGCTCTAAAAGGTCAGTTACACCAGATTATTTCTGCAAAGGCAGCCAAGACAATGAGATGGCTACAGTATAAACTCTACGCTAAGGGTGATAAGGCAGATTCTCTCCTGGCCGCCCGTCTTCGTTCCCGAAAACAAAGGAACAGGATACTGTTTATTAATGATGCCCAGCATAACCCAATTTATGATCCTCAAAAAAATAAGAATTTACTTACCGATAATTCTATTTCTCGTAGTCCGTAGTGGATGCTGGGAACTCCGTAAGGACCATGGGGAATAGCGGCTCCACAGGAGACAGGGCACATCTAAAGAAAGCTTTAGGATCACCTGGTGTGCACTGGCTCCTCCCCCTATGACCCTCCTCCAAGCCTCAGTTAGGATACTGTGCCCGGACGAGCGTACACAATAAGGAAGGATTTTGAATCCCGGGTAAGACTCATACCAGCCACACCAATCACACTGTACAACTTGTGATCTGAACCCAGTTAACAGCATGATAATAGAGAAGCCTCTATAAAAGATGGCTCACTACAACAATAACCCGAATTTTTTGGTAACAATAATTATGTACCAGTATTGCAGACAATCCGCACTTGGGATGGGCGCCCAGCATCCACTACGGACTACGAGAAATAGAATTATCGGTAAGTAAATTCTTATTTTCTCTGACGTCCTAGTGGATGCTGGGAACTCCGTAAGGACCATGGGGATTATACCAAAGCTCCCAAACGGGCGGGAGAGTGCGGATGACTCTGCAGCACCGAATGAGAGAACTCCAGGTCCTCCTCAGCCAGGGTATCAAATTTGTAGAATTTTACAAACGTATTTGCTCCTGACCAAGTAACTGCTCGGCAAAGTTGTAAAGCCGAGACCCCTCGGGCAGCTGCCCAAGATGAGCCCACCTTCCTTGTGGAGTGGGCATTTTAAGATTTTTGGCTGTGGCAGGCCTGCCACAGAATGTGCAAGCTGAATTGTACTACAAATCCAACGAGCAATCGTCTGCTTAGAAGCAGGAGCACCCAGTTTGTTGGGTGCATGCAGGATAAACAGCGAGTCAGATTTTCTGACTCCAGCCGTCCTGGAAACATATATTTTCAGGGCCCTGACCACGTCAAGCAACTTGGAATCCTCCAAGTCCTTAGTAGCCGCAGGTACCACAATAGGTTGCTTCATGTGAAATGCAGAAACCACCTTAGGTAGAAATTGAGGACAAGTCCTCAATTCTGCCCTGTCAGAATGAAATATTAAATAAGGGCTTTTATATGATAAAGCCGCCAATTCTGACACACGCCTGGCTGAAGCCAGGGCTAACAGCATCGTCACCTTCCATGTGAGATATTTTAAGTCCACAGTGGTGAGTGGTTCAAACCAATGTGACTTTAGGAAACTCAACAAAACATTGAGATCCCAAGGTGCCACTGGAGGCACAAAAGGAGGCTGTATATGCAGTACCCCTTTTACAAATGTCTGAACTTCAGGCACTGAAGCCAGTTCCTTTTGGAAGAAAATCGACAGGGCCGAAATTTGAACCTTAATGGACCCTAATTTTAGGCCCATAGACAGTCCTGTTTGCAGGAAATGGAGGAAACGACCCAGTTGAAATTCCTCTGTAGGGGCCTTCTTGGCCTCCCACCACGCAACATATTTTCGCCAAATGCGGTGATAATGTTTTGCGGTTACGTCCTTCCTGGCCTTGACCAGGGTAGGGATGACTTCATCTGGAATGCCTTTTTCCTTCAGGATCCGGCGTTCAACCGCCAAGCCGTCAAACGCAGCCGCGGTAAGTCTTGGAACAGACAAGGCCCCTGCTGGAGCAGGTCCTTTCTTAGAGGTAGAGGCCACGGTTCGTCCGTGAGCATCTCTTGAAGTTCCGGATACCAAGTCCTTCTTGGCCAATCCGGAACCACGAGTATAGTTCTTACTCCTCTCCTTCTTATGATTCTCAGTACTTTTGGTATGAGAGGCAGAGGAGGGAACACATACACTGACTGGTACACCCACGGTGTTACCAGAGCGTCCACCGCTATTGCCTGAGGGTCCCCTGACCTGGCGCAATATCTGTCTAGTTTTTTGTTTAGACGGGACGCCATTATGTCCACCTTTGGTTTTTCCCAACGGTTTACAATCAGGTGGAAGACTTCTGGGTGAAGTCCCCACTCTCCCGGGTGAAGGTCGTGTCTGCTGAGGAAGTCTGCTTCCCAGTTGTCCACTCCCGGAATGAACACTGCTGACAGTGCTATCACATGATTTTCCGCCCAGCGAAGAATCCTTGCAGCTTCTGCCATTGCCCCCCTGCTTCCCGTGCCGCCCTGTCTGTTTACGTGGGCGACTGACGTGATGTTGTCCGATTGGATCAATACCGCCTGACCCTGAAGCAGGGGTTTCGCTTGACTTAGGGCATTGTAAATGGCCCTTAGTTCCAGAATGTTTATATGAAGAGATGTCTCCAGGCTTGACCATAAGCCCTGGAAATTCCTTCCCTGTGTGACTGCTCCCCAGCCTCGCAGGCTGGCATCCCTGGCCACCAGGACCCAGTCCCGAAAGCCGAATCTGCGGCCCTCTAGAAGATGAGCACTCTGCAACCACCACAGGAGGGATACCCTTGTCCCCGGTGACAGGGTTATCCGCTGAAGCATCTGAAGATGCGACCCGGACCATTTGTCCAGTAGGTTCCACTGGAAAGTCTTGCGTGGAATCTGCCGAATGGGATTGCTTCGTAGGAAGCCACCATTTTTACCCAGAACCCTTGTGCATTGATGCACTGAGACTTGGTTCGGTTTTAGGAGGTTCCTGTCGGATAACTCCCTGGCTTTCTCCTCCGGGAGAAACACCTTCTTTCTGGACTGTGTCCAGGATCATCCCTAGGAACAGAAGACAAGTCGTCGGAACCAGCTGCGATTTTGGAATATTGAGAATCCAATCGTGCTGCCGCAACACTACCTGATATAGTGCTACACCGATCTCCAACTGTTCCCTGGATCTTACCCTTATCAAGGAATCGTCCAAGTAACGGATAACTAAAATTCCCTTCCTTCGAAGGAATATCATCATTACGGTCATTACTTCAGTAAAGACCCGGGGTGCCGTGGACCATCCCTACGGCAGCGTCCGAACTGATAGTGACAGTTCTGTACCATAACCTGAAATACCCTTGGTGAGAAGGGTAAATTTTGACATGAAGGTAAGCATCCTTGATGTCCCGAGACATCATGTAGTCCCCTTCTTCCAGGTTTGCAATCACTGCTCTGAGTGACTCAATTTTGAATTTGAACCTCTGTATGCAAGTGTTCAAAGATTTTAGATTTTAGATTTTAAAATCGGTCTCACCGAGCCGTCTGGCTTCGGTACCACAATAGTGTGGAATAATACCCCGTTCCCTGTTGCAGGAGGGGTACCTTGATTATCACCTGCTGGGAATACAGCTTGTGAATGGTTTCCAAAACTGCCTCCCTGTCAGCGGGAGACGTCGGTAAAACAGACCTTTGGAAACGGCGAGGGGGATACGTCTCGAATTCCAATTTATACCCCTGAAATATTACCTGAAGGATCCAGGGGTCTACTTGCGAGTGAGCCCACTGCGCACTGAAATTCATTGAGAACGGGACCCCACCGTGCCTGAACTTGTAAAGCCCTAGCGTCATACTGAGGGCTTGGCAGAGGCGGAAAAGAGTTTCTGTTCCTTGGAACTGGCTGATCTCTGCAGCCATTTTCCTCTCCCTCTGTCACGAGCAGAAAAGAGGAACCCTTTTGTCCGCTTGCCAACCAGGCCTGCGCCTGATAATACGGCGTCTTATTTTGAGAGGCGACCTGGGGTACATCCCCTCTTTTAAGGCAATACTTCCAAATGCCGTTTGGAATCCGCATCACCTGACCACTTTACTGGTATAATTGGACAACGCACTTATACTTGATGCCAGTCGGCAAATATTCCGCTGTGCATCATGCATATATAGAAATGCATCTTTTAATTGCTCTATAGGCAATAATATACTGTCCTTATCTAGGATATCATATTTCCAGTCAGGGAATCCGACCACGCCAACCCAGCACTGCACATCCAGGCTGAGGCGATTGCTGGTTGCAGTATAACACCAGTATGTGTGTAAATACATTTTAGGATACCCTCCTGCTTTCTATCAGCAGGATCCTTAAGGGCGGACATCTCAAGAGAGGGTAGAGCCCATGTTCTTACAAGCGTGTGAGCGCCTTATCCCCCCTAGGGGGTGTTTCCCAACGCACCCTAACCTCTGGCGGGAAAAGGTATACTGCCAATAACTTTTTAGAAATTATCAATTGTTATCGGGGGGAAACCCACGCATTTTATTTCTCAGATTCAGGAAAACTACAGGAAGTTTTTCCTCACCAACATAATACCCCTTTTTTTTGGTGGTATTCATATTATCAGAAAAGTGTAAACTTTTTTCATTGCCTCAATCATGCAATGTGTGGCCCTATTTGGAAATCACGGTTGTCTCTTCACCGTCGACACAGGAGTCAGTATCCGTGTCGGCGTCTGTATCTGAGGTAACGGGCGCTTTAGAGCCCCTATATGAGACGTCTGGACATGCACAAGCTGAGTAGCCGGCTGTCTCATGTCAACCACTGTCTTTTATACAAAGCTGACACTGTCACGCAATTTCCACAGTACATCCACTCAGGTGTCGACCCCCCAGGGGGTGACAACACTATTACAGACACTCTACTCCGTCTCCTCATCATTTTTCTCCTCATACATGTCGACACAAACGTACCGACACACAGCACACACACAGGGAATGCTCTGATAGAGGACAGGACCCCACTAGCCCTTTGGGGAGACAGAGGGAGAGTTTGCCAGCACACACCAGAGCGCTATATATATACAGGGATAACCTTATATAAGTGTTTTTCCCTTTATAGCTGCTGTATTGTTTATACTGCACCTAATTTGTGCCCCCCTCTCTTTTTTAACCCCTTTCTGTAGTGTAGTGACTGCAGGGGAGAGCCAGGGAGCTTCCCTCCAACGGAGCTGTGAGGGAAATGGCGCCAGTGTGCTGAGGAGATAGGCTCCGCCCCTTTCTCGGCGTCCTTATCATCCGTTTTCTTGTATGTTTTGGCAGGGGTTAAATGCATCCATATAGCCCAGGAGTTATATGTGATGCATTTATTTTAGCCATAAAAGGTTTTCTAACGATTTATTGCGTCTCAGGGCGCTGCCCCCCCAGCGCCCTGCACCCTCAGTGACCGGAGTGTGAAGTGTGCTGAGAGCAATGGCGCACAGCTGCGGTGCTGTGCGCCTACCTTTATCTGAAGACAGGAAAGTCTTCTGCCGCCGATTTTTCCGGACCTCTTCGCTCTTCTGGCTCTGTAAGGGGGCCGGCGGCGCGGCTCCGGTGACCCATCCAGGCTGAACCTGTGATCGTCCCTCTGGAGCTAATGTCCAGTAGCCTAAGAAGCCCAATCCACTCTGCACGCAGGTGAGTTCGCTTCTTCTCCCCTTAGTCCCTCGATGCAGTGAGCCTGTTGCCAGCAGGTCTCACTGAAAATAATAAACCTAAACTAAAACTTTCACAAAGAGCTCAGGAGAGCCCCTAGTGTGCACCCTTCTCGTCGGGCACAGAAAATCTAACTGAGGCTTGGAGGAGGGTCATAGGGGGAGGAGCCAGTGCACACCAGGTGATCCTAATGCTTTCTTTAGATGTGCCCTGTCTCCTGCGGAGCCGCTATTCCCCATGGTCCTTACGGAGTTCCCAGCATCCACTAGGACGTCAGAGAAATAGCTAATAGTTTCCAGGAGTTTTACCAAACTTTATATAACATCCCTAACCCTGTAGGTATTGCAGATATGCAAAACCGCATAGACGCGTTTCTCACTGGTTGCTCACTGCCAAGATTATCGGAAACACAACTTCAATCTCTTAATACGGAAATCACTACTGCTGAGATTGATTCTATAATTAAATCGCTCAAAAACTCTTCGGCCCCTGGCCTGGACGGGCTCCCAGCATTATAGATTTTAAGAAATTCAGATTGTCCCTTACACCCTTCCTGAAAGATTTCTTCAATGATGTTTTGTCTGGATCCCCTTTTGATAAAGCCACTACTACAGCGGAGATAGTTGTTATCCCAAAGCCCGACCGAGACCCTACTAGTTGCAGTAATTATAGGCCTATTTCGTTGTTAAACTCAGATCTAAAATTATTTGCAAAAATCTTGGCCAACCGCCTCGCTGTTGTGATATCTCATCTGGTCCATTCAGACCAGGTCGGATTCATGCCGGGTAGACAAGCCTATGACAATATTAGAAGAGCTGTGGATACTATCCAATTTATTAATATCTCTAAAACCCCCTCTTTGGTCATGTGTTTGGATGTGGAAAAGGCCTTTGACCGTATATCCTGGTTGTACATGAATAGGATTCTGGCCCAATATGGTTTCAAAGATAACTTTTTAGCAGGAATTAATTCACTATACCACTCTCCCACGGACCGTATATTGGTCAACGGCTGTGCTTCACAGCCTTTCACGATACACAATGGTACTAGACAGGGATGCCCCCTCTCCCCCCTCATTTTTGCCCTCATGGTGGAACCTCTAGCCTCCAAGATACGTAGTAGTTCGGATATCTCAGTTATAACTGTAGGATCAGATGAATACAAAATATCCTTGTATGCGGATGATATTCTCCTTTCTATTTCTAAGCCACTCATATCTCTCCCCAATCTATTCCAGATTTTACAGGACTTTGGTGATATCTCCAACTTCAAAATTAATAACTCGAAATCGGAGGTTTTAGACTTCCACCTTTCCAATCTGCTTAGACAATCCTTGGCCTCGAGTTTCTCTTTCAAATGGAAACAACTACATATGAAGTATTTGGGGATTTACCTAACTAAAACACACTCCCAACTGTTTGCTTCCAATTATCCTAGGCTTATTAACTCGATATCGTCAGATCTCACGAAGCGGTCGGGGCATTTTATCTCTTGGACAGGCAGAGCGAATGCACTAAAAATGAACGTTTTACCCCGTCTGCTGTATCTCTTTCAAGCCCTGCCAGTTACAATACCCTCACATGTTTTTATAAATCTACAGAAAAAGCTGTCTTTGTTCCTGTGAGCTGGCAAGAGACCTAGGGTACGACTTAAAACTCTGTTTAGTGGAGCTAAGGAGGGAGGCTTAGGTGTACCGAATTTGAAGCTTTATTACTATTCAGCTCACTTGTCAAGGGCTATTCAATGGCATGTTGACATTTCCACTAAACGATGGGTTCAGCTAGAATCTGCACTAACACAGTTGACCTCAGTCTCCACCTTGCTTTGGATTCCCCGAGCGCAGAGGCCTTCCAACCTATCTCGTTTCCCATCTATTACACTTACTCTCACTCTATGGGATAGGCTTTGTAAGACTTATTCCCTGCTCTCCTCCCCTCCTTCGCTATACCCCTTATGGGATAACCCCGTATTCCCTGAGGGTGGAGGCAAGCACAATTTCAGAAACTGGAAGACTCATAGCTTGCTGTTTCTTAATGATATTGCCCCCTTACGGGGATTCCCAACTTTTGCTGCCCTGCAGGACAAATTCAATTTGCTGCACCGGTGCTTTTTCCAATACTTGCAGCTGCGTAGCTTTCACTCTTCTTGGTGTCAGAGGGTTGGAGTATGGTCTGGGACTGCCCTGGAGAGGCTCTGCCTAAGGCGACCGCCGTCAAAGGGACTTATCTCTACGCTATACCAGATGATGCTTACTCATAAACTTCCCCCTTTGGCTAAACATGAGGTTGCGTGGGAGGCAGATATCCGGGAACAACTAGGCCCTGACACGTGGATCCAAATTAGACGAAGTCTGGTAGCCTCCGCCACGGCAGTGAGACATTGAGAAAATTCATATAAAATTTACGCTCGATGGTACCTGGTCCCATCCCACCTGAAACATATATCCCTGACTACTTCGGGTCTCTGTTGGAGGGGTTGTGGGATGGAGGGCACCCTGCTCCACATTTTTTGGGAATGCCCAAGTATTTCACCTCTATGGCTAGCTGTTAATAGGCTGATCTTTAACGTCACTAAAATTAGGGTTCCCTTTACCCCTTCCTTTTTCTTATTCCCTCGAGAGATCCGCGACCTAGAGAAAGCAGATCAGAGGCTAATCTGGCACATTACTAGTGCGGCGAAGTGTAAGATTGCTTTGCACTGGAAGTCTGCTACTATCCCGTCCATAGCTGCCATCACCATGACTATATGGAACACGTATCAGATGGAGTTTCTGACGAGTATAGTGGAGAATAAATCTTCCACTTTCTCTAAAACATGGGCAGCGTGGCCGAGTTTTCATGACGCACCTCCACCTTTCACTTTTGGTCTGTAAAGAGACAGGGTTATGTAAGTCCTGCTGTTTTTCCTTTTTATTATTTGTCTGAGGTCTATTGAAGTGTTTTTGCCAGATACTTGTTCCACTAAGAAAACATATTTCTCTTGGTGTAAATGTTTATGCCTATATACAATGTTACCTGCACCCCCTTGGAGTGTCGCTGCACATCACCCCCTCCCCTCCCCCTTCTCTGTGTTGCCTTCTTATTGTTAATATTATTTTTTTTGTATTTACAATGCAATCTTGTTTAAATGTCATTGCTGTATTATAACAACATTTTCTCAATAATCTGTTCTTAAAAAAAAAAAAAAAAGTGGTGAGCAACAGGTTCTATGCTCACTGATAATTCAATTTGATGTGTGTGCTATTTAGTTATTTCCACTCCACTCTATAATGGGTTTCAGGAGTGGTCCTTGTATGTTGTTACTGGGATTAATGAAGTGGCAAGTTGCTACTCCACAGGTCTGAACTTTTATTACGGAGGCTCGTAACTATTACGCAGGCTCAGTGGGGCAGGAAAGAGCCTCCGCATTTTTCATGGCAGTCTCTGGGAAAGGGGACATGCTGATTTGTATTTGTTTTTTTGTACCCCTAGCGTTCTCGCTATACTATGTTTCAGCGGAACGCCGCACCCTGCCCTTATCGTGGTGCACTGCTGAAATAAAATAAAAAAAGGTAATAAATTTGCACTTTGGCAAAATCATGTTGCACTGCGGGTGGGGCAGATATAAAATGTACAGAGACATTTAGAGTTGGGAGGGGAGTGTCCTAGCTGAACTGTAAAGTTGCTCCTTTTATTTACATTACTTCAAACGCAGAATCCGCCACATTACTGAACACCGTATTCTAATGTTGGAATGTATAAATCACCTACAGGAGTGGCATTAATACCTTTCTCATTCTGCTGCTAATTCCTCTCTCTATTCAACCTGTCATCCAACCGCCTTTCCCTATTGCTTTGTTACATTGTTTGCCGACAGTTAGGTCTCATGCAATAGTGACTCCTTAATCCTCACTGGTTGATATTTCAGTGCCTATAGTGCAGTGATCAGCCTTTGAGTTTGAAAGTGCCTAAGTTTGCATTAGACTGTACTTGTCACACGCTTGCCCATACAGTACCTAGATCAATCATTTTGATTACCATCCCATCACTGCCCTTGGAATTTCTGCCCTGTCATCTGCACAAAGACAGATAATTAATGTAATACCATTAGTAACATAACTAATAGAGCTTCTGAAGAGCACCTGTCTAAGGGCCTTATTCAGATTTGTTAGCCAACAAAAAAAGCAATTGGACAAAATCATGTGTACTGCAGAGGGGGCAGATGTAACATGTGAGGAGAGAGTTAGATTTGGGTGGGATGAGTTCAAAGTGAAAACTAAACTGAAGTGTAGAAATTAAGCAGCCAGTAATTACCCTGCACAGAAACAATATAACCCACCCAAATCTAATGGGCCCTACACACTGATGGATCCGCCGCCGTGCTGCCCGTTGGCGGATACGGCCGACCTGGCGTCGGGGAGGGGGGGGGGGGGGGGGGGAGTTAAGTTTCTTCACTCCCCCCGTCACCCGGCTCCATAGAAGTGCAAGCAAATATGGACGAGATCGTCCATGTTGGCCTGCATGCACAGGTGACGGGGCACCAGTGATGAACGAGTGTGGGGCCGCGCATCGTTCATCGCTGGTGCCTCCACACTCAAAGATATGAACGGTATCTTGTTCATTAGTGAACGAGATCGTTCATATCTTTGAATATTATCGCCCGGTGTGTAGGGCCTATAACTCTCTCTGCAAATGGTATATCTGAACCCCCCCCGCAGCACACATGATTTTGTCCAATCGCTAACTTTCTTTTGGTTTGCTAACAAACCTGAATAACCCCCCTGAGTACAAACGTCTGACAAAATCATATTTCTCTATATACACACTATTTACCACAACTCTGATGTCTGTGCTTGAACAAACATCTTCTCCATTCAATACCAATATTTTTCATTTATTCAGCAGTTTTTGGTTGGGAAAATGTTAAAAGCCTTATTATCATCTACGTATATTTACAGCTGCAGTGCATCCGGAAAGTATTCACAGCGCTTCACTTTTTCCACGTTATGTTACAGCCTTATTCCAAAATGGAATAAATTATTTTTTTTCCCCTCAAAATTCTACACACAATACCTCATAATAACAACGTCAAAAAAGTTGTGATTTTTGCAAATTTATTAAAAATAAAAAAAACTGAGAAATCACATGTACATAATTCACAAACTTTGCCATGAAGCTCAGAATTGAGTTCAGGTGCATCCTGTTTCCACTGATCATCCTTGAGATGTTCCTACAGCTTAATTAGAGTCCACCTGTGGTAAATTCAGTTGATCGGACATGATTTGGAGAGGCACACACCTGTCTATATAAGGTGCCACACTTGACAGTGCATGTCTGAGCACAAACCGAGCATGAAGTCAAAAGGAATTGTCTGTAGACCTCCAAAACAGGATTGTCTTGAGGCACAAATCTGGTGAAGGGTACAGAAAAATATCTGCTGCTTTGAAGGTCCCAATGAGCACAGTGACCTCCATCATCCGTAAATGGAAGAAGTTTGGAACCACCAGGACTCTTCCTAGAGCTGGTCGGCTGTCTAAACTGAGAGTTCGGGGGAGAAGTGCCCCAGTCAGGGAGGTGACCAAGAACCTGGTGGTCACTCTGTCAGAGCTACAGCATTCCTCTGTTGAGAGAGGAGAACCTTCCAGAGGGAAAACCATCTCTGCAGCAATCCACCAATCAGGCCTGTCTGGTAGACTGGCCAGACGGAAGCCACTCCTTAGTAAAAAGGACATGGCAGCCCACCTGGAGTTTGCAAAAATACACCTGAAGGACTCTCAGACAATGAGAAACAAAATTCTCTGGTCTGATGAGACAAAGAATGAACTCTTTGGTGTGAATGCCAGGCGTCACATTTGGAGGAAACCAGGCATAGCTCATCACAAGGCCAATATCATCCCTACAGTGAATCACAGTGGTGGCAGCATCATGCTGTGGGGATGTTTTTCAGCGTCAGGAACTGGGAGACTAGTCAGGGTAGAGGGAAAGATGAATGCAGCAATGTACAGAGACATCCTGGATGAAGACCTGCTCCAGAGCGCTCTTAACCTCAGAATGGGGTGACGGTTCATCTTTCAGCAGGACAATGACCCTAAGCACACAGCCAAGATATCAAAGGAGTGGCTTCAGGACAACTCCTTGAGTGGCCCAGCCAGAGCCCAGAATTGAATCAGACTGAACATCTCTGGAGAGATCTGAAAATGGCTGTGCACCAAGGCTTCCCAACCAACCTGATGGAGCGTGAGAGGTGCTGCAAAGAGGAATGGGCGAAACTGCCCAAAGATAGGTGTGCCAAGCTTGTGGCATCATATTCAATTAAACTTAAGGCTGTAATTGCTGCCAAAGGTGCATCAACAAAGTATTGAATACTGTGAATACTTTCATAAATTTGATTTATTAGTGTGTTATTTTTGATAAATTAGCAAAAATCTCAAAAAAAAACTTTTTTTCACGTTGCCATTATGGGGTATTGTGTGTAGAATTTTGAGGGAAAAAATTAATTTATCCCAGTTTGGAATAAGGCTGTAACATAACAAAATGTGGAAAAAGTGAAGCGCTGTCAATACTTTCCGGATACACTGTATACCTTGATCTATTTCCGTGGTCACCCAGCCAAAGAGTAAATCACAGCACAGACCATGAATGTATGTTTACACACCGCACATGCTCCGCAGCTGAGCCTACTCCACTGCAGACTATGATAAATAAACACAGAAACATAAAATTTGATGGCAGATAAGAACCACTTGGCCCTTCTAGTCCACCCTAAACAAATGGTTAATTTTTGTGGGGAGCCAATTAACCTACCAGTATATTTTTGGATTACGAGAGGAAGCCAGAGTACCCAGAGAAAACCCACACAAGCACGGGATATACAAACTCCACACCGTTAGAGCCATGGTAGGAATTGAACCCATGGTCTCAGTGCTGTGAGGCAGTAATGCTAAACATTACACCATCCGTACTGCACATAAATCATATGCGACTCAGGGGTAGATGTATGAAGGGTGGTTAAGGGGCAGATGTATTAACCTGGAGAAGGGATAAAGAAATGATAAAGCAGTGATAAATGCAAGGTGATAATGCACCAGCCAATCATTACAGATTTGAAAAATGACGGTTATGAGCTGATTGGCTGGTGCGTCATCACCTTGCACTTATCACTGTTTTATCCCTTCTCTAGGCTTAATACATCTGCCCCTAAGTGAGATAAGCAGTAAGTGAACACATTAAGTGTGGCAGTTACCAGTTCTCCGAATGTACTACAGCCGGTTTTAGCGCTAAATGACTAGGGTACATAGCGCCTCTCTCCTCTTTGGCAATGCTGTTTGGCAGATGACAGTGATGTGCTCCACCTCACAGCACTGTCCATACAAAAACAATAAAGTTTTTTGTTCTCAATAACTGCGGGTGGCGCTGGGTAAACTATATACGTCGCACTCACACTGAGGTGCAAAAGGCGGTAAGGACAGCAGAAAGCGGGAGGGCGCAGATCAGCAGACAGGTGATTTAACACTCTCCCACAACAGCAGTCACTACTTTAATACAAGCAGCTACACAAATGACAACAACCTGCATCTTAATACATCTACCCCTCAGTCACATCTCCACATGCTGCTGAAGAGACTTATGTAGGAGATAGCAGGGTGATGGCATGTCGCTAAGCTCAATGAGGGCATGTTGATGGAACTGTTGGCCATGCAGATTTGTACATATGTGTAATTATTATACCTGGTTGTCAGACATAGTGTATGAGACAAGGGTAGGACTGATAAAATGTGCTGTGATAATGATGACCACTATAAAACCAATCGCAGAGATGGCTGTGGCTCACACACACAGATATGTAGAGCTACGCACACCTGTATTTAGTTCTGTGCACACAAAGCTTGCTGTACTGCTATTACAGCCAACATGGGCTCAGCTCTACATCTGCCTCATTACAGGGACATTTATCTAGTTGCGGCAATCAGCACAATGTAGGGGTGAAAGGCTGCAATTTTAGTTGCTGACATCACTCATTTTGAAAAGGGCAGTGCAAACAGCTGGAACATCAATGTCCGCAGAACAATATTTAGGGACCTCAAGATCACTGTTTGCAAAGCAGCCACAATCTGTCAGTCATTCTTGGGTCGTTGTAGTTGTGGGGAGTTCATAGACAGCTAGAGTTTATTGTCCCTGGAGGGAAGAATGTTCTTATTCAATAAGGACCTAGGGACATAGGGGTGGTGGTTAGAGCCACTAGGTGATTTATTACCTCTGGGGCAGTAAGGTTAAAATGGGGGCATACAAACACAGGGAGAATTATATACCCCAACACCCCCCAGGAGTATAGGAGTAAAATTACAAAAATTAAGTGGTTCACTAGAAGGGACATGTGTCAAAACCGTATTCAATTTATATTCAACTAGAATAAATTCTATTAATAGCTTTGTTTGCAAAATGCTATTATTTCAGTAACTATTCTTCAATAAAACAATACTCAGATTTAATAATGAATTCAAAATGGTCTTGTAGCCTGAACATGGCAGATACAATGGATGAAGGGATCAGCTGGCATCTTACTGTGCATACACAGGAACTTATTCAGAGTGCAAACATAAGTCTGCCCGGGAACAAAACATAACATGGTTTGTGCTTGTAACACACTACAGGAAATTACAGATATTAAACCCAAAGCCACAATGTTTTCTCATAATGGGGCCCCTTTAAAAGAGACGGGTCACACCCTACAATACAGTCACTCATACCACACAATGTACAGTCCAGTTCTGGTTGAGGAGCAGCCTTTCCCACGACTGTACAGGGGACCCCTTACCTTAGAGGAGCTCTCATTGCTTTTATACTGTATATACAGCTATCACTTTCCTTCATGTTTATTGTTCAGCCAATCAGGGAAATTATTTCTGTAACTAATCGCATTAGGCGCATAGAAAATGAGAATCCGGTTATTTTACTGTTATTGGAGTTCAGCCAACTGCGATATTCAGACAATTAAAGGTTTAGCTGCAAGTTAATATGCATTATACAGCTTATAATTATAGCCGCATTTTATTCTAACGGAGGAAACACTGTCTGCTTCGTGCTATGGGGATCAGCACTTGTAGGGGCAACTTTCTGAAGGAGAAGAATTGTGCTAGTATGAATGGCAAATAATCCTTTTCCCTACTTTCGAACTACTGTGAAATGTACATTTGATGCTAAGTACAGATGATCATGTCACTCACGGTTTGTATTACACAGACAGTGAGAAACAGAGGTGCACAAAATTAACACTAAGGTTAGAGATTCCCTGAACCCTCTTTTATAAGGCATCTCCCCCCCATCACATAACTCTCAGCTTATTGTAGCTGGGGGGATGGGGGGGGGGGAGGGGCAGGGGGGAGGCCAGACCTCCCTGCATTGGCCATACCTTCCTCCCCAGTACCAGGGCCCGGTATGGCTGTTGGTGCCCTGGTATATACCGGTGTAGCCAACAAACCACCTCCACCCCTTGCGGCTTTAACTCGAAGAGTAGCGGGCAGGAGCGTTGCACTGAGGAGCAGCAGCCATTTTAGTATTTGCCCTTTAAACCTCAATAACGAATTGTTCTTATTTCCCTTTAACATCAATAACACACAATGCAGAGTTTTTGCTAGGCCTTTAGAGTAGTCATCTAAAATAGTTACCTCATTTACATCTCACCTCCGTATATACACACACAAAACACACACACACACACACACACACACATACACACATACACACATACACACATACACACATCAGGGTGCAGTCATCAGCTAAGCCTAAACTACATGGATCATGTTTCAGTAAAATATTATGAATACATTTTATAGAACCTACACAATTAAATATTTTACAAGCTTTGCAATTAAAACACAGAGGAGCCAAAGAAATATGCTGGAATGACAAGAACAAGCTACTGTAACTTAACAGATCTTTTCAAAGAAATACACCGACGTACTGTAGGTAAGATGTACATCAGAGGCAGGATACAGTAGCCAAAGGCTCTAAAAGACTTCACTAGACTGACACAGACACAAGCACACATCGCTAGAAATGTGCAATTATCAGCTCAGGGGGATTACAATGTAAATGTGTGTAACTTCTCATTCCAGCCAACAGCGGTAATTTAATATCACACATACTGTGATCTCAGCTGACCCACAGGCCTAATGTCAAACAAGAATGGGCATAGGAAAGAACAAAAGTCATGACTGTAAGGTACATGGATTTTAGGAATTCCTTTCCTACAAAAAACAAAAAAAAAACAAAAGTGAAACATTTGAGCAATTTTACAATTTTTACAGTATTAAATTTTAAATATGGATTCTACGAAGGCCAGACAGCGCCTCCAACTGTACATCTCAGACCCGCTGCGGACAGGGATACAAAGCACCAAAGATGATCAGATGAGGTCTGAGCTATAAGCAAATTCCAGGGATGTGCCTTATGCTGGCCATAAATCTACAGTCCCGACTACCTATCCAACCTGCCGCATCGATGGTAAGTGATCCATTAGGGAATCAGGGAGACTCAATATGGTAAAATTCCCCGACTTGCCGATCCCAACGATTATTTGGTTGGAATCGGTGAGTCAGAGAAATCCAACATTTTGGATTTTCCCGACTCCCCAAGCTAGCTGTTGGCAGAATGGGGAACTGCGGCAATAATTTGCAGATGTATGGGCCCCTTAGGACTGTGATTACGGGGTTCCTGAAGGAGAGAGAGTCCCATCACAGCAATATTATTTAAAGGGAGATCAACTTGTATCTAAAATGGAAAAACACCTTTAATTAGAGCACTGCTTTGCCAAGTAAGCCACCAGAGCCTTTATAACCGAGCACAAATTCTCATTGCATGATCTGACATTCTCCTAATACAGTTTTAACGCGCCTATGTTTTTGTAGCTTCACCCCCTTCTCAACCACTCTCACTACCGGTAACTCACTCACTTTGCAAATAAATCCTTGTTACCTGGGGGTTAATAGGATTTCTATATGCTTGCACTTTTACGGCCCGATTCAGCATAAGTTGTAGTACTTTTAGGGCCCGATTCAGCATGAGTTGTAGTACTTTCAGGGCCCGATTCAGCATGAGTTGTAGTACTTTCAGGGCCCGATTCAGCATGAGTTGTAGTACTTTTAGGGCCCGATTCAGCATAAGTTGTAGTACTTTTAGAGCCTGATTTAGAATGAGCAGTGATGCGGCGCTGCGCCGTTTGCTGATGCACGGCAAACTACTATGCGGCCGCATCGGCGGCCAACTCTGAATAGAGTCCTTAGTACGGTATTTCTGCGCTGAGATTGACCATCGATTCTGAGCATCCTTGGAAGACAGGTCCCCCTTGGATGATTGGATTGATGATATGAAGTTATGATAAAATCTTTCACATATAAGTGGAGTATTGATGCGTTTGATTACCATTCTTTTGATTTGCGTGCTGTTTTGTTAACATCACTTATATACAACAATAACAGACATACACACATATATATATATATATACACTGCTCAAAAAAATAAATAAAGGGAACACTAAAATAACACAGCCTAGATCTGAATGAATAAAATATTCTTATTAAATACTTTGTTCTTTACATAGTTGAATGTGCTGACAACAAAATCACACAAAATTTATCAATGGAAATCAAATTTATTAACCCATGGAGGTCTGGATTTGGAGTCACACTCAAAATTAAAGAGGAAAAACACACTACAGGCTGATCCAACTTTGATGTAATGTCCTTAAAACAAGTCAAAATGAGGCTCAGTAGTGTGTGTGGCCTCCACGTGCCTGTATGACCTCCCTACAACGCCTGGGCATGCTCCTGATGAGGTGGCGGATGGTCTCCTGAGGGATCTCCTCCCAGACCTGGACTAAAGCATCCGCCAACTCCTGGACAGTCTGTGGTGCAACGTGGCATTGGTGGATGGAGCGAGACATGATGTCCCAGATGTGCTCAATTGGATTCAGGTCTGGGGAACGGGCGGGCCAGTCCATAGCATCAATGCCTTCGTCTTGCAGGAACTGCTGACACACTCCAGCCACATGAGGTCTAGCATTGTCTTGCATTAGGAGGAACCCAGGGCCAACGGCACCAGCATATGGTCTCACAAGGGGTCTGAGGATCTCATCTCGGTACCTAATGGCAGTCAGGCTACCTCTGGCGAGCACATGGAGGGCTGTGCGGCCCCCGAAAGAAATGCCACCCCACACCATTACTGACCCACTGCCAAACTGGTCATGCTGGAGTATGTTGCAGGCAGCAGAACATTCTCCTTGGCGTCTCCAGACTCTGTCACGTCTGTCACATGTGCTCAGCGAGAACCTGCTTTCATCTGTGAAGAGCACAGGGCGCCAGTGGCGAATTTGCCAATCTTGGTGTTCTCTGGCAAATGCCAAACGTCATGCACGGTGTTGGGCTGTAAGCACAACCCCCACCTGTGGACGTCGGGCCCTCATACCACCCTCATGGAGTCTGTTTCTGATCGTTTGAGTAGACACATGCACATTTGTGGCTTGCTGGAGGTCATTTTGCAGGGCTCTGGCAGTGCTCCTCCTGTTCCTCCTTGCACAAAGGCGGAGGTAGCGGTCCTGCTGCTGGGTTGTTACCTTCCTACGGCCTCCTCCATGTCTCCTGATGTACTGGCCTGTCTCCTGGTAGCGCCTCCAACCTCTGGACAGACACAGCAAACCTTCTTGCCACAGCTCGCATTGATGTGCCATCCTGGATGAGCTGCACAACCTGAGCCACTTGTGTGGGTTGTATACTCCGTCTCATGCTACCACTAGAGTGAAAGCACCGCTAGCTTTCAAAAGTGACCAAAACATCAGCCAGAAAGCATAGGAGCTGAGCAGTGGTCTGTGGTCACCACCTGCAGAACAACTCCTTTATTGGGGGGGTCTTGCTAATTGCCTATAATTTCCACCTGTTGTCTATTCCATTTGCACAACAGCATGTGAAATTGATTGTCAATCAGTGTTGCTTCGTAAGTGGACAGTTTGATTTCACAGAAGTGTAATTGACTTGGAGTTACATTGTGTTTTTTAAGTGTTCCCTTTATTTTTTTGAGCAGTGTATATATATACATACATACATACATACATATATATATACATACATACATACTACGAGACTAGGATTTACCAGTAAAATCCTATTTTCTCTAGCATCCATAAGGGATATTGGGGAGACTTAGGGGGTAATTCCGACCTGATCGCATGCTGCAGTTTTTCGCAGCGATCAGGTCACTACTGCGTATGCACCGCAATGCGCAGGCACGTCGTACTGGTACAAAGCGGATCGTTGCTGGGCGATGGATCTAACGAACAATACATTTGCACAGCCGATCGCAAGAAGATTGACAGGAAGAAGGAGTTTATGGGTGCAACTGACCATTTTTCTAACCACTCCCTGAAAACGCAGGCGTGTCCAAGCGTTTAGTGCAGATGTCGGACGTGAATTCCGGCCCCGGACAGGCTGAAGTAATTGCAGCAGCTGAGTAAGTTCAGACCTACTCAGAAACTGCACAAACTGTTTTTGTACTGCTCGGCTGCACAGGCGTTCGCACACTTGCAAAGCTAAAATACACTCCACAGTGGGCGGCGACTATGCGTTTGCACGGCTGCAAAAAGTAGGTAGCGAGGGATCAACTCGGAATGACCCCCTTAGTACGATGGGGACGTCCCAAAGCATCCAGAACGGGCGGGAACGTCTGCAGAATCGCCTGCCCAAACTGGGAATCCTCTTTGGCCATGGTATCAAACCTGTAGAACTTTACAAAAGTGTTCTTCCCCGACCAGGTAGCAGCTCGGCATAGTTGCAAGGCTGAGACTCCACGGGTAGCCGCCCAAGAAGAACCCACCGATCTAGTTGAGTGGGCCTTCAGAGACTTAGGAACAGGTAAGGCTGCCGACGCATAGGCCTGTTGGATAGTAAAGTCGAAGCCAACGAGCAATGGACTGATTCGAAGCAGGGCAACCCTTTTTCTGCACATCATATAGCACGAACAAGGAATCAGTCTTTCCGATTCTCTTAACATAGATCTTCAAGACTCAAACCGCATCCAATGCCTCCGGAGAAGCAGAAGTGCCAGAACTGGACGGAACCACAGTAGGCTGATTCAAGTGGAACGCAGAGATGACCTCCGGCAGGAACTGCTGCCTAGTCCTGAGCTCCGCTCTGTCCTCATAAAAGACCAAGTAGGGGCTTTTACACGATAAGGCCTCCAATTCTGAGACACGCCTAGCAGAAGCCAGGGCCAATAACATCACCGTCTTCCACGTGAGGTACTTGTTTTCTACTGTTGACAGAGGTTCAAACCAGGAGGACTGTAGAAAGTCCAACACTACATTCAAGTCCCAGGGTGCCTTGGGCGGCACAAAAGGAGGTTGAATGTGAAGCACCCCTTTCAAGAAGGTCTGAACTTCTGGCAATACTGTTAATTTCTTCTGGAAGAAAATTGAGAGAGCTGAAATTTGGACCTTAATGGAACCAAGACACAAGCCCTTATCCACACC
This sequence comes from Pseudophryne corroboree, assembly GCF_028390025.1. Taxonomy (NCBI): domain Eukaryota; kingdom Metazoa; phylum Chordata; class Amphibia; order Anura; family Myobatrachidae; genus Pseudophryne; species Pseudophryne corroboree. The sequence goes on along the minus strand of NC_086449.1, from coordinate 698,366,677 downwards.
AGCCTGCAGGAAACCGAGAAACCGTCCCAAGTGAAAGTCCGCAGGCGGATATGTGCGGTCCTCACACCAAGAGACATATCTCCTCCAGATATGATGATAGTGTTTTGACGTCACAGGTTTCCTGGCCTGCACCACGGTAGCAATAACCTTTTTGGATAGGCCCTTGTGAGTTAGGATGTTCCGCTCAACCTCCATGTCGTCAAACGAAGCTGCCGTAAGTCCGGGTAGATGAACAGACCTTGTTGAAGAAGATCTCTTCTCAGTGGTAGAGGCAAAGGGTCTTCAACGGACATGTCCAGAAGATCCGCGTACCACGCCCTCCGAGGCCAATCCGGGGCAATCAGAATTACCTGGACTCTTTGATTCCTGATTCGCTTGAGCACCCTTGGGAGCAATGGAATTGGAGGAAACAGGTAGACCAGCCGGTAAGGCCATGGCGAAGTCAGAGCATCTACTGCCCTCGCCTCAGGGTCCCTTGTTCATGAGCAATACCAACGAAGCTTCTCATGGAGTCGAGAAGCCATCATGTCTATTTGTGGGCAACCCCACCGGTCGATGATCTACTAAAACACCTGATGGTGAAGCCCCCACTCTCCCGGGAGGAGGTCGTGATGACTCAGGAAGTCGTCTTACCAGTTGTCCACACCCGGAATGAATATTGCGGACAGTGCTCTTGCATGTCTTTCTGCCCAGAGGAGTATCTTTGACACCTCTCGCATGCAGGCCCTGCTTTTTGTCCCTCGTCAATTGATGTACGCCACTGCTGTGGCGTTGTCCGACTGTACCTGGATCGCGTGATCCCTGAGTAGAGGAGAGGCCTGAAGCGGAGCATTGTAGATCGGTTGAAGTTCCAGGATGTTGATTGTAAGGAAGGCTTCGTGGGCTGACCACATGCCTTGGAACTGAGCCCCCTGGGTGACAGCTTCCCATCCTCACACACACGTCGTAAGACTCGCATCTGTCGTAAGGAGGATCCAACACTGATTTCTGAAACCTCGGTCTTCCAGTAGGTTGGATGACTGCAGCCACCACAGGAGAGAAACCCTGGCCTGAGGTGACAGCCGAATTATCCAGTGCATCTGAAGATGTGATCCGGATCACTTGCTCAGGAGATCCAATTGAAAAGTCCTGGCATGGTACCTGCCATACTGGATTGCCTCGTACAAGGCAATAATTTTCCCCAGCAATCTTATGCAAAGATGGATGGATACCCGAGGAGGCCGGAGAACCATGCGGACCATCTCCTGAAGTGTTCTCACCTTGTCCTCTAGGAGGAACACTTTTTGGGTAACAGTATCCAGTAACATCCCCAGGAATAAGAGCCTCTGAGTGGGCTCCAGGTGGGACTTATGGTAAATTTAGTACCAACCAAGGTGTGACAGAAGCTGGATAGTGCGTTCTATATGGAGCAATAAAAGCTCCCTGGATCTTGCTTTGATCAGTAGATCGTCCAGATAAGGGACAACATTGACCCCCTGAACCCTGAGTTGGAACATCATCTCCGCCATCACCCTCGGAGCTGTGGACAGGCCGAAGGGTAGTACCTGGAACTGGTAGTGATCGTTCAGCAGGGCAAACCTCAGGTAAGCCTGGTGAGGTGGCCAAATAGGGACATGGAGATAGGCGTCTTTGATATCCAGGGAGACCATGAACTCCTGTTCTTCCATGCCCGCAATTACTGCTCGCAAGGATTCCATCTTGAACTTAAAAATCTTTAGGTAAGGGTTCAAGGATATTACATTCAAAATTGGCCTTACTGAACGGTCCGGTTTCGGTACCACGAACAGGTTGGAGTAGTAACCCTGTCCCTGTTGTTGCAGCAGCACTGCAACGACTTGGAATTGTACCAATTTTAGGATGGCCTGTTGCAGCATAACGTACATATCCTACAAAGCTGGCAAGTTTGATTTGAAAAATCGTTTGGGAGGAGCACTGTCGAACTCCAGCTTGTAGCCCTGAGAAATGAGGTCCTTGACCCAGGTATCCCGGCAGGAACTTTCCCAGATGCAGCTGAAGTGATACAGCCGAGCTCACACCTCAAGATCTCCTCGGGGTGGGTGGGCACCGTCATGCTGAGGCCTTAGAGGAAGCAGTACCGGTGCTCTCCTGAGAACTGGCGATCGCTGGTTTTCTTGTCTTACCTCTGGTGCCTCTAGCCACGTCAGAGGCACCTCTGGCCCTAGATCTAAACCTGTTAGAACGAAAGGACAGGGAAGACGGCCGCAGATAGGAACGCCTAGCCAGCGGGGCCCCAGAGGGGAGAAACGTGGATTTCCCTGCAGTAACTTTAGAAATTCACGGATCCAATTCTACCCCAAAGAGCCATTCCCCCGAAAAGGGAAGAGCTTCGACACTGCACTTTGATTCTGTGTCCGTTATCCATTGACGCAACCACAAAGCCCTGCACGCCGACACTGCCATAGCAGTGGTCCTAGCATTAATATTGCCTATCTCCTTGAGAGAGTGTCACACAGGACACGTGCAGTGTCCTGAATGTGCTTCAGGAGAGTCACTGTAGTGACCAGGGGCATATCCCCCGAGAGGCCCTCCTGAATCTGAGTAATCCAGGTATGAATGGCATGAGACATCCAGCAACCTGCTATGACCGGTCTTTGAGATATACCCGCTGCTGTGTAGACAGACTTCAGTGTAGTCTCTGTTTTCCCATCTCCAGGATCCTTCATGGTTAAGGAGCCCGGGGGCCGGCAGCACCACCTTCTTGGATAGGCGAGAAACAAACGTCCACAGCCGGGGGTTCTTCCCAGAATTTTCTGCCGTTTTGACACTTGGAATTTTTTATCTGGATTTTTCAAGGCTATATAGGTCATCTAACTCTGCAGAATCAGGGAAAGTGACATTGGGCTTGTTCTGTGTGAAGAAAAACTACTACTGTGATGCAGCGCCCTCTAGAGGGAGCTTTAACACATCCCGTATAACCAAAATGAGGGGTTCAATACCCTGTGCAGAAGGGGAATCCCCAGTAATAGGTTCCAATTCCTCCCCCTACTCCAGTATTTCCTCATCTGAATCTGAGAGCAAAGCAGGCAAACCACGTTTTTGTGGTCCTGAATTAGAGAGGAGGGGGGGGGGGGGGGGGGCTGGTAAGCCCTTGCAGCCAGGTTTGCAACATTCTGCTGCAATTGCTGAGATTTTTGAGCATTAGCAGTGCGTTGAGATGACATATCAGACATCATGGTTTTAATGGCACCCAGCCAGGTAGCCTCTTGATAAACCCCCCCCCCCCCCACACACACACACACACACAGTCCCCTTACTGAGCTGTGAGGACTGACCTCCTGAACATTGACTGACTAGACGTTAGACATGTAACTAACTTGTGTCCCTACGGTATACCTATCTGTGTGACTTTACTTGCCCCCCACCTCCTGATTGGCTGTGTGCTCCTGTACTGTATGACAGGCAGCACACGGCAGTGTTACAATGTAGCGCCTATGCGCTCCATTATAACCAATGGTGGGAACTTTGTGGTCAGCGGTTGACCGAAAGTAACCTCACAGCTGACCACAAAGTTCCCACCATTGGTTATAATGGAGCGCATAGGCGCTACATTGTAACACTGCCGTGTGCTGCCTGTCATACAGTACAGGAGCACACAGCCAATCAGGAGGGTGCCACAATGTGGCGCTCCCTGATTGGCTGATGGAACCCTCTTAGACATAAGTCAGAGGGGGTTTCTGGCATTCGGGGAAAGGGGTCCCATGTGAAAACATGGGGCCCCTTTCAGTGCGAGGTCGGGTGTCCGTTTTTTTATTTTGACAAGTACCTGGATTACAAATGGATTACAAGAAGAGCCTTCTACACTGGATTTTGTGAGTATAATTTTTTCCACAGGTACACCATGGATTCTACATGGAGAAGAGGACCGACCCTCGCGTGAACATAAGGTAAGTATGTGTATATGGAGGGGTGGATGTATGCATTAAAGTTATACTTTCAAGGTGTGTGTCTTATGTTTTTATTGGGGTATTTTTTTAGTAGTAGTACTACAGGTACCAGCGGGCCCGGTTTTCCACCGCATGCTGGTACTTGTGGTTCTCCAAGTACCAGCTTGCGGGGGAGGCTTGCTGGGACTTGTAGTACTGCTACTAAAAACAATATTCATTTTTTTACAAAACGGCTATCAGCCTCCCATCAGCAGCCCTTGGATAGGGGGGGGGGGGGGGGACAGCCTCGGGCTTCACTCCTGGTCCTTGGGTGGCTGGAGGGGGGGACCCCTTGATTGAAGGGGTCCCCACTCCTCCAGGGTACCCCGGCCAGGGGTGACTAGTTGGTTATGTAATGCCAGGGCCGCCGGGACCTATATAAAAGTGTCCCCCGGCTGTGGCATTATGTATCTGGCTAGTGGAGCCCGGTGCTGGTTTCAGAAATACGGGGGACCCCTACGCTTTTTGTCCCCCGTATTTTTGAAACCAGGACCAGGCGCAGAGCCCGGTGCTGGTTGTTTAAATATGGGGGAACCTCTATCATTTCCCCCCCCATATTTTTGCAACCAGGACCGGCTCAAAGAGCCCGAGGCTGGTTTTGCTTAGGAGGGGGGACCCCACGCATTTTTTTTTAAAGAAAATAACACTTTACCATCCCCTTCCCACTGATAAACATGCACGGATCTCATGGATCCGTGCATGCCTATCCAAACACGGGATAAAAAAGCAGGTCTGTTTTTTTTTAGCACTTTTTCACGAATTGTATTTCAGCACGGCAGTGTTTGGCTATTGTCGGCAGTGTTTGTGATTTGCACTTTTTAGTAAATTACCGATTTCTACCAAATTGCAGGCGTATTTGACCGATGGTGTATTGATTCGTGATTTTCTCCTAGGACTTCCAAAATATTACGAATGCCCTCATCACTGCCGAGATTTTTGCTTAGTAAATTACCGAAATGACACTTTAAAGAAAAAACGGCATCTCGGTCAAAATCGGGACCTTAGTAAATATACCCCATAGTCTGTGTTTTTATCGTCTGATGCAACCCATTCCATTTGGCAAGAATCAGACACTGCAGAGGCCTTGAGTGGAATTGTGCATACTCCACCATGTCAAACGTTGATACCATCAAACCCATCACCCGCATTGCTGCATGAATGGATACCTTTTGACTGTGTAACAAGTCCTGAATCCTTGACTGGACCTTGGATATCTTGTTCAGAGGTAAACTTACTCTCTGAAGACCTGAATACAGTACAACCCGCAAGTGAGTCATCCGTTGTAAGAATGCCAAATTGCTTTCTCACAAATATTTAAAATGCCCGCTCTAATATATATTGTAAACGCCTGCACCTCTTATTACCATATCCCATGAATGTGCGCTATACATAGCAAAACACTGCATCCCATAAGAGAAAACAATACACCCACACATTATCTGAGTTCCAAAGCTCATTGATGTATATATTTGTTATTAAAAGGATATGGATTCAATATATATTACAATGTACAGTATACCTATAGTTACAACTCATACAGTAAGCAGTTAATACATACAGTTACATACATCCAGTTACATACAGTTACAGGCCAGCGATACAATTATCATTCCCTCCAATGCATCTTATGTCTCTTTCTCTCTGTAAATAAATACAGGAACTGAACTGGCAGCAAGTCCATCATCCTCTGAGACCAAAAAGCAACTGAGCTCCTGTGTGATCAATGTGTTATCTAGTTTCTGGGGGAGGGGTTCACGATGAGTCACCAGTCCCTTTGTATATGGTAATCAGGTTCAGCCTTGAAGACATCCAAAGGGCTGGCATGAGTTTCCTGTCCACTGTCCTAATAAGAGTGATTTTAGCCTTTATACATTTAATCATAATTATCCGCTGCAATGTCCCACAACTTCACAACAAGCATCAAATGAATCTACACATCAATCTGGTTGCTTCAATAGTAAACATGACCGGTCTATCTTGTTCGCTCAAATAATACACATACATGACATTACTTCCTTATATATAATTTTAAATCATCATGATGTCTGGCGCTTGATATTATTATAATTATGTACTGTATGAAATTAGTGTCGAATCCATCTGTGTGGCATGTCTGTGTAAATGCGTGTGTTACCATATATTGCTGTGTTCGCTGCACATATTTGCAAGTATAGCGACTTATAATGTGTGTAGTTTGTATGTTCTCTTTATGTAATATTTTTGACTTCGACAGTTGTGACGGAACCAGAGACGATTTTGCCCAGTTTATGAGCCACCCGTGGTTCTGCAGACACATTATTGTCTGTCGCAGATGACATAAGAGCAACTCCTGCGTCTGTGCCAGGATTAAAAGATCGTCGAGGTATGGAAAAATTCTTATCCCCTGCTGGCAGAGATAAGCTGCCATTACCACCATAATCTTGGTAAATACTCTGGGAGCTGTGTCTAACCCAAAAGGTAGGGCCTGGAACTGAAAATGCTGTTGGAGGATAGTGAACCTGAGATAGCACTGATGGGACAGTGCTATAGGAACATGTAGATAAGCATCCTGAATATCCAGGGATACCATATAATCCCCTGGCTCCATGGCCAAAATGATGGAACGTAATGTCTGCATGTGAAACCGAGGTACCCAAATGTATTTGTTCAGTACTTTGAGATTGAGAATGGGACAAAAAAAACCATTTGGCTTCTGAATTAAAAACAGGTTGGAGTAAAAACCCTGTCCCCGTTGTGTAGGAGGAACTAGAACAACTACTCCTGAGTAAAGCAATTTCTGAACTGCCTCTAACAAAGCCCTGGTCTTCGTCTCTACCCGAGACGGGCTGGTACAAAAAAAACTTTTGAGGAGGGTACTTCTTGAAGGCAAAAGCATAACCTAGAGATACCACTTCCTGCACCCAGTCATCTGTTGTAGACTGCTGCCAGATCTGTGCAAACTGAATAAGTCGGCCCCCCACCCTGGGGTCCCCCAGGTGGAGGCCCGCATCATCAGGCTGATGGTTTATTATCTGTCTTCCCAACCGGTCCTCTGGTAGCCCAATGCTTTTTAGTCTTACCAGACTTGTTGTATTGGGGCTGCTTGCATTCACTTTTTCCTTTAGCTTTTCCTTGAGACCGAAAGGGACAAAAAGCCAGAACTTTAGGTTTGAAATTGTATGTGGAAGGGAACTTGACCTTCTTGGAGTCTGCTTCTGACTCCAGAATATCTGTCAATTCTTTACCAAAAAGAATATCTCCAGAAAAAGGTAATGATTCCAAAACCTTCTTAGATTCTGAATCAGCTTTCCACGTACGTAGCCAAACTGCTCTGCGAGCAGCTATTGTTGAAGCTGATGCCCTGGAGGCAATAGTACCTATATCCAATGCGGCTTCCTCCAGGAACATTGCAGCCTGTTTTATATGAGCTATATGGGATTTTTGCTCCGTAGAAGCTATAGAAAAATCCCCCTCCAATGCATCAGCCCAGGCAGCCACTGCCTTTGCCATCCAAGCTGAAGCCATGGCTGGCCTGATGGCTCCGATGTGATCAAGCATCTGTGAAACGTATGTTATCGGTGGGCGGGCGATACTTCTGAAATCGCGGCATGCTGTCGCTACCCAGCGCCTAGCTTAGGAAGACAGCTCCCTGCATGGAGCTCCATAAATTGACAGCGGGACTCCCTGCACGAATCTCTGCTAAATCAAGCAGTCTCTCCTAAAAGGTAATCTCTCAATGGGTATTCTAGGGCAGCTCTCTCATCCCGGAACCACGGTCTGCCCTTCCCTGCAATGTGAATACACAACAGGGAAAGGGACCATTGTAGTAAGGGACAGCAGAAGCGGCTCGCACTATTCACCTTTCGTCCCGGTGTGAGCGTTCTCCCCACTCTCATTGATCTCATTCACTGCCGAAAGACACATGGGAGCAAAAGTAGAAGGGGAATGCAGCTCGACAAACGCCGGGACACTATCTTTCAGAGTTAAATTACTATTCTATATCTGTGTACATATAGGTACAATTTTCAGGTGCAATCAATTGACAAAGTATGTCAGAAATAATCATATATTGCACTAATTTACTGCCCGAAACCAAATACAGAGGGTGATTGTGCTTTATAGGAGCCTTGAAAGTAGTTGAATTTGACTGTGCTCCACAAGAACCGTGAAAGTGGTTTAACCAATTAGGAACAGAGATGCATTATGAAAACTTGCTCATTAGTGCGCGCAAATGAGATCACTGACATAAGTCTTCAATAATTTTTAGGAATTATAGCGGAATTCATTGGAGACTGATGATATATAATATGCTATGTATTGATTGATGTCAGTGGAGTCCTAGCTCAAAACCGCTGTCATGTTATGTCTATGATAAATGGTATGTATTGATTTGAAACAGACACTATTGGAACTTAAGTTGTTGTAAACAGAAAACACAGTCATGCTATGAAATTGGCTCAACTGTGGCATATGGCAACACATGTTTCACAGCGAAGCTGATACTGTTTTCAGATTTGGTTTGATACAGTTGCAATTTATCATAGGAGGATTTATTCTGGTACAAGTTCACAGTATTGGTAATTATTTGGCTGGACTATTACATATGGAATGAGGATGTGCTTAGTCGAAATTCTGAGGTCGTACTTCAATTAACACAGGGATGCTTCCCGTTACTGAAAATTAGCAGGCACAGCTATCTCCTTATGCAGATTTTTAATCCAAGGCATCTTTACTATAGGAGCAGAAAACCATTATCAAATTATTTTGCTGTGAGTCATGTGAAATAATTTGGCTGTGAAACATACTGTTCCTTGAACTTTATCCTCTGAATTGATCATTAATGCCACTTGAGGGCATTATAATAAGGAACACATTCCATTAAATTACAATGCCATAATATATAATGCTGGGGCTTGTTAGATCAATTTACTAAGACACCAGAGGTCTGTTTCCGAAGCGCCACATATATGACCTATTGAGAGCAAAATAGTGGTGCATACAAACCACCTTCTGTTGTGCATATGTGAGAGCGCAAGGCAGGGAGCCGTATTATAATCAGGTCATATAGAGATCATAATTTAAGAAGATAGATCTCAATTATTTGATTTGAACCTGTTTATTATGGTTTATATCTTTACTATTGCTGAACATATACATTTTATGAGTAATACCTATCCTGAATAGAGAAGGTGATATTGAAATATTTAACACGAGCAAATAATTGTGCCGATTAAAACTGGTGGAAATATCATTGTGGGATTGGGTATCGTACCTATTCTTTCAAATTAATAAATAAGTAAAATTAGAACAATAACTCGATCTTACCCAAAACAGTTATTAGAATTGGTATCATTATTTTGTCAGGCTGATAAATATTTACTCTATGTTGAGCCTAAATACAAATAACCTATTTTAACGAAGCTTAACAAAAGTTTATTTTTTTAAATCTGATATAATATACATTTTGAAAAGAGTGCGTCACAAAGGGAGCCTTCATGGTTAAGATCCTCTAGTAATCTTGCCAAACCCCAACAAAACTGGCCTTATGACTGCCCCAGACAGGGAAAAAAAAATGTTTTTTTTAGAAAACCATCCACTCTCCTATCCGTGACATCATTTAATGATGTTGAAGGCAGAGAGGTAATGTAGATTTTCGCACTAATCGAATTACATGCGTATCTACTTTAGGAGCCACCTCCCTGTTTAAACAATCCCCAGCTGGAAGAGGATAATTGGAATTCAATTTCTTAGGAATTCTAAACTTCTTATTGGGTATAGCCCAAGCCTCTTCCATAATTTCCGTCAGCTGATCTGACCCTGGAAACTCAGTTTTAACGGTTTTGGGACGTTTACACACAGGTGCCTTGGTTTTTAACACAGGTTCTGCTGAATCCTCTAAGGATAGAATGGCTTTCATTGCTTTAATTAACTCAGCTATATCCACTGAGCTGAAACCTTCCTCCTCCTCTTCGTATGCCGAAGTTGAATTAATTGAGCTTTCAACTTCCGATGAATCCTCATCTGAATCATGTGTAGCCTGTGAAGGTGAAAATATACTTACCACCGGTTTATCAGCTTGTTTCTTTTGAGAAGCTGCTGCTGGAAATGATATACCATAGGTGGGGAGCTGCATGTAAGGGTTAATTGTATAACCTATTCCTGGTACAGGAGTTGGAGGAATTATCCGTTCAGCTATACTGGATAAAGTCTGTGCAAACATAGCCCAAGGTGGATACATCTGTACTTGAATCTGCCTTGTATTTTTCATTAACCCCTGATGAAACCAAAAACAATTTGCACACAAACCATCCTGAACCATATCCTGAGAGGATAACACAGATTTGCAAGACAAACATGATATGAGTGTTGGTGTTGCTGTGAGTGTACCTTCCTCACCTTTGCCACTCTTAGACATGATAAATAATCAACACTTCCACAGTGTACTACACAATTTGTGACTGCAATCACTTACATTTTTTTTAAAATGACATACAATCCGACCCTACCCATGCACCGGCATTGAGGATCGGAATAAACAAACTGACAGAAATATAGTAAAGTCAGCAATCACACTAGCAGTCAGTCACATGTTATACATTAGTATAATAAGCAATATGAGCACATCATCAACTACAGCTACATTTTAAGTATGTAGCAGAACATATTGCTGCATCATGTGTTAAACAGATCTAACGTATTCAGACGCAAATGCGAAAGAAACAACAGTAAATGTATACAGACTCAATAGGCACTTATCTAACTATTCATACTCAAAAGGTAGATAGAGACTTAGTGCTGTTTAACCCGTACTCAGTAGAGTGGGATACAGGGAGACTCACCTCGCTTCCAGGATCGATCAATGCGTTAGCGAACGCTGAGTGGATCCAGACTCTGCTAGTGTACACTGCCGCTCCATGAACCTATAGTAAACACAGACTCTCTGTAAAAACGGACGCACCAGTCACACAGCCGCCTATGCTGCGACTGGGTCCCCTATGTATACATCGTCTGAGACGGAAGCGGGAAACAGTTCATGGCGGGAGACTCGGAGGAAACTGGTCATGAACTGGGGGGAGGGGCGACCAGGAGAGCGTCTGACTCCCCTCTGCTGACATCAACCCTAGGGATCGCGGCCTCATACTAATCCTGGAGCCTCTGATCCCTAAGGCCTAGCGCTGGTGCACCCGAGGTGGCAGCTGCTCCAGCGACTGTTCCCAAAACGGTGCAGCTGTGTCCGTATTCCCCTTCTAAGCGGAATCGATGCCTTACCTTCTCCCCGTGCTCCGGCCACAACCTGGTAACATCTGCTGGTCCTGCCAGTATATCCGACACAGACGCCCGCCGAAACAGCACTGTACTCGTGGGTAAGCGTTGTCACGACCCGGCGGAGAGTTGTTGGAGCGACTCTTTCTAAGGTACGCATAAGACGCTGTTTAGAAAGATCACTCAGAAAAATAGCAAGACTATAAAAAATAAAATAAGAAAGCTTAGGGCTGCTAAGAACCAGCAGCCCTCTGACCATGGTCCGGCTCCTGCCGCACCAAACAAAAAACTGATTTGCCTGAGCAAGGAGGCGAGGATATATGGACGGGCCCGTTGCATGCTGGGAGGCCGGGAAAGCTTTAACCGATTGGTATAAATCCGCTGTCGCTTCATCATATCCCATTGTTATCCTGCGGATAACCTGTGGACCCAGCCGGAGAAATATAATATAATACCAGCACCAAAACTAAACTGAATAGCATGGGCTGGGGGCGTGGTAAAGGGGGTGAGGACCGGAGCATCTTGGGAGCTCTAAAAGCTTTAACTATTTGGTGCTCGGTCCTATCCAGCCACCTAGACCCCAATGTCTCTCCCAGTGGAGACTATGAACCCTGAAAAAGAAATGTAATATAATGTGGAGTAATTTTGTACAATAAATCATTGCAAAAGTATATACATTTTGTATGTTATTTCACATTGGGTTAGTTTTAGGACATCGATAAATATCTGAACATATTTAAGAAATTCAGAACATTTTAAAGGGTTCACAAACTTTCTAGCATCGCTGTAACATACATAGATACATTATACACAGAGGTCCCCCATGGTCCTCAATTAGCATTCTGTAGTTTCCCATTAAACAGGTCACCAACCCAAAGCAGCATCTTACCACTCCGATGCCCTCAAAGGCAAAGATGGCCGTTCCGAAGAAGAGAGGATAGGTCCTCCAACTGGCTGCATAAGACAGATGAGATGGATCTGGGATATCCTGGAAGGAGGGAAAGTCATCCAATAAATACACCGAACAGACTTATAAAACAAGAATTCCTTCCCTGAGGCTGACACAATAAATAAAACGGACAGAACATTATCTGGTTTTCACTAAATGGGAAGGAAATGGAGAAAATAAGATTTTAAACCTACCGGTAAATCTATTTCTCCTAGTCCGTAGAGGATGCTGTGGACTCCGTAAGGACCATGGGGTATAGACAGGCTCCGCTGGAGATAGGGCACCTAAAAAGTACTTTGACTATGGGTGTGCACTGGCTCCTCCCTCTATGCCCCTCCTCCAGACCTCAGTTAGAGAACTGTGCCCAGAGGAGATGGACAATACAAGGCAGGATTTAGCAATCCAAGGGCAAGATTCATACCAGCCCACACCAATCATACCATGTAACCTGGAACATACATAACCAGTTAACAGTATGAACAAACGACAGTAACGGTCCAAGACCGATGTCAACTGTAACATAACCCTTATGTAAGCAACAACTATATACAAGTCTTGCAGAGTTTCCGCACTGGGACGGGCGCCCAGCATCCTCTACGGACTAGGAGAAATAGATTTACTGGTAGGTTTAAAATCTTATTTTCTCTTACGTGCTAGAGGATGCTGGGGACTCCGTAAGGACCATGGGGTTTATACCAAAGCATCCAATCGGGCGGGAGAGTGCGTATGACTCTGCAGCACCGACTGAGCACACGCTAGGTCCTCATCAGCCAGGGTATCAAACTTGTAGAATTTAGCAAAAGTGTTTGACCCCGACCAAGTCGCCGCTCGGCAAAGTTGTAATGCCGAGACGCCTCGGGCAGCCGCCCAAGAAGAGCCCACCTTCCTAGTGGAATGGGCCTTAACCGAATTTGGTACCGGCAATACAGCCGTAGAGTGAGCCTGCTGAATCGTATTACAGATCCAGCGAGCAATAGTCTGCTTCGAAGCAGGAGCGCCAATCTTATTGGCCGCATACAGGACAAACAGAGCCTCTGTTTTCCTAATTCTAGCCGTCCTGGCGACATAAATTTTTAAGGCCCTGACTACGTCCAGGGATCTGGAATCCTCCAGGTCACTTGTAGCCACAGGCACCACAATAGGTTGATTCATATGGAACGAAGAATCCACTTTAGGCAAAAATTGCGGACGTGTCCTCAATTCAGCTCGATCCACATGAAAAATCAAGTAGGGGCTCTTGTGTGACAAAGCCGCCAATTCTGACACTCGCCTTGCTGATGCTAAGGCCAATAACATGACCACCTTCCAGGTAAGAAATTTCAACTCAACCTTGTTAAGCGGTTCAAACCAGTGTAATTTTAGGAACTACAACACCACGTTCAGGTCCCATGGTGCCACTGGAGGCACAAAAGGGGGCTGGATGTGCAGCACTCCCTTTACAAACGTCTGGACTTCTGGAAGAGAAGCCAATTCCTTCTGAAAGAAAATCGAGAGGGCCGAAATCTGTACCTTAACAGAGCCTAATTTCAGGCCCATATCCACTCCTTTCTGTAGGAAGTGGAGAAGACGACCCAGATGAAAATATTCCGTAGGTGCATTCTTGGTCTCACACCAAGACACATACTTTCGCCAGATACGGTGATAATGTTTTATCGTCACCTCCTTCCTAGCCTTTATTAAAGTAGGGATGACCTCTTCCGGAATCCCCTTTTTCGCTAGGATTCGGCGTTCAACCGCCATGCCGTCAAACGTAACCGCGGTAAGTCTTGAAATACACAGGGCCCCTGCTGCAACAGGTCTTCCCTCAGAGGAAGAGGCCATGGATCTCCTGTAAGCATCTCTTGTAGATCCGAGTACCAGGCCCTTCGAGGCCAGTCTGGGACAACGAGTATCGTTCGTACTCTTCTTCGTCTTATGATCCTCAACACTTTTGTGATGAGAGGAAGAGGAGGAAACACGTAGACCGATTTGAACACCCACGGTGTTACCAGAGCGTCCACTGCTATTGCCTGAGGGTCCCGAGACCTGGCGCAATACCTCCGAAGTTTTTTGTTGAGGCGTGACGCCATCATGTCTATTTGAGGAGTTCCCCAAAGACGTGTTACGTCTGCAAAGACTTCTTGATGAAGTCCCCACTCTCCTGGATGGAGATCGTGTCTGCTGAGGAAGTCTGCTTCCCAGTTGTCCACTCCCGGAATGAAGACAGCCGACAGAGCGCTTACATGATTTTCCGCCCAGCGAAGGATCCTTGTGGCTTCCGCCATCGCGACTCTGCTTTTTGTCCCGCCTTGGCGGTTCACATGAGCCACTGCTGTGACATTGTCTGATTGAATCAGAATCGGTAGGTTTCGAAGAAAACTCTCTGCTTGTCGAAGGCCGTTGTAAATGGCCCTGAGTTCCAACACATTGATGTGTAGACAGGACTCCTGGTCTGACCAAAGACCCTGAAATTTTTTACCCTGTGTAACCGCTCCCCATCCTCGGAGGCTCGCGTCCGTGGTAACCAGGATCCAATCCTGAATTCCGAACCTGCGACCCTCCAGGAGGTGAGCACTTTGCAACCACCACAGGAGGGACACTCTGGTCCCTGGGGACAGAGTTATTTTCCGATGTAAGTGCAGATGGGACCCGGACCACTTGTCCAGAAGGTCCCATTGAAAAGTCCTTGCATGGAACCTTCCGAAGGGAATGGCCTCGTAGGCCGCCACCATTTTCCCCAGAACTCGAGTGCATTGGTGAACTGACACCCTTTTCGGTTTTAGCAGGTCTCTGACCATGTTCTGTATGTCTTGGGCTTTCTCTATTGGGAGGAAGACCTTCATTTGTTCCGTATCCAGTATCATACCTAGGAACGGTAGTCGAGTTGTCGGAATCAACGGTGACTTCGGTAGATTTAGAATCCAACCGTGTTTCTGGAGCACTCTCAACGAGAGCGCCACACTGTTCAGCAATTTCTCCCTTGATCTCGCTTTTATCAGGAGATCGTCCAAGTATGCGATAATTGTGACTCCATGCTTGCGCAGGACCACCATCATTTCCGCCATTATCTTGGTGAAAATCCTCGGGGCCGTGGAGAGTCCAAACGGCAACGTCTGAAATTGGTAATGACAATCCTGTACAGCGAATCTCAGGTATTCCTGATGGGGGGCATATATGGGGACATGAAGGTACGCATCCTTTATGTCCAGAGACACCATAAACTCCCCCTCCTCCATGTTGGCTATTATCGCTCTGAGAGATTCCATTTTGAATTTGAATCTTCTTATGTACAGGTTTAGGGATTTCAGATTCAAAATAGGTCTGACCGAACCGTCCGGTTTCGGGACCACAAATAGGGTTGAGTAGTAACCTCTTCCCTGCTGGTGCAGGGGAACCTTGATCATCACTTGCTGTATACACAGCGTTTGAATTGCAGCTAACACTACATCCCTTTCCGATGTGGAAGCTGGTAGGGCCGTTTTGAAAAATCGGCGCGGGGGCACCTCCTCGAATTCCAATTTGTAACCCTGGGAAACCATTTCCAACACCCAGGGATTCAGGTCCGAACTGACCCAGGCCTGACTGAAAAGTCGAAGACATGCCCCCACCGGTGCGGACTCCCTCAGGGGAGCCCCAGCGTCATGCTGTGGGTTTTGGAGCAGCCGGGGAGGACTTTTGTTCCTGGGCCCCTGCCGAAGCAGGTGCTCTTTTGCCTCTGCCCTTACCTCTGGCGAGGAAAGAGGATCCCCGACCTCTTTTGGACTTGTGCGACGAAAGGACTGCATCTGATAGGGTGTTACTTTCTTTTGCTGTTGGGGAATACATGGTAAAAAATTTGATTTACCTGCTGTAGCTGTGGAAACCAGGTCCGTCAGCCCATCCCCAAACAATACATCACCCTTATAGGGTAGTACTTCCATATGTTTTTTGGAATCCGCATCACCCGTCCATTGGCGAGTCCATAAGGATCTTCTCGCTGAGACAGACATGGCATTGGCCCTAGAAGCTAGCAATCCAATGTCCCTTTGAGCATCCCTCATAAATAAGACTGCGTCTTTAATATGGGCTAGAGTTAGGAATATAGTATCCTTATCCATATTATCAAATTGATCTGTCAGCTCATCTGTCCAAGCTGCAATTGCGCTACACACCCATGCCGACGCAATTGTCGGTCTTAGCACAGCACCGGTATGAGAATAAATACACTTTAAGGTAGTTTCTTGCCTGCGATCTGCAGGGTCCTTAAGGGCTGCTGTGTCAGGAGACGGTAGCGCCTCTTTCTTGGACAAGCGCATCAGGGCCTTGTCCACAGTGGGAGGTGATTCCCAAATCTCCCTGTCCTGCTTAGGGAAAGGGTATGCCATATAAATTCTTTTGGGGATCTGCGGTCTCTTATCCGGAGTCTCCCAAGCTTTTCCAAAGAATTCATTTAATTCATGAGATGTGGGAAAGTTAATAATCTGTTTCTTTTCCTTAAACATGTGTACACTTGTGTCGGGGACCGAGGGTTCATTCACAATATGCAACACATCCCTTATTGCCACAATAATACACTGAATGGTTTTAGTCAACCTAGGGTGCAATTTTACTTCGTCATAGTCGACACTGGAATCAGAATCCGTGTCGGTAGTAGTGTCTTGTGTTAAGGGACGCTTTTGAGACCCCGACGGGCCCTGTGAGTCTGTCCAATCTGAGGATTGACCCCCTGATGTCCCCCCTAAATCAGCCTTATCAAGCCTTTTATGTAAAGATGCCACACTTGCATTCAACATATGCCACATGTCCATCCAATCTGGAGTCGGCACAACCGACGGGGACACACCACTCATTTGCCCTACCTCCTCCTTGGAGAAGCCTTCCGCCTCAGACATGTCGACACACACGTACAGACACCCCACACACACAGGGATTAACCTATAAGGGGACAAAACCCCAACCAGGTCCTAAGGAGGGACAGAGAAAGAGTATGCCAGCACACACCAGCGCTTAAAAACACTGGAAAAATATGTCCGGATAGCGCTTTTTTATATATAATATGCCAATTCCCACTCACTGCGTCGCTAATGTGCCCCCCTCCTCTTTTTTCCAGCCTGTGAGTTCAGCAGGGGAGAGACCAGGGAGCCAGCGTTTTCCTCATGCAGCCTCTGTGGAGAAAATGGCGCTGGTTAGTGCTGAGGATCAAGCCCCGCCCACCCGACGGCGGGCTTCGGTCCCAGTGATTTTTCAATAAAATGGCGGGGGATCATAGATTTACTGCCTCCGCAGTCTAATCCATCTGTATTTGTGCCAAAATGTGAGGTTTATTGCTGCCCAGGACGCCCCCCCCCCCCCCTGCACCCTTCAGTGCTGCTCTGTGTGTGTGTGTGTGTGTGTGTGTGTGTGTGTGTGTGTGTGACTGGGAGCAATGGCGCGCAGCTTACCGCTGCGCTCCTTACCTCATGAAGATCTGATGTCTTCTGCCGCCTAAGATGTCTTCTGCCTTTTCTATCCGGCTTCTATCTTCGGCATCTGTGAGGAGGACGGCGGCGCGGCTCCGGGACGAACCCCAGGTGAGACCTGTGTTCCGACTCCCTCTGGAGCTAATGGTGTCCAGTAGCCTTAGAAGCAGTGCCCAACTTTACAAGCCAGCTCTGCTTCTCTCTCCTCGGTCCCACGATGCAGGGAGTCTGTTGCCAACAGGACTCCCTGAAAATAAAAAACCTAACAAAATTCTTTTTCCACAGAAAACTCTGGAGAGCTCTCTGCAGTGCACCCATTCTCCTCTGGGCACAAGATCCAACTGAGGTCTGGAGCAGGGGCATAGAGGGAGGAGCCAGTGCACACCCATAGTCAAAGTTCTTTTTAGGTGCCCTATCTCCTGCGGAGCCCGTCTATACTCCATGGTCCTTACGGAGTCCCCAGCATCCTCTAGGACGTAAGAGAAAATGTAATGGTTTAAAACAAAGCCAATATCTTTAAAGGGGGGAACACACGGAGAGATCCGTGCTTAATTTCTAATCAATCTGACTGGATTGCTAGGAAATAAAGCACGGATCTCTCCGTGTGTATAGCTATAGCGATGCGCGGTCCCGCACGTTGCTATCGCCGGTTCTAGATTGTGCTGCCCCCCCTCCATTCCGCACACGTCGCGCTGAGTGGGGGAGAGATGTGTGCTGAGCGGTCTGTGCTAGATCACTCAGCACACATCCCTTAAGCCTATGAGGAAGGAAGTGATCCTGGTTAGGATTTATTAATTTATTTAACATTTAGCAGTTTCTTAACTTCTTATAAATGCTGGGCCTACAATGTCAGATAAAATGCCTGTCAGTCCGACAGAAATGTCATCTGGCAGCCAGACACCCATCATATACCCTGGCTATACATCATAGGGGGGTGTAGTCAGCATCCTGACACATTCCGCCGGCAAGTATTATGGTCAGGGTTAGGCTGTGCAAAGGAAGGGGGGAGGTTAGGGTAAGCTGCGGAAGGGGTGGGTTAGGGGGAGGGTAAGGGTTAGAGTGTTGGTATTATCACAGTCGGGATGCCGCTGTTGGTCTTTTGACCAGAAGGATCCTGACAGTCGGGATCCCATACCCAACCCTTCACAGGAGAGGAGACATACAGTATATCAGTCCCTCTGTTGTGAAGGAACAGGAGAAACATCCCTCAGACAGCCGCAGTAGCGCATACACTGCCCTATGCTGCCGACGCGCAAATTAAATATTGCATCAGATGAACATACTGGACGATTCCACATATCCGACCAATTGATATTTTTGGATCAGTCGTGCTCAGCACTATTACCTGGGCAGTCCACTGATATCAGGTGGATCACCCAGATAATTGCATAATGTATGCCAAGCAGAAAAATAGCATGTCATTCATAAAAATGGATATACAGTAATGAGAAATAATATAACTTTACTAGCACAATAAAATAAATGAAAAAAAACTTAGGGCTTATTTCAAATAGGGGCAAAGTGGGCGTGCTGACACTGCAAAGGCGTAGAAAAGCGGGGAACAGAACTTGCCCCTCTTGCAGAGATCTCGTCCAGAACTTGCTCATATCTGCGTGTCCGTAAGTGCGTCATATAGCTGCACTTACAGACGTTATTTTAGGGAAACTGAACTAAGCTCATGGGTTGAAATTAATATATGCACATGCCAAAACATACTGCAGCTACATATAAATACAGGTAATTATACCATCACATAGATGTTTGCCCATTTTAGGTGTGGACATGAAGACAGTGGGGCAAAGTAACGTGACCACTAACTGCCAAAAAAGGGTCTTAAAATATAGGCAGAGACAATCCAGGAGAGGTGGATGGTTATCACTGACTGCGGACATGTAGGTTTTGTTAAAGAAAACCATCATTAGGGTGTAAGGCTGGGTACACACGTGACGATGCGCATAAGAAGCGACATTGTGAAGTGAAAAGATATCGGACATACACACTGAACAATATCGTCACTGATATCATCAGTGACGGCATCCTCCCACACCCAGGTGCATGCAGTCTTCTCCAATATCTTTAGATTTCAAGGGTGGAACTAAAGATATTGGAGTTCGGTAACGACCCGCGGGAGCGCACATCGTTAATGATATAGTGTATACACACTGGAAGATGTGAACGATACATCATCTGATCCGCCGGTTTGGAAGATATGCCATCAAGTGTATACTCAGCCCAAGATAGGAGAGAAAATTTGGAGTAATATGCATCTGTCTGGTATAACGGTGCAGCAACAGTTGTGGCGCAAGTGTATGCCACAGACTAATGTACTTACAGGTTTTATTGTACAGTACTGGGGACTAGAGTAATATGCAGGTTTTAGTAGGATGTATAGAGATAATTTTATAGACCACAGTGTCCCAAGACGTTTAAGTACTGCCTAAAGCTAGGTACACACAGTCTGATTTGTGGGTCATCCAGAAGATTTTTCAGGAAATAGAAGCCCCAGTATCTGAACTATGGGCCTAATTCAGGCCTGATCGCGGTTGTGCAAATTCGCAAGGCAGACGATTAAAAACTGACCACGTATGTGTACAGATCATAACACGCACACACAAGGCCAAACTGCAAGATAAATCAGCGCTAGGCGAACGCAGGTTGATTGACAGGAAGAGGACGTTGGTGGTGGTAACTGGCCGTTTTCTGTGAGGGTCATGAAAAACACAGGCGTTCCCAAGAGTTTTCAGGGAAGTTGTGTGACGCCAGCTACTGCCCGAATGAGGGTTTTCTGTTTGTGTGCAAGATTTTTCAAGTGTATCGGCAAAACACTGAAACAAGTGTTCATACACACTTTACAAAAAAAAAAGTGGTCGAGCACCCAATTATTGGTAAATGGGTATAAATATTGTATAGTGTGTACCTAGCTTAAGTGTGTGACATGTGGGAAACTGCTTTTACAATGCAGGTGTTCTACCATAAAATGGATTTGTTTCACTAGCAGAGGTAAATCTCAGTCTATGAACGCTGTTGATCAGTAACTGAGGGAGCACTTATTCATCTGTCATGTGTTATTCAGGTCATGCTTATGTATTGCTCTCCTGATGAATCTCATATACCATGGAATTAATGCAAATACTGCGTAAAGCATCAAAAACCGACTAACTGAATGGGCGCTGTGCGAAAAGTGCCGTTTGGGGGTACCGAGCTGAAATAAAGGTCTTGCGCCTGTCAGCAGCAACATTTGAATAGCTGTCTGCGGGCGCACAGACCCACGATAACATTTGAATTCACCAACAAAATATACCTACTAATTGTATGTGTATTGCTGGCTTATCCAATACTGAACACGTGAAATGGTATCCGCTATTACAGTACCGCACAAGGTGTTTGAAAAGCTTCTTGTAAAGGTAGAAATGACATAGTGTGAAACATCTATATAATATATATGATACTCGCTAAGGTTAATACACATGCAGACCTGTGCGGAGAACAAGAATTGACCTAAGTGTAGATTAGAGCTACATGCTTTGCAGTAAGGAAAGACCAGAGGCTTCCCTTTGATCTACCAGAGGTCACCCATTATGCACTGCATGCTCTTCTTTAATTGAAACCCCTTTAAAATGTCAACATCACAATGTCGACAGTAATGATGAAATAATTGTATAGATGTCAACAGTGTACATGTCAGCATGTGCAGAATGTAGACATGTTTACAAAAGGCGACATAAAATGTTTGCATGTGAGAGATTCTGCACAGAACAGCATTGGAGAGTTATGGTTAGGCTGTGGGAGGGGAGGGTTAGGCATGAGGGATATTCACCCCCGGAAGTGCCGCTGGATCTGCCGGTAGCCCTCACCAGCTGACCGCTGGACCAGAAAGTCACCACAAGGGACATTTTGTCAACATTCTAATCATGTCAACATTTCAGTGTCGCTGTGGCCAATGTCGACAAAACATACCACACCCCTTTAATTAAATGCAATCGACAAACATGAAGTGTTAACAGCTCATTCCAAAGGTAATAGACAATGTAGACCCACAAATATAGATTCCATATGAAGCCTGCACACAAAAAATGCTTGTCATACATCATCTGATATCTTCAGATCTGGCAAGTTCCTGATAATGGATACTTGTGTATGTAATACCCCTTTCACACCGCACAAATAACCCGGTGTGAAAGTGCCATAGCTGAAATACCGGGTCACCTGACCCGGCAATTCAACCCGGGAATAAAGCAGTGTTATTCCCAGGTTGAATACGGGTCAATGGTGGCGCAAACGGGCTCCCGGGTACCCGTTCACTACAACAGGGAGAGGCGGCGCGGACTTGATCTCATCTCCCAGCGCAGCCTCCGCCCCCACTGCCAGCTCTACCCCCCGCTGCTATGGCAACCCGCCAGGCATATTGCCGGGTTGGGGAAGCTAGCAAGAGCGTCTAATGCCGGGTCCCACCCGGGAAGGACCCGTTTCCAATTACCGGGTTAAATCTGGCAATGGCGGTGTGAAAGGGGTATTATTAGTACCAGATTCCTGATAATTAGGTTTTGTTTTCCATACAGTGCCAGGAATATATTTTAGTGACACGGAGAGTTACTTACCCTTCCAATATATTGGTAGATCATGACTACACTGGCCATCATGGCCAGGTTGGCGACCAGAGAGAAGATGGATAGGTAGCGCAGGTTCCTGATGAAGACCAGCAGGATGAGGAAGGGCAGGAAGGACAAGATGTACAGTCTGGAATCCATGCTCTCGCTATGCACCACTGTCATATTGCAACTGCAGTCATTAGAGGTGCCATTGGCAGATTCCACCACCTGTGAGAAGGCACAAACAGCATTATGGATAATGTCAGACACGTGGTAAGGTCACCGTCAGTCAGACAACAGGGACCTACAAAAATGTATTAAAAAAGGCTTTTATCTTTTATCACACCTCCTTAGTCTCCAATATTCAGTGGTTAGATGAAGGCTTATGCACCACCAGACCTGCTGTTACCCAATAATCACTGCAGATATCTGCTGTACATAGAGTGCTGGAGCTGGGTAACAACTAGGACTAAGGAAAAGTGTGAGCTGTGGATGCACCTGCTCAATGCTCTATACCTCCACCCTAATTCTACCCTCCTTCTACACCTACCTTTATTAAATACTAGTCATTTGGCTCAGTCATTCACCAGGTCTCCCCCAAACAATACAAATATTCCTAACTAATTTCAGTGCCCCCAATTTTCTGATTGCACAGATAACAAGGGCAACTCCGTGAGCTCTGAAAAACTGAAGTAATAATGAGATAGGGGAGGTCCAAAGAAAACACCCCAACACTCTAGTTCACTTTACAGGCTAAGAGTAGAATGACGTCCTGGACATCAGAGCGAGCGCTGACCCCGCCGAACTTGGTAGGTAAAATATTATTTACTTTAGACAAAAACATTTGTTTGTTTTTTTACATTTTCCAGGAGTTCTCCCTTAACATGTATATTTTGCTAAGATGCACCAATGCCAGTTCTACGCTAACACCACACTGCAGCATAAGTAGAGACAATAAATATGCTACAATATATAGTGTATTAGTTTCACCATTGAAGGATTTCTCTCTTGGCTGATGGAAATACCCAGTTTTTAGTCATTCCTTTGTCTCCCAAAAAAAAAAAACAAAAAAAAAAAAACATGGCAGTGGGACCCCTGCCTACACAGCCAGGTTGCGCAGGCAGGGGTCAAAATCTATTCAATGTCATTGCAAACGCATCGTGGGGCGGCGCCACACATGCTAGGCGGCATTATCCCCATAACGCCCAAAATCCCTTTTTCATACGCAGGAAACTCAGGCGACATCAAAGGCCAGCCCTAAAAATGGCATAAAACGTCTGCTTTTCCAGATCTCCTCCGCCCCGTCGTGTCACCGCCCCCGGCTGCCCGTCGCTTGTCAATCAACTTGTGATCGCATTCTTCCGGGACGCGAACGTATGGTAAAGGTTCGCGCACTCACACTATGGCCGCTGCACGTGCGCAGACCCTATGGACGCGGCTGCTGCATTTAAACGCAACAGCTGGGTCCAACTCTGAATAAGGCCCTTTGTACTTCCTTTTCTTTGAATCAATGGGGGGGACAGTAAGACTGCAGTAGTGGAGCAAGTAGCCTGGGCACTATTATACTTACCGCTGAGGCTCAGGATCCCTCACCACTATACCCCAACTCTGTACTGCAGGACAAGGTTTTTCCCCTCAAAATGCCTTACAGCACATCTTTATGTTCTCTTTTTATTAGGCACCAGTTTAGGGCGTGCAGTGCTGCACAGCGTTACGCTGACTTAAAGCCTAGGAACAAAACCCAGACCTGTTCAAGCTTTCATGTTCAGCTGTAATGCCTGCAATAGACAGCATTTACCACAAGGTGGCATCTAAAATACATGTTGAAATCATGCAGTGTATTAGTCTATAATAAAGGAGCAAACAGGTCAGGCAAATGCAGCGATAAATGAATAAGGGAACCCATTTCATGGTTAGATTTATGTAAGGTGTGTGAATGTAAAAGTGAGCATTAATACCTGTTTTATATTGTCAGCCAGGAACACAAAGTAAACGCAGCAAAACCCTAACTGGGTGAGAATGAGGAAAAACCCAATAATCCACCTAAACGATAAGAGAACACAAAGACCATAAGATGAAGTTATCTCCCGACTACACATTTATCCAGAAATTTACAGCGCTACATCTCCGTACATATATATCAAATAAATAAAAATAAAATGCTTGTTTTATGCTTGGAGGGCTAAAGGATAAAAAAAAAATAAAGTATAAAGAAAACACAAGAGCCAAACCTCTAATAACCTCTAATGAAAGAGTACGTACTCAGTATTCATATATGCACCGGAAGCCACAAAATAAATGCAGAGGTATATTTTAGGGGTTGTAAATGAAGTACAGAACGTTAGAGCAATTCTCTCTCTCCTGCTCTATAATATATACTTTTATTTTCAATACTTATGGTGCCCCAGCTTTATCCAAAACCAGCCCAGGATATAGTACTGGCGCCTTTCACTAATTTTGGCAGGGTATGTGCATCGAAGTCACATATTCAGGGGGCACATATATGTGTCCCCAGTGGTGAATTTTACATTAGGCACATGCCTAGGGGTGCCACTTGTTGGGGGTCAGCATTTGTTTTAGTACAATTAGTCTGAATTCACTAGTCACTACAAAATATTTCAACTCTACATACTGGAAGCCATCTTCGGCCAAAGCTGCATGCACGGCCCGGCTACGGCATGACATCACTGAGCGATATCACTAGCGATATCGCACAGCGTGTATGCACTATGGGCCTGATTCAGACCTGGTCGCAGCAGCAAATTTGTGAGCTAATGGGCAAAACCATGTGCACTGCAGGGGGGCAGATATAACATGTGCAGAGAGAGTTAGATGTGGGTGGGTTATATTGTTTCTGTGCAGGGTAAATACTGGCTGCTTTATGTTTACACTGCAATTTAGATTTCAGTTTGAACACACCCGATCCAAATCTAATTCTCTCTGCACATTATATCTGCCCCCCCCTGCAGTGCACATGGGCCCTCATTCCGAGTTGTTCGCTCGCAAGCTGCTTTTAGCAGCTTTGCACACGCTAAGCCGCCGCCTACTGGGAGTGAATCTTAGCTTATCAAAATTGCGAACGAAAGATTAGCAGAATTGCGAATAGACACTTCTTAGCAGTTTCTGAGTAGCTCCAGACTTACTCGGCATCTGCGATCAGTTCAGTCAGTTTCGTTCCTGGTTTGACGTCACAAACACTCCCAGCGTTCGCCCAGACACTCCTCCGTTTCTCTAGCCACTCCCGCGTTGTTCCCAGAAACGGTAGCGTTTTTTTGCACACACCCATAAAACGGCCAGTTTCCGCCCAGAAACACCCACTTCCTGTCAATCACATTACGATCACCAGAACGAAGAAAAAAACCACGTAATGCCGTGAGTAAAATACCTAACTGCATAGCAAATTTACTTGGCGCAGTCGCACTGCGGACATTGCGCATGCGCATTAGCGACTAATCGCTCCGTTGCGAGAAAAATATAACGAACGAACAACTCGGAATGACCCCCATGGTTTTGTCCATTAGCTAACAAATGTGCTGATGAGATCAGGTCTGAATTAGGCCCTATATCTGCAGCCCAGGCCGGGAGGGAAAACACTACACGATACCGCTCCTGGAACGAATCACATAGTGTGTATGCACCTTAAATCTGGTCCACAGTAGAACAGTCAACTTTTTAAGTTTTAGCCTCACATAAAATAAAGAGAAAAGGAAAATATAATGATTTAGCAGAAAGTGGGTGAAATATTTTCATTCCGAGACAGAATAAAATGATATGAACCAGTTACACGGCAAGCCTCAGTATCAGAGAACCATGCATACACTGATGTGTGAAGCAGGACATATTACACTGTACCTTCCCCAGATGGAGTGTGCTCTTAGCCATTGACTTGGGGTGGCCTCCATACCATACATTACAGCATCTCCGTAGTCCACAAATGGAAGTTGCTTCCTTGAGGAAGGAATAGAATATTAGCACAGAGATAGCCAAACACACAAAAATAAGAATTTACTTACCGATAATTCTATTTCTCGTAGTCCGTAGTGGATGCTGGGGACTCCGTAAGGACCATGGGGAATAGCGGCTCCGCAGGAGACTGGGCACAAAAGTAAAAGCTTTAGGACTACCTGGTGTGCACTGGCTCCTCCCCCTATGACCCTCCTCCAAGCCTCAGTTAGGATACTGTGCCCGGACGAGCGTACACAATAAGGAAGGATTTTGAATCCCGGGTAAGACTCATACCAGCCACACCAATCATACCGTACAACCTGTGATCTGAACCCAGTTAACAGCATGATAACAGAGGAGCCTCTGAAAAGATGGCTCACAACAATAATAACCCGATTTTTTTGGTAACAATAACTATGTACCAGTATTGCAGACAATCCGCACTTGGGATGGGCGCCCAGCATCCACTACGGACTACGAGAAATAGAATTATCGGTAAGTAAATTCTTATTTTCTCTAACGTCCTAAGTGGATGCTGGGGACTCCGTAAGGACCATGGGGATTATACCAAAGCTCCCAAACGGGCGGGAGAGTGCGGATGACTCTGCAGCACCAAATGAGAGAACTCCAGGTCCTCCTCAGCCAGGGTATCAAATTTGTAGAATTTTACAAACGTATTTGCTCCTGACCAAGTAGCTGCTCGGCAAAGTTGTAAAGCCGAGACCCCTCGGGCAGCCGCCCAAGATGAGCCCACCTTCCTTGTGGAATGGGCTTTTACAGATTTTGGCTGTGGCAGGCCTGCCACAGAATGTGCAAGCTGAATTGTACTACAAATCCAACGAGCAATAGTCTGCTTAGAAGCAGGAGCACCCAGCTTGTTGGGTGCATACAGAATAAACAACGAGTCAGATTTTCTGACTCCAGCCGTCCTGGAAACCTATATTTCCAGGGCTCTGACAATGTCCAGCAACTTGGAGTCCTCCAAGTCCCTAGTAGCCGCAGGCACCACAATAGGTTGATTCAGGTGAAACGCTGAAAACCACCTTAGGGAGAAACTGAGGACAAGTCCTCAATTCCGCCCTGTCCGAATGGAAAATCAGATGAGGGCTTTTACAGGATAAAGCCGCCAATTCTGACACGCACCTGGCCCAGGCCAGGGCCAACAGCATGACCACTTTCCATGTGAGATATTTTAACTCCACATATTTAAGTGGTTCAAACCAATGTGACTTTTGGAACCCAAAAACTACATTTTGATCCCAAGGTGCCACTGGAGGCACAAAAGGAGGCTGTATATACAGTACCCCTTTCACAAACGTTTGAACTTCAGGGACTGAAGCTAGTTCTTTTTGGAAGAAAATTGACAGGGCCGAAATTTGAACCTTAATGGACCTCCATTTCAGGCCCATAGACACTCCTGTTTGCAGGAAATGTAGGAATCGACCTAGTTGAAAATTCCTCCGTCGGGGCCTTACTGGCCTCGCACCACGCAACATATTTTCGCCAAATGCGGTGATAATGTTTTGCGGTTATATCTTTCCTGGCTTTGATCAGGATAGGGATGACTTCATCCGGAATGCCTTTTTCCTTCAGGATCCGGCGTTCAACCGCCCTGCCGTTAAACGCAGCCGCGGTAAGTCTTGGAACAGACAGGGTCCTTGCTGGAGCAGGTCCCTTCTTAGAGGTAGAGGCCACGGATCCTCCGTGAGCATCTCTTGAAGTTCCGGTTACCAAGTCCTTCTTGGCCAATCCGGAGCCACAAATATAGTGCTTACTCCTCTCCATCTTATAATTCTCAGTACCTTGGTTATGAGAGGCAGAGGAGGGAACACATACACTGACTGGTACACCCACTGTGTTACCAGAGCGTCTACAGCTATTGCCTGAGGGTCCCTTGACCTGGCGCAATACTTGTCGAGTTTTATAAACATGTGGAAGACTTCTGGGTGAAGTCCCCACTCTCCCGGGTGGAGGTCGTCCACTCCCGGAATGAATACTGCTGACAGTGCTATCACATGATTTTCCGCCCAGCGAAGAATCCTTGCAGCTTCTGCCATTGCCCTTCTGCTTCTTGTGTCACCCTGTCTGTTTACGTGGGTGACTGCCGTGATGTTGTCCGAATGGATCAACTCCGGGTGACCTTGAAGCAGAGGTCTTGCTGAGCTTAGAGCATTGTAAATGGCCCTTAGCTTCAGGATATTTATGTGAAGCGATGTCTCCAGGCTTGACCATAAGCTCTGGAAATTCCTTCCCTGTGTGACTGCTCCCCAGCCTCGCAGGCTGGCATCCGTGGTCACCAGGACCCAGTCCTGAATGTGCGGCCCTCTAGAAGATGAGCGCTCTGCAACCACCACAGGAGAGACACCCTTGTGCTTGGTGACAGGGTTATCCGCTGATGCATCTGAAGATGCGACCCGGACCATTTGTCCAGCAGGTCCCACTGGAAAGTTCTTGCGTGGAATCTGCCGCATGGGATTGCTTCATAGGAAGCCACCATTTTTCCCAGAACCATCTCATTGATGTACTGAGACTTGGCTCGGTTATAGGAGGTTCCCGACTAGCTCGGATAACTCCCTGACTTTCTCCTCCGGGAGAAACACCTTTTTCTGAACTGTGTCCAGGATCATCCCTAAGAACAGAAGACGAGTCGTCGGAATCAGCTGCGATTTTGGAATATTGAGAATTCAATCGTGCTGCCGCAACACTACCTGAGATAGTGCTACACCGACCTCCAACTGTTCCCTGGATCTTACCCTTATCAGGGAATCGTCCAAGTAAGGGATAACTAAAATTCCCTTCCTTCGAAGGAGTATCATCATTTCGGCCATTACCTTGGTAAAGACCCGGGGTGCCGTGGACCATCCATACGGCAGCGTCTGAAACTGATAGTGACAGTTCTGTACCATAAACCTGAAGTACCCTTGGTGAGAAGGGTAAATTTGGACATGAAGGTAAGCATCCTTGATGTCCCGAGACATCATGTAGTCCTCTTCTTCCAGGTTCGCAATCACTGCTCTGAGTGACTCAATCTTGAATTTGAACCTCTGTATGTAAGTGTTCAAAGATTTTAGATTTAGAATCGGTCTCACCGAGCCGTCCGGCTTCGGTACCACAACAGTGTGGAATAATACCCCGTTCCCTGTTGCAGGAGGGGTACCTTGATTATCACCTGCTGGGAATACAGCTTGTGAATGGCTTCCAAAACTGTCTCCCTGTCAGAAGGAGACATCGGTAAAGCCGACTTTAGGAAACGGCGAGGGGGAGACGTCTCGAATTCCAATTTGTACCCCTGAGATATCACCTGAAGGATCCAGGGGTCTACTTGCGAGTGAGCCCACTGCGCGCTGAAATTCATTGAGACGGGCCCCCACCGTGCCTGATTCTGCTTGTAAAGCCCCAGCGTCATACTGAGGGCTTGGCAGAGGCGGGAGAGGGCTTCTGTTCCTGGGAACTGGCTGATTTCTGCAGCCTTTTTCCTCTCCCTCTGTCACGGGGCAGAAATGAGGAACCTTTTGCCCGCTTGCCCACGAAAAGACTGCGCCTGATAATACGGCGTCTTCTCATGTTGAGAGGCGACCTGGGTTACAAACGTGGATTTCCCAGCTGTTGCTGTGGCCACCAGGTCTGAAAGACCGACCCCAAATAACTCCTCCCCTTAATAAGGCAATACTTCCAAATGCCGTTTGGAATCCACATCACCTGACCACTGTCGTGTCCATAACCCTCTACTGTTAGAAATGGACAACGCACTTAGACTTGATGCCAGTCGGCAAATATTCCGCTGTGCATCACGCATATATAGAAATGCATCTTTTAAATGCTCTATAAGCAATAATATACTGTCCCTATCTAGGGTATCAATATTTTCAGTCAGGGAATCCGACCACGCCAACCCAGCACTGCACATCCAGGCTGAGGCGATTGCTGGTCGCAGTATAACACCAGTATGTGTGTAAATACCTTTTAGGATGCCCTCCTGCTTTCTATCAGCAGGATCCTTAAGGGCGGCCATCTCAGGAGAGGGTAGAGCCCTTGTTCTTACAAGCGTGTGAGCGCTTTATCCACCCTAGGGGATGTTTTCCAACGCACCCTAACCTCTGGCGGGAAAGGATATAATGCCAATAACATTTTAGAAATGAACAGTTGTTATTGGGGGAAAACCACACATCATCACACACCTCATTTAATTTCTCAGATTCAGGAAAACTACAGGTAGTTTTTCCTCACCGAACATAATACCCCTTTTTGGTGGTACTCGTATTATCAGAAATGTGTAAAACATTTTTCATTGCCTCAATCATGTAACGTGTGGCCCTACTGGAAGTCACATTTGTCTCTTCACCGTCGACACTGGAGTCAGTATCCGTGTCGGCGTCTATATCTGCCATCTGAGGTAACGGGCGCTTTAGAGCCCCTGACGGCCTATGAGACGTCTGGACAGGCACAAGCTGAGTAGCCGGCTGTCTCATGTCAACCACTGTCTTTTATACAGAGCTGACACTGTTACGTAATTCCTTCCAACAGTTCATCCACTCAGGTGTCGACCCCCTAGGGGGTGACATCACTATTACAGGCAATCTGCTCCGTCTCCACATCATTTTTCTCCTCATACATGTCGACACAAACGTACCGACATACAGCACACACACAGGGAATGCTCTGATAGAGGACAGGACCCCACTAGCCCTTTGGGGAGACAGAGGGAGAGTTTGCCAGCACACACCAGAGCGCTATATATATACAGGGATAACCTTATATAAGTGTTTTTCCCCTTATAGCTGCTGTATCTTTAATACTGCGCATAATTAGTGCCCCCCCTCTCTTTTTTAACCCTTTCTGTAGTGTAGTGACTGCAGGGGAGAGCCAGGGAGCTTCCCTCCAACGGAGCTGTGAGGGAAAATGGCGCCAGTGTGCTGAGGAGATAGGCTCCGCCCCCTTATCGGCGGCCTTATCTCCCGTTTTTCTATGTATTTTGGCAGGGGTTAAATTCATCCATATAGCCCAGGAGCTATATGTGATGCATTTTTTGCCATCCAAGGTGTTTTATTGCGTCTCAGGGCGCCCCCCCCCCAGCGCCCTGCACCCTCAGTGACCGGAGTGTGAAGTGTGCTGAGAGCAATGGCGCACAGCTGCAGTGCTGTGCGCTACCTTGTTGAAGACAGGACGTCTTCTGCCGCCGATTTTACGGACCTCTTCTGTCTTCTGGCTCTGTAAGGGGGCCGGCGGCGCGGCTCTGGGACCCATCCATGGCTGGGCCTGTGATCGTCCCTCTGGAGCTAATGTCCAGTAGCCTAAGAAGCCCAATCCACTCTGCACGCAGGTGAGTTCGCTTCTTCTCCCCTTAGTCCCTCGATGCAGTGAGCCTGTTGCCAGCAGGTCTCACTGAAAATAAAAAACCTAAAACTAAACTTTTCACTAAGCAGCTCAGGAGAGCCACCTAGTGTGCACCCTTCTCGTTCGGGCACAAAAATCTAACTGAGGCTTGGAGGAGGGTCATAGGGGGAGGAGCCAGTGCACACCAGGTAGTCCTAAAGCTTTTACTTTTGTGCCCAGTCTCCTGCGGAGCCGCTATTCCCCATGGTCCTTACGGAGTCCCCAGCATCCACTTAGGACGTTAGAGAAAAGGGGTTTCATGGACCTCTAGCATGTAACAGAACATTACTTGTGTATCTTACAAAGATAGATAGAGCATGAGCTACCAGTTCTACTACATCTGCGTTCACCACACATACTGCAGCCAAACTGGACACATCCCGACCATTGGCTATTCTGTGAGGCCTGGTAGTCACCTGTGCGATCACAATGATGGTGGCAGTTTCAGAGGCACATCGACATCGGCATCCCGACCTTCAGAATCCCGATGTATCCTAATGTTTTAATCCTACACCTAATCCACCACTCTAGCAGCCTAACAATAACTGTCCCTTCCTGCAGCCTAACCTTAACCCTCCCTCTAGTGCCCAACCCCAGCACTTACCATCGGGATTCTGAACATCGGGATGCTGCTGTACAGTGGCTGCTCCTACCATTCCAGCCGAGGGGTACAGCAAGTGTGACATGTGAAAAAAGCACTTCTAGGAACTGTACCAGCTACAGCTCCTAGAAGCTGGCGGAATAGAGGGGAGATGCTTCCCAGCGGATGCGCCTTCTGCTGACGGCAGTCCGGAATGACAGTGCCAAAACGAGAAAACACCTCCCATAAGACAGCATGTCTAACGTGCACTTAGCAGAAAGCCCCTTCCAATGAGAAGCAAATTCCCATACTGGGGGCAGGAGATTTTACTTGGGAACCCTAAGAAGCGGTTGAGTGCAAAAGAGAATAAACTAACTGAAAGATGATTTAACACTAGCACCAACATAGGAATTTGGTAAAAGTACTATAACAATATATTTAACCATCAATTTTTAATACACACAATAAACAAATACCAAAACGAAAATAAGTAAAAGCTATGCGAGCCCCTTTAATTAACAAATATAAAATAATCACCGCAATGGCATAAAAAGACACACCTACTGTACATACGTATGTTGAACATAAGATTATAGAAATGTACAAGTGGGGGTGTGATCTGCGCTCCCTCCAGTAAATGTTTGTATGTGTATATGAAAAGAGTCTATCTGTGCAGCCTAGGTTACAACGGGGAATTCTTTTCAGGTATTCCTCAATTCAGCAATAGCAAAAGAAAGAAAAGGAACCTCTGGCGCTACTAGATGATGTGATATAAAGAAGTACAGTGTTATTTTGTATGTATATAAAATTTATGCAATTTATTCTAAACAAAATATATGGATAAGCATTAAAAATCAACAATTCTATACAAGGTTTGTAGTTTGTAAAACACCTTATAGCAGCCTGTTACAGGTACAAGCGATTATAAATGTTTCATGGTAGGTACAGATAAATATCAATATAAATTAGAGATGTGCACCGGAAATTTTTCGGGGTTTGTATTTGGTTTTGGATTCGGTTCCGCGCCCGTGTTTTGGATTCGGACGCGTTTTGGCAAAACCTCCCTTAAAATTTTTTGTCGGATTAGGGTGTGTTTTGGATTCTGGTGTTTTTTTTCAAAAACCACTCAAAAACAGCTTAAATCATAGAATTTGGGGGTAATTTTGATCCTATAGTATTATTAACCTCAATAACCATAATTTCCACTCATTTCCAGTCTATTCTGAACACCTCACAATATTATTTTTAGTCCTAAAAATTTGCACCGAGGTCGCTGGATGACTAAGCTAAGCGACCCAAGTGGGCGGCACAAACACCTGGCCCATCTAGGAGTGGCACTGCAGTGTCAGACAGGATGGCACTTAAAAAAATTGGCCCCAAACATCACATGATGCCAAGATAAATAAAATTAAAAAAAAGAGGTGCAAGATGGAATTGTCCTTGGGCCCTCCCACCCACCCTTATGTTGTATAAACAGGACATGCACACTTTAACAAACCTATCATTTCAGCGACAGGGTCTGCCACATGACTGTGGCTGAAATGACTGGTTGGTTTGGGCCCCCACCAAAAAAAGAAGCAATCAATCTCTCCTTGCTCAAACTGGCTCTACAGAGGCAAGATGTTGACCTCATCATCATCCTCCGATTCCTCACCCCTTTCACTGTGTACATCCCCCTCCTCACAGAATATTAATTCGTCCCCACTGGAATCCACCATCACAGGTCCCTGTGTACTTTCTGGAGGCAATTGCTGGTAAATGTCTCCACGGAGGAATTGATTATAATTCATTTTGATGAACATCATCTTCTCCACATTTTGTGGAAGTAACCTTGTACGCCGATCGCTGACAAGGTGACCGGCTGCACTAAACACTCTTTCGGAGTACACACTGGAGGGAGGGCAACTTAGGTAGAATAAAGCCAGTTTGTGCAAGGGCCTCCAAATTGCCTCTTTTTCCTGCTAGTATACGTACGGACTGTCTGACGTGCCTACTTGGATGAGGTCACTCATATAATCCTCCACCATTCTTTCAATGGTAACAGAATCGTATACAGTAACAGTAGACGACATGTCAGTAATCGTTGGCAGGTACTTCAGTCCGGCCCAGATGTCAGTTTTCGCTCCTGACAGCCCTGCATCACCGCCAGCGGGTGGTTTTGGAAATGTGATCCTTTTCCTGGCAGCTCCAGTGGCGGTAGACAATTAAGGAGGAGCTGTTGGCGGGTCACGTTCCGCTTGTCCTGACAAGTGTCTCTCCAGCAGGTCTTTGAACATCTGCAGACTTGTGTCGGCCAGAAAGAGAGATACAACGTAGGCTTTAAACTTAGGATCGAGCACCGTGGCCAAAATGTAGTGCTCTGATTTCAACAGATTGACCACCCGTGAATCCTGGTTAAGTGAATGAAGGGTTCCATCCACAAGTCCCACATGCCTAGCGGAATCGCTCCGTTTTAGCTCCTCCTTCAATCTCTCCAGCTGCTTCTGCAAAAGCCTGATGAGGGGAATGACCTGACTCAGGCTGACAGTGTCTGAACTGACTTCATGTGTGGCAAGTTCAAAGGGCATCAGAACCTTGCACAACGTTGAAATCATTCTCCACTGCGCTTGAGTCAGGTGCATTCCCCCTCCTTTGCCTATATATCGTAGGCAGATGTATAGGCTTGAATGGCCTTTTGCTGCTTCTCCATCCTCTGAAGCATATAGAGGGTTGAATTCCACCTCGTTACCACCTCTTGCTTCAGCTGATGGCAGGGCAGGTTCAGGAGTGTTTGCTGCTGCTCCAGTCTTCGGCACGCGGTGGCTGAATGCCGAAAGTGGCCCGCAATTCTTCGGGCCACCGACAGCATCTCTTGCATGCCCCTGTCGTTTTTTTTTAAATTCTGCACCACCAAATTCATTGTATGTGCAAAACATGGGACGTGCTGGAATTTGCCTACATGTAATGCACGCACAATATTGGTGGCATTGTCCGATGTCACAAATCCCCAGGAGAGTCCAATTGGGGTAAGCCAATCTGCGATGATGTTCCTCAGTTTCCGTAAGAGGTTGTCAGCTGTGTGCCTCTTATGGAAAGCGGTGATACAAAGCGTAGCCTGCCTAGGAACGAGTTGGCATTTGCAAGATGCTGCTACTGGTGCTGCCGCTGCTGTTGTTGCTGCGGGAGGCAATATATCTACCCAGTGGGCTGTCACAGTCGTATAGTCCTTAGTCTGCCCTGCTCCACTTGTCCACATGTCCGTGGTTAAGTGGACATTGGGTACAACTGCATTTTTTAGGACACTGGTGACTCTTTTTCTGACGTCTGTGTACATTCTCGGTATCGCCTGCCTAAAGAAGTGGAACCTAGATGGCTTTTGGTACTGGGGAAACACTACCTCAAGAAATTCTCTAAGTCCTGTGAACTAACGGCGGATACCGGACACACGTCTAACACCAACACAGCTGCAAAGGCCTGGGTTATCCGCTTTGCAACAGTATGACTGCTGTGATATTTCATCTTCCTCGCAAAGGACTGTTGGACAGTCAATTGCTTACTGGAAGTAGTACAAGTGGTCTTCCGACTTCCCCTCTGGGATGATGATCGACTTCCAGCAGCAACAACAGCAGAGCCAGGCGCAGTAGGTGTTACACTCAAGGATCCATCGGAGGAATCCCAGTCAGGAGAGGACTCGTCAGACTTGCCAGTGACATGGCCTGCAGGACTATTGGCTTTCCTGTCTAAGAAGGAAATTGACACTGAGGGAGTTGGTGGTGTGGTTTGCAGGAGCTTGGGGACAAGAGGAAGAAGAGATTTAGTTGTCAGTGGACTACTTCCGCTGTCACCCAAAGTTTTTGAACTTGTCAATGACTTCTGATGAATGCGCTCCAGGTGACGTATAAGGGAGGATGTTCCTAGGTGGTTAACGTCCTTACCCCTACTTAATACAGCTTGACAAAGTCAACACATGGCTTGACAGCAGTTGTCCGCATTTCTGTTGAAATAATTCCACACCGAAGAGGTGATTTTTTTTGTATTTTGACAAGGCATGTCAATGGCCTTATTCATCCCACGGACTCCCTGGGTGCCTGACTTAAACAAACCTCCTCTCCATCAGAATCCACCTTGTCAATTTCCTCCTCAGCGCCAGCAACACTCATATCCTCATCCTGGTGTACTTCAACAGTGACATCTTCAATTTGAATATCAGGAACTGGACTGTGGGTGCTCCTTCCAGCAATTACAGGGGGCGTGCAAATGGTGGAAGGAGCCACCTCTTCCCGTCCAGTGTTGGGAAGGTCTGGCATCGCAACCAACACAATTGGACTCTCCTTGGGGATTTGTGATTTAGAAGAACGCACAGTTCTTTGCTGTGCTTTTGCCAGCTTAACTCTTTTCATTTTTCTAGCGGGAGGAGGGGTGCTTCCATCCTCATGTGAAGCTGAACCACTAGCCATGAACATAGGCCAGGGCCTCAGCCATTTCTTGCCACTCCGTGTTGTAAATGGAATATTGGCAAGTTTACGCTTCTCCTCAGACGCTTTTAATTTAGATTTTTGGGTCATTTTACTGAACTTTTGTTTTTTGGATTTTACATGCTCTCTACTATGACATTGGGCATCGACCTTGGCAGAGGACGTTGATGGCATTGAATCGTCTCTGCCATGACTAGTGTCAGCAGCTTCAGCACTAGGTGGAAGTAGATCTTGATCTTTCCCTATTTTACCCTCCACATTTTTGCTCTCCATTTTTTAATGTGTGGAATTATATGCCAGTAATATATCAATAGCAATGGCCTACTGTACTGTACTACTATATACTGGTGGTCACCACAATGCTGCACTGTACTACTATATACTGGTCACAACAATGCAGCAGATATTGAGCAATGATTAGGATACTAAAAGTGACACAGAGCAGCAAGAAACAGCAATGGCCTACTGTACTGTACTACTATATACTGGTGTCACCACAATGCTGCACTGTACTACTATATACTGGTCACAACAATGCAGTACAGATATGGATACTAGAAGTTACACAGAGCTGCAAGATACAGCAATGGCCTACTGTACTGTACTACTATATACTGGTGGTCACCACAATGCTGCACTGTACTACTATATACTGGTCACAACAATGCAGCAGATATTGAGCAATGAATAGGATACTAGAAGTGACAGAGCAGCAAGAAACAGCAATGGCCTACTGTACTACTATATACTGGTGGTCACCACAATGCTGCACTGTACTACTATATACTGGTCACAACAATGCAGCAGATATTGAGCAATGAATAGGATACTAGAAGTGACAGAGCAGCAAGAAACCGCAATGGCCTACTGTACTACTATATACTGGTGGTCACCACAATGCAGCACTGTACTACTT
Organism: Pseudophryne corroboree; assembly: GCF_028390025.1. Lineage (NCBI taxonomy): Eukaryota > Metazoa > Chordata > Amphibia > Anura > Myobatrachidae > Pseudophryne > Pseudophryne corroboree. Next base: position 698,329,268 of record NC_086449.1, on the reverse strand, counting down.
ACTATATACTGGTCACAACAATGCAGCAGATATTGAGCACTAATCAGGATACTAGAACTGAGTCTGACACGGAGCTGCAAGATACAGCAATGGCCTACTGTACTGTACTACTATAATATACTGGTCACCACAATGCAGCACACTGAGCACAGATATTGAGCTTTTCAGGCAGAGAACGTAGCCACGTCCTCTCCGCTCAATCTACAATGCACGAGTGAAAATGGCGGCGACGCGCGGTTCTTTATATGGAATACGGATCTCGCGAGAATCCGACAGCGGGATGATGACGTTCGGCCTCGTTTGGGTTAACCGAGCAAGGTGGGAAGATCCGAGGCTGCCTCGGAACTGTGTAAAACACGTGAAGTTCGGGGGGGTTTGGATGTTGATGAACTGAACCCGCGCATCTCTAATATAAATATAAATACATTTGAAACGCAGTGGTTTTTGAATGAGGTGTAAATAGGTTGTATATAAATAATTAATCTCTGAGATTAGTCCTACAAAATACTGGTATTATGTACAAAAAACCTTATAACAGTTTGTTAAAAAATGCAAATGGTTATAATTGGTTCAATAAAAGTGCAGATAAATACATTTGAAACCCAGTGGTTTGTAATGGATTGTGTATAGATTAATTAATGGTCTCTGAGATTAGTCCTCTTATTTGTGGTTTTTCCTGTGCATGCACGGAGTCCGTTTGTGTGAGAGAGCGCGTTCTCTCTCCGTTCCTAAAAACTGTCCTCGGTCAGTTTTTGTCCCGGGTCCGTGTGTATGTCTTTAAAGGTCTCTAGGCCCAGCGGCTGTTTGTAAAATTAAACTTGCATATCTTCGTCCCCTACGGGACTGATGATCTCTTCCTCGGGCGGTGGTGGGTTGTCGACGTCTCTCTCCCCGGACCACGCCCCCTCAACCCGCCTCAGATCCGGAGATCCTGTTCCTCTGGAAGACGCCGGCCACAAGTTCCACGAGGATAAGCACTGCAGGCGCCTGCAGCCACACCGCGGCTCCGGGGAGAGAGACGCCGACAACCCACCACCACCCGAGGAAGAGATCATCAGTCCCGTAGGGGACGAAGATATGTAAGTTTAATTTTACAAGAGACCTATAAAGACATAACATACACACGGACCCGGGACAAAAACTGACAGAGGACAGTTTTTAGGAACGGAGAGAGAACGCGCTCTCTCACACAAACGGACTCCGTGCATGCACAGGAAAAAACACAAATAAGAGGACTAATCTCAGAGACCATTAATTAATCTATACACAATCCATTACAAACCACTGGGTTTCAAATGTATTTATCTGCACTTTTACTGAACCAATTATAACCATTTGCATTTTTTAACAAACTGTTATAAGGTTTTTTTGTACATAATACCAGTATTTTGTAGGACTAATCTCAGATTAATTATTTATATACAACCTATTTACACCTCATTCTAAAACCACTGCATTTCAAATGTATTTATATTTATATTGATATTTATCTGTACCTACCATGAAACATTTATAATCGCTTGTACCTGTAGCAGGCTGCGATAAGGTGTTTTACAAACTACAAACCTTGTATAGAATTGTTGATTTTTAATGCTTATCCATATATTTTGTTTAGAATAAATTACATAAATTTTATATACATACAAAATAACACTGTACTTATTTATATCACATCATCTAGTAGCGCCAGAGGTTCCTTTTCTTTCTTTTGCTACAAGATTATAGAAAGCAACAGATGCAGTTCTTACCTCTGACAGATGTGATTGGCACACTTTATCAAGAGGTCCATGCAATGCACAGCAATAATCCCCATAGCAACCAGACTCAGAGGACCCAACTGCAAAAGAGACAAATTATCACATGTTATATCAATAACCAATACCGGAGGTATTCATGCTATAAAAGTATTGTGAAGTTATTGCATTTTACGACACTACAGGAGATACACATAAAGATATTAAATAACAAGTTCAATGAAAACATATCACTGAAGTGGAGTCAAGGGTATGCCCAAAATGTTGAAACACCCAAGCAGACTGCAGCCTATGGAGCTAAGATCAGCAAATGTTGTGGTAAGGGTGTTGATTTTAATAACAAGTCTCACACAGACCAACCAGGGGCCTCTACTTGGCAATTTTGGAAATCTGGTCTTTGGATAACTTGGTGAAGTCTTTATTCCCTATTCTGTAGATCAGAGGTTACCAAACACGGTCCTCAAAGCACCCAAACAGTCCAGTTTTTAAGCATATCCATGGCTTAGCACAGATGGTTACAGATGTGTCCTCGGTCAGCTTAACGCATCGCAAAACAACATGCCTTTAAGCAGGGCATGCGTGTATTCGCAACCACGGCTATAAGCAATGCATTAGAAAATGTGGGTGCGATTATAGCCTGGCGCAGGTAATCACTGCCATGTGTGTACACACCGCAGTAGATGAAAACCCGCATAGATGAGTCTGGACATCTCTGTAAATCAAATTGACTGAGGTGCTAATTAACCTGTGGCCAAGCATGAATATATTTGGACCATTGGACTTAAAACCTGCCTCTAACATAGGTTCTGAAACTCAATCCTCAGGACCCCAAACATTTCATGTTTTCCACATAACCGCTCAGAATTCCAAGTGAAATAATTAGTTCCACCTGTGAATCTTTAATTTGTATCCGTGAGTAATGAATACACCTGCTAGGTGATGTGGAAAACGTAAGCTGTTTGGGGTTCTGAGGACTGAATTTGAGAATCACTGCTTTACTCTAATGGGGATAGTCACCTTGTCATAGAATAGAAAACAGCCTGTGGACACACCCAATCTCCCGCAGACTTGGGTCACTTAAGGTAGAACTATTGAATACGCTATACCTGGACAGAAGAGCTGCTGCTTCAGATAGTGAAGCCGAAATGATGTTAATAAAAAACTGCAAATGAGGACTGTACAAAGAATCCTTAAACACTACCATTAAACAATTGTTAGGGTCAGTGATTTTCTGATATGCCTACTTTACTACTAACTTGCTATGGAGTATATTTAATTGAAGTCAAAAGCTGCAGTCTGTCGGAAAGACGGCAGTTTTCGACTTTTTTAGGTCAGAAGGGGTTCCGACCTATTCAATAAACCCCCAAATTATCCGTCAAGTCGGGGAATTCAACTTGTCGGAAAGCATGTGGATCAGCGGAATAGCCGCCGATCCGCGTGCTTCTGTCGGAAACAGGGCCAAATCCGACAGGTTTTGGCCCTCTTTTCGACCATTTCAAACCAACTTTTAAAAAAAGTTGGATTAAGAGGAGGGACCTGAGAGGAGGAGACGGCGGTGAGACGGCAGTGAGAAGGGGGGAGACAGCGGGGAGACGGCAGTGAGCATCGGCTACAACACAGCATAGCAGGAGGACGTTCACGGCAGCGTCCACCCGGTTCCAGCAAGTGAGGTCCTTTCTCACCGCCGTCTCCCTGCTGCTCACCGCCCCACCCCCCCCCCCCACCCCCCACTCTCCCTCTGCACCCTCATCTCAATCCAAACTTTTTTTTAAGTCGGATTGAGATGTCAGGAATGGCCAAATCCTATCGGATTTGGCCGCATTGAATAGGTTCTGTTGGATCCATTCTGACAAATTCATGTCGGAATGGATCTGGTTTGAATTGAATATACCCCTATATCTGTAGTATAGACACTTTCCCCGGATATTGTCAATCTTGTGATACTCAGACCTTCCTCATGGCTCTATTTTTCGCTCTCTCCCTCCCATCATTCATTGTTGCCATTTTGTTATAAAGTTTTTTCACAATGAATCAATACTCTAGCGCTGCTCCCGGTTCCTTAGTGATTGCAGAGCGAGGTGGGGATTCCGGACATTAAATAAAAAACTTTAAACAATGATATTAAATTTACAGATATTAAATTGAACCAGTACAGGTTGAGTATCCCTTATCCAAAATGCTTGGGACCAGAGGTATTTTGGATATCGGATTTTTCCGTATTTTGGAATAATTGCATACCATTAAGAGATATCATGGCGATGGGACCTAAATCTAAGCACAGAATGCATTTATGTTACATATACACCTTATACACACAGCCTGAAGGTCATTTTAGCAAATATTTTTTATAACTTTGTACATTAAACAAAGTGTGTGTACATTCACACAATTCATTTATGTTCCATATACACCTTATACACACAGCCTGAAGGTCATTTAATTCAATATTTTTAATAACTTTGTGTATTAAACAAAGTGTGTGTACAGTGAGCCATCAAAAAACAATGGTTTCACTATTTCACTCTCACTCAAAAAAGTCCATATTTCGGAATATTCCGTATTTCGGAATATTTGGATATGGGATAAACAAACCTTTTACAGGTTGAGTAAGTAAAAAAGCTCACAAAATGACAGTAACTGACAAAATATACCATTTATTTAAATCTGTGACTCCTATGGTTTACAGGGGTAACTAAGATAGGTGTGCTGAATGGAAAGTTAGGTTTTTATTTTGCGCCACTAAATGAATTTGTAAATAAACACATAAACATACTGTATACACTGTATTATTTGTATGTCTGTTTTTGTTAAAACATTTTTTATTTTTATTTTTTTAACTATCACAGTGACATCTGATGCCAGACAACGTAGACGCCAAAGTCTTGTCCTTCGAAGTGTGGGAGAGGCCCTAAAGCAGGTGCAATGGCAGGCAATGGGTTAACTCAGATTCTATTGCTAAAAGATCATTGGCTGGTACGGTTTATTGCACATTTGCTTTGTAGACAAATATTCCCCAGCGATGGAAGCAGGAAAATTGTACATAATATCTAATCGTGTCTAATTAGCGCTATATAATTTTTGTTTGGGGCCTGGATTGCCTAACTGCAATACAACAATAAAACACAAAACTGGAACACTTTTTTTGATGATGAAAAAGCTGACCGAGTGCATTATGTCCAGAAATGAAAAGATGATGGGGGTAATTTTCATCAAAGCAGCATGGAGCACAAACAAAACATAAAAAGCTCTCTGCTTCTGCAGTCACCCTAATAAGAAGCCTCTTAATAAATGAAAGAAGATACTTTGTACTCTGTAATAGCAGCATCTCTGAGTCAGCATTGCGGAGACACAAAACATTTGCAGAGCAGATGCATCAACCTAGAACACAGATACATTTAAATATGGACATTTCTGGTTGTGGTTTGCTGAAGCCATTAGTATGGGTTTGTCTTTTCATGAAGAATAATAATTTCTGCCCACAGATATGTGTGCGTTTGTGTTAGTTGCCAACATGGGTCCTGAACAGCCCAGGGGTAACGGTGAGGTAGGTGGCACTCTGACTCATCATCATGCTCCCACCCACTTTACTGTAGATATGGACCTTTATGCATGTTATTAATGGGATAGCAGAGAAAAGGGTGGAGAGCAAAGAAGATGAACATCCCAAAGCCTCTCTGCTCACTACAGAACGTTGTGACTCTAGTTACCATGGTAATTTCACTGCACTTCATTACGAAGACATTCACAGCAGCATGACAAAAAGGAAAGTGTCTAGGTTTTCAAAAAATAGAACTAACAGTAATTTGAAGTCATTTTTTTATTATTATTATTTATTTATTTTAAACACTGTACTTTTCAGAGACTGTGGGTGCTAGGTAGAGAATTCCATAAGTAGGGAGTGGCAAAAAGTATCCCAATAAGCCGCTGAACATACTACATTCTAGTATTATGGTTGTAAAATACTAGAACACATTTTTATAATGGTGATCACAGCATAAGGCGACTTTCAAGCTGGATTTCATGGGTTTGGTTGAGGACAGAATGGAGGGGTTGGGTACGGGATCCCGACGCTCGGGATCCCGGCGGTCAGAATACCGACACCGGGATCCCGACCGTCAGAATGCCGGCATGGGGGCGAGCGCAATGAAGACCCTTGCAGGTTCTATTCCCACTCCGTGGATGTCGTGGACACCCAGGAGTGGCAACAGCTATGGCGCCGCTGCAGGCATTCTGGGGCACAGAAAATAGGATTTTAATACCTACCGGTAAATCCTTTTCTCCTAGTCCATAGAGGATGCTGGGGACTCCAAAAGAACCATGGGGTATAGACGGGATCCGCAGGAGCTTGGGCACACTAAAAAGACTTTGACTGGGTGTGAACTGGCTCTTCCCTCTATGCCCCTCCCCCAGACCTCAGTTATAGGAACTGTGCTCAGGGAAGACGGACATTTCGAGGAAAGGATTTTTGTTAAACTAAGGGCGAGAAACATACCAGCCCACACCACAAACATACCGTACAACTGGAGTAGCATGAAACCAGATAACAGTATGAACTAACAACAACAGCAACAAGCTGAACATAACTGATACACAAACCACGTGTAACCGAAAATAACCAGTAGCAACCTAACTGCAAGAAACAGTCCGCACTGAGATGGGCGCCCAGCATCCTCTACGGACTAGGAGAAAAGTATTTACCGGTAGGTATTAAAATCCTATTTTCTCTTACGTCCTAGAGGATGCTGGGGACTCCCAAAGGACCATGGGGTCTATACCAAAGCTCCAGACCGGGCGGGAGAGTGCGGACGACTCTGCAGCACCGATTGAGCAAACATGAGGTCCTCATCAGCCAGGGTATCAAACTTGTAGAACTTAGCAAAAGTGTTTGAACCCGACCACGTAGCTGCTCGGCAAAGTTGAAGTGCTGAGACCCCTCGGGCAGCCGCCCAAGATGAGCACACTTTCCTTGTAGAATGGGCCTTTACTGACTTCGGCAACGGTAGCCCAGCCGAAGAATGAGCTTGCTGAATCGCAGTACAAATCCAGCGTGCAATAGTTTGCTTAGAAGCAGGATTTCCAATCTTGTTGGAAGCATACAGAACAAACAGAGCCTCTGTCTTCCTAGTAAGAGCCGTCCTGGCGACGTAAATTTTCAATGCTCTTACAACATCAAGAGATTTTGGGACCGTCACAGCATCCGTAGCCACAGGCACCACAATAGGTTGGTTAATGTGAAACGAAGAAACCACCTTTGGCAGAAATTGTTGACGAGTCCTCAATTCCGCTCTATCCGAATGGAAAATCAAATATGGGCTCTTGTGAGACAAGGCCGCCAACTCAGACACTCGCCTGGCAGACGCGAGAGCCAAAAGCATGACCACTTTCCAAGTGAGAAACTTTAACTCAACCTTACGCAAAGGCTCAAACCAGTGAGACATAAGAAACTGCAACACCACTTCCAGATCCCACGGCGCCACGGGTGGCACAAATGGAGGATGGATATGCAGCACTCCCTTCACGAAAGTCTGAACATCAGGAAGGACGGCCAATTCCTTTTGAAAGAAAATAGATAAGGCCGAAATCTGCACTTTGATGGAACCCAATTTCAGGCCTGCATCCACGCCTGCCTGCAAAAAATGGAGGAAACGACCCAAGTGAAACTCATCCGCAGGAGCTGCTTTGGATTCACACCACTACACATATTTTCTCCAAATACGGTGATAATGTTTCGCCGTGACCTCCTTCCTAGCCTTAAGGAGAGTGGGGATGACTTCCCCAGGAATACCCTTCCGAGCTAAAATCTGGTGTTCAACTTCCACGCCGTCAAAAGCAGCCGCGGTAAGTCCGGAAACAGGCAGGGCCCCTGCAGTAACAGGTCCTCTCTTAGAGGAAGCGGCCAGGGATCTTCCACTAGTAATTCCTGAAGATCCGGATACCAGGCCCTCCGTGGCCAATCTGGAGCGACGAGTATTGCCTGAACCCTTGTTCGTCTTACGATCCTCAGCGCCTTTGGAATGAGAGGAAGCGGAGGGAAAACATACACCGACTGAAACACCTACGGAGTTACCAGGGCGTCCACCGCACAGGCTTGGGGGTCCCTTGACCTGGAACAATACTTCGGAAGTTTCTTGTTGAGGCGAGACGCCATCATGTCTATCAGAGGAGTACCCCAACGCCTTATCACTTCTACAAATACTTCTTGATGAAGAGCCCACTCTCCTGGATGGAGATCGTGTCTGCTGAGAAAGTCTGCTTCCCAGTTGTCCACGCCCGGGAGGAAGACTGCTGACAGAGCGCTCATGTGCTGTTCCGCCCAGCGGAGAATTCTTGTGGCTTCCGCTATTGCCGCCCTGCTCCTTGCTCCGCCTTGGCGGTTTACATACGCCACCGCTGTGATGTTGTCCGACTGGATCAGGACAGGGAGACCCTGAAGAAAACTCTTCGCTTGTAGGAGGCCGTTGTAAATGGCTCTTAACTCGAGAACATTTATGTGGAGAGAAGATTCCTGGCTTGACCATTTTCCCTGGAAACTTCTTCCCTGCGTGACTGCGCCCCAGCCTCTGAGACTTGCATCTCTGGTCAGCAGGACCCAGTCCTGAATTCCGAAGCGGCGTCCCTCTAGGAGGTGAGAGCCTTGCAGCCACCACAGGAGAGAGATCCTGGCCCTGGAAGATAGACTTATTTTCCGGTGCATGTGTAGGTGAGACCCAGACCATTTGTCCAGCAGGTCCCACTGAAACACCCTGGCATGAAACCTGCCAAACGGAATGGCCTCGTAAGCCGCCACCATCTACCCTAGCACTCGAGTGCATTGATGAATCGACACTCTTGTCGGTCTCAAAAGCTCCTTGACCATGGTCTGTATTTCTAGAGCTTTGTCCTCCGGAAGAAACAATCTCTGAAGCTTCTTGTCTAGGATCATGCCCAGGAAGGGCAGCAGAGTCGTCGGAATTAACTGAGACTTTGGTAGATTTAAAATCCAACCGTGATGTTGTAGAACCGTCAGGGAGAGGTCCACATTCTGTAACAATTGTTCCTTTGACCTCGCCTTTATCAGGAGATCATCCAAGTACGGGATAATTGTGACCCCTCACTTGCGAAGGAGTACCATCATTTCTGCCATAATCTTGGTGAAAACCCTCTGGGCCGTGGAAAGCCCAAACGGCAACGTCCTAAATTGGTAATGACAATCCTGCACCGCGAATCTCAGGAAGGCCTGATGCGCAGGATAAATTGGGACGTGTAAGTAGGCATCCTTTATGTCGACTGACGCCATAAAATCATCCCCCCTTCTAGGCTGGAGATCACAGCTCGAAGAGATTCCATCTTGAACTTGAAAGTTCTCAAATACAGATTGAGGGATTTTAGGTTCAGAATCGGTCTGACCGAACCTTCCGGCTTCGGTCGACAAAGAGGCTCGAATAGAACCCTTCCCCCCGTTGGGACGGGGGAACGGGAACAATGACCCTCTGATGACACACCTTTTGTATCGCCGCATTTACTACTTCTCTTTCTGGAAGAGAAACTGGCAAGGCCGATATAAAAAAGTGGCGGGGGGGGGGGGGGGGGCATCTCCCGAAACTCCAGCTTGTACCCTTGGGACACTATGTCTAAGACCCAAGGATCCAGGCCTGATTGAACCCAGACCTGACTGAAGATCCGGAGACGGCCCCCCACCGGCACGGACTCCCGCAGGGGAGCCCCAGCGTCATGCGGTGGACTTGGTAGAGGCGGGGGAGGACTTTTGGTCCTGGGTGCCTGATCCTGCAGGCGACTTCTTTCCTCTTCCTCTACCCTTTGAAGCGAGGAAGGACGAGCCTTTACCTCGTTTGTATCTATTAGGCCGAAAGGACTGCATCTGTTGATGGGGCCCCTTCTTCTGTTGAGTGGGAACATAAGGAAGAAAAGATGACTTACCCGCAGTAGGTCAGGCCGGCCGTTACCAAACCAGACACTACCTTTGAAGGGGAGAGCTTCCATATTTTTCTTGGAGTCGGCATCCGCATTACATTGATGGATCCACAGCGCCCTCCTGGCCGAGACCGCCATGGCATTGGCTCTTGATCCCAAGAGGCCAACATCTCTCGCCGCATCCTTTAGGTAATCTGCAGCGTCCTTGATATAACCAAGAGTCAAAAGAATATTATCTTTATCAAGGGTATCCATATCAGAAGCTAAATTATCAGCCCATTTAGCAATAGCACTACTCACCCATACCGACGCAACAGCAAGTCTGAGCAATGCACCAGTATTAACGAAAATGGCCTTCAAAGACATCTCCAGCTTGCGATCCGCCGGATCCTTGAGAGCAGCCGTGTAAAGAAACGGAAGCGCCACCTTCTTGGACAAATGGGATAGAGCCTTGGGAAAGGATACGCCATAAAAATTCTCTTGGGACTCTGCCTCCTCTTGTCCGGCGACTCCCAAGCTTTTTCACAAAGAGTATTCATTTCATGAGAGGGAGGAAACTTTACCTCAGGTTTTTTCCCTTTAAAGAGGCAAATCCTTGTTTCCTGAGCTGCAGGTTCGTCAGATATATGTAAAACATCTTTAATAGCCAAAATCATGTACTGAATACTCTTGACTACCCGTGGGTGTAAAGTAGCCTCATTAAAATCGACATCGGAATCCGAGTCGGCATCTGTATCTACCATCTGGGTAAATGAACTCTTTTGTGACCCTGAGGGGGTCTGCACCTGAGCCAAAGCATCCTCCATGGATTTTCTCCATGTTTGTGTCTGAGAATCAGATTTATCAAGCCTCTTAGACATAAAGCCACATTAGCATTAAGTGTACTCAACATAGCAACCCAATCAGCAGTCGGCTTTGCCGACAGAGCCATTTCCAGCTCCTTTTCTGCGCCCCCAGTAACTTCCTCCGGGGAGGAACACTCAGCCTCAGACATGCCGACACGAAGTACCGACACCCAACACACACACTCGCCAAGTAAAGGGGACAGCCTACAGGGAAGCCCGGAGAGAGAAACACAGAGGGAGTATGCCAGCTGACACCCCAGCGCCCATATACCACACAACTATAATATATGTCAGTTGCGCTGTAATAATAAGAAAAGCACCAAATTATCTGTGCCCCCCCCCCCCCCCCCCCCCCGTTTTGCTCCCTATAACTTGTGAGGAGCTTGGAGGTCCGGGCCAGCGTCCTCTGCAGCGGCTGTGGAGAGAAGAAAATGGCGCTGGTGAGCTGTGCGACTAAGCCCCGCCCCTTCCCAGCGCGCTTCAGTCCCGCTCAAATTTGAATTCTTTATACTGGCGGGGGTATTATATACGGTGCTCGGGCACCGAATATGCCTTTTACCAGTCCCAAAGACCTCAGTAACTGCTGCCCAGGGCGCTCCCCCCCAGCGCCCTGCACCCTGTTAGTGCCGTTGGTGATGTGTGTGGGAGCATGGAGCGCAGCGCTACCGCTGTGCTGTACCTCCGTTACTGAAGTCTTCTGCCGTCTGAAGTCTTCTGCCGTCTGAAGTCTTCTGCCGTCTGAAGTCTTCTGTTCTTCTAATACTCACCCGGCTTCTGTCTTCTGTGAGGGGGGTGACGGCGCGGCTCTGGGAACAAGCAGCTAGGCGAACCAAGTGATCGAACCCTCTGGAGCTAATGGTGTCCAGTAGCCTAAGAAGCAGAGCATTTAACTGAGAAGAAGTAGGTCTGACTTCTCTCTTCTCAGTCCCTCGATGCAGGGAGCCTGTAGCCAGCAGGTTTCCCTGAAAATAAAAAACCTAACAAAAGTCTTTCTAGAGAAACTCAGTAGAGCTCTCCTAGTGTGTGTCCAGTCACTCCTGGGCACAAAGTCTAACTGAGGTCTGGGGGAGGGGCACAGAGGGAGGAGCCAGTTCACACCCAGTCAAAGTCTTTTTAGTGTGCCCAAGTTCCTGCGGATCCCGTCTATACCCCATGGTCATTTTGGAGTCTCCAGCATCCTCTAGGACGTAAGAGAAATAGGTCTAATGAGGTCAGTATATAAAACACACAACAAATAGCTATTCTCCGCTTAACTTATGGGCCCATACATCAATCACTTGGCACAATTATGCATTCTGGTGAGATGGTGTAAAAAAAAATAAGATTTTACTCACCGGTAAATCTATTTCTCGTAGTCCGTAGTGGATGCTGGGAACTCCGTAAGGACCATGGGGAATAGCGGCTCCGCAGGAGACTGGGCACAACTAAAGAAAGCTTTAGGACTACCTGGTGTGCACTGGCTCCTCCCACTATGACCCTCCTCCAGACCTCAGTTAGGATACTGTGCCCGGAAGAGCTGACACAATAAGGAAGGATTTTGAATCCCGGGTAAGACTCATACCAACCACACCAATCACACCGTATAACTCGTGATATTATACCCAGTTAACAGTATGAAATATAACTGAGCCTCACTAACAGATGGCTCATAACAATAACCCTTTAGTTAGGCAATAACTATATACAAGTATTGCAGACAATCCGCACTTGGGATGGGCGCCCAGCATCCACTACGGACTACGAGAAATAGATTTACCGGTGAGTAAAATCTTATTTTCTCCGACGTCCTAGTGGATGCTGGGAACTCCGTAAGGACCATGGGGATTATACCAAAGCTCCCAAATGGGCGGGAGAGTGCGGATGACTCTGCAGCACCGAATGAGCAAACTCAAGGTCCTCCTCAGCCAGGGTATCAAACTTGCAGACTTTTTCAAAATTGTTTGAACCCGACCAAGTAACAGCTCGGCAAAGTTGTAAAGCCGAGACCCCTCGGGCAGCCGCCCAAGAAGAGCCCACTTTCCTCGTGGAATGGGCTTTTACAGATTTAGGGTGCGGCAGTCCAGCCGCAGAATGTGCAAGTTGAATCGTGCTACAGATCCAGCGAGCAATAGTCTGCTTAGAAGCAGGAGCACCCAGCTTGTTGGGTGCATACAGGATAAATAGCGAGTCAGTTTTCCTGACTCCAGCCGTCCTGGAAACATCTATTTTCAGGGCCCTGACTACGTCCAGTAACTTGGAGTCCTCCAAGTCCCACGTAGCCGCAGGCACCACAATAGGTTGGTTCACATGAAAAGCTGATACCACCTTAGGAAGGAATTGGGAACGAGTCCTCAATTCCGCCCTATCCATATGAAAATCAGATAAGGGCTTTTGCATGACAAAACCGCCAATTCTGATACACGCCTGGCCGACGCCAAGGCCAACCGCATGACCACTTTCCACGTGAGGTATTTTAGCTCTAGGGATTTAAGTGGCTCAACCCAATGCGACTTCAGGAAATCCAACACCACGTTGAGATCCCACGGTGCCACTAGAGGCACAACGGGGGCTGAATATGCAGCACTCCCTTAACAAAAGTCTGAACTTCAGGCAGTGAAGCCAGTTCTTTTTGGAAGAAAATGTACAGAGCCGAAATCTGGACCTTAACGTAACCCAATTTTAGGCCCGTAGTCACTCCTGACTGTAGGAAGTGCAGAAATCGACCCAGTTGAAATTCCTCCGTTGGGGCCTTCCTGGCCTCACACCAAGCACCATATTTTTGCCATATGCGGTGATAATATTTTGCGATCACATCTTGACTAGCCTTAATCAGCGTAGGAATGACTTCCTCCGGAATGCCTTTTTCCTTTAGGATCCGGTGTTCAACCGCCATGCCGTCAAACACAGCCGTGGTAAGTCTTGGAACAGGCAGGGCCCCTGCTGCAGCAGGTCCTGTCTGAGCGGCAGAGGCCATGGGTCCTCTGAGATCATTTCTTGAAGTTCTGGGTACCAAGCTCTTCTTGGCCAATCCGGAACCACGAGTATAGTTCTTACTCCTCTCCTTCTTAGTATTCTCAATACCTTGGGTATGAGAGGCAAAGGAAGGAACACATACACCGACTGGTACACCCACGGTGTTACCAGAGCGTCCACAGCTATCGCCTGAGGGTCCCTTGACCTGGCGCAATATCTTTTTAGCTGTTTTGTTGAGGCGTGACGCCATCACGTCACCTGTGGCCTTTCTCAACGGTGTACAATCATTTTGGAGACTTCTGGATGAAGTCCCCACTCTCCCGGGTGGAGGTCGTGCCTGCTGAGAAAGTCTGCTTCCCAGTTGTCCACTCCGGGAATGAACACTGCTGACAGTGCTAACACATGATTTTCCGCCCCTCGGAAAATCCTTGTGGCTTCTGCCATCACCATCCTGCTTCTTGTGCCGCCCTGCTGGTTTACATGGGCGACCGCCGTGATGTTGTCTGACTGGATCAGCACCGGCTGGCGTTGAAGCAGGGGTCTAGCCTGACTTAGGGCATTGTGAATGGCCCTTAGTCCCAGAATATTTATGTGTAGGGAAGTCTCCTGACTTGACCATAGTTCTTGGAAGTTTCTTCCCTGTGTGACTGCCCCCCAGCCTCGAAGGCTGGCATCCGTGGTCACCAGGACCCAGTCCTGTATGCCGAATCTGCGGCCCTTTAGAAGATGAGCACTCTGCAGCCACCACAACAGCGACACCCAGGCCCTTGGAGACAGGGTTATCAGCCGATGCATCTGAAGATGCGACCCGGACCTCTTGTCCAACAGATCCCACTGGAAGATCCTTGCCTGGAACCTGCCGAATGGAATTTCTTCGTAAGAAGCTACCATCTTTCCCAGGACTCGCGTGCATTGATGCACCGACACCTGTATTTGTATTAGGAGGTCTCTGACTAGAGATGATAACTCCTTGGCCTTCTCCTCCGGGAGAAATCCTTTTTTTTTTTTTTTCTTGTTCTGTGTCCAGAACCATACCCAGGAACAGTAGACGCGTCGTAGGAACCAGCTGCGACTTTGGAATATTCAGAATCCAGCCGTGCTGTTGTAGCACTTCCCGAGATAGTGCTACTCCGACGAACAACTGCTCCCTGGACCTCGCCTTTATAAGGAGATCGTCCAAGTACGGAATAATTATAACTCCCTTTTTTCGAAGGAGTATCATCATTTCGGCCATTACCTTGGTAAATACCCTCGGTGCTGGGGACAGACCAACGGCAACGTCTGGAATTGGTAATGACAGTCCTGTACCACAATTTTGAGGTACTCCTGGTGAGGAGGGTAAATGGGGACATGCAGGTAAGCATCCTTGATGTCCAGTGATACCATGTAATCCCCTTCGTCCAGGCTTGCAATAACCGCCCTAAGCGATTCCATTTTGAACTTGAACCTTCGTATATAAAAGTGTTCAAGGATTTCAATTTTAGAATGGGTCTCACCGAACCGCCTGGTTTCGGTACCACAAACATTGTGGAATAGTAACCCCGGCCTTTTTGAAGGAGGGGTACCTTGATTATCACCTGCTGGAAGTACAGCTTGTGAATTGCCGCCAGTACTACCTCTCCTCGAGGGCAGCAGGCAAGGCTGATTTGAGGTAACGGCGAGGGGGAGTCGCCTCGAACTCCAGCTTGTATCCCTGTGATACTACTTGCAGAACCTAGGGATCCACCTGTGGGCAAGCCCACTGGTCCCTGAAGTTTACGAGACGCGCCCCCACCGCACCTGGCTCCACCTGTGGAGCCCCAGCGTCTTGCGGTGGACTCAGAGGAAGCGGGGGAAGATTTTTGATCCTGGGAACTGACTGTCTGGTGCAGCTTTTTCCCTCGTCTCTGTGCAGAAAGGAAGCGCCTTTGACCCGCTTGCTTTTCTGAAGCCGAAAGGACTGTACCTTATAATACGGTGCTTTCTTAGGCTGTGAGGAAACTTGAGGTAAAGGTTTTCCTTCCCAGCTGTTGCTGTGGATACGAGGTCCCAGAGACCATCCCCAAACAATTCCTCACCCTTATAAGGCAGAATCTTCATGTGCCTTCTAAAGTCAGCATCGCCTGTCCACTGCCGGGTCCCTAATACCCTCCTGGCAGAATGGACATTGCATTAATTTTGGATGCCAGTCGGCAAATATCCCTCTGTGCATCCCTCATATATAAGACGACGTCTTTAATATGCTCTATGGTTAGCAAATAGTATCCCTGTCCTGACAGAGTAATAGACCACGCTGCAGCAGCACTATCCATGCTGAGGCAATTGCAGGTCTCAGTATAGTACCTGAGTGTGTATATACAGACTTCAGGATAGCCCCTGCTTTTTATCAGCAGGCTCCTTCAAGTGGCCTTATCCTAAGACGGCAGTGCCACCTTTTTTGACAAACGTGTGAGCGCCTTATCCACCCTAGGGGATATCTCCCAACGTGACCTATCCTCTGGCGGGAAAGGGTACGCCATCAGTAACTTTTTAGAAATTACCAGTTTCTTATCGGGGGAACCCACGCTTCTTCACACACTTCATTCACTCATCTGATGGGGGAACAAAACACTGGCTGCTTTTTCTCCCCAAACATAAAACCCCTTTTTTGTGGCACCTGGGTTAATGTCAGAAATGTGTAACACATTTATTTTTATTGCCGAGATCATGCAACGGATGTTCCTAGTGTATTGTGTATATGTCTCAACCTCGTCGACACTGGAGTCCGACTCCGTGTCGACATCTGTGTCTGCCATCTGAGGTAGCGGGCGTTTTTGAGCCCCTGATGGCCTTTGAGACGCCTGGGCAGGCGCGGGCTGAGAAGCCGGCTGTCCCACAGCTGTTACGTCATCCAGCCTTTTATGTAAGGAGTTGACACTGTCGGTTAATACCTTTCACCTATCCATCCACTCTGGTGTCGGCCCCACAGGGGGCGACATCACATTTATCGGCATCTGCTCCGCCTCCACATAAGCCTCCTCATCAACCATGTCGACACAGCCGTACCGACACACCGCACACACACAGGGAATGCTCTGACTGAGGACAGGACCCCACAAAGTCCTTTGGGGAGACAGAGAGAGAGTATGCCAGCACACACCAGAGCGCTATATAATGCAGGGATTCACACTATTCCCTTATAGCTGCTATAGTACACAGATTTGCGCCTAAATTTAGTGCCCCCCCCCCCTCTCTTTTTAACCCTTTGAGCCTGAAAACTACAGGGGAGAGCCTGGGGAACTGTCTTCCAGCTGCACTGTGAAGAGAAAATGGCGCCAGTGTGCTGAGGGAGATAGCCCCGCCCCTTTTTCGGCTGACTTTCTCCCGCTTTTTTATGGATTCTGGCAGGGGTATTTATCACATATATAGCCTCTGGGACTATATATTGTGATTTTTTTGCCAGCCAAGGTATTCATATTGCTGCTCAGGGCGCCCCCCCTCCCAAGCGCCCTGCACCCATCAGTGACCGGAGTGTGAGGTGTGCATGAGGAGCAATGGCGCACAGCTGCAGTGCTGTGCGCTACCTTGTTGAAGACCGAAGTCTTCTGCCGCCGAATTCCAGGACCATCTTCATGCTCCTGGCTCTGTAAGGGGGACGGCGGTGCGGCTCCGGGACCGAACGATCGAGGTCGGGTCCTGTGTTCGATCCCTCTGGAGCTAATGGTGTCCAGTAGCCTAAGAAGCCCAAACTATCTCCAGTCAGGTAGGTTCGCTTCTTCTCCCCTTAGTCCCTCGTAGCAGTGAGTCTGTTGCCAGCAGATCTCACTGAAAATAAAAAACCTAAAATATACTTTCTTTTCTAGGAGCTCAGGAGAGCCCCTAGTGTGCATCCAGCTCAGCCGGGCACAAGATTCTAACTGAGGTCTGGAGGAGGGTCATAGTGGGAGGAGCCAGTGCACACCAGGTAGTCCTAAAGCTTTCTTTAGTTGTGCCCAGTCTCCTGCGGAGCCGCTATTCCCCATGGTCCTTACGGAGTTCCCAGCATCCACTAGGACGTCAGAGAAATAAAAAAATACTCAAATTCCAAGAAGTTGGAATTCTGGAGTTGAGGATTTCTAACATGTTGGATTCTGCCAATGAATGGGGAATCGGGCTTGTTGATGAACGGGCCCCTTTAACCTCAAATGTATGATTCGTACCACAATTCCTGCATTCTTCACAGCCAGAGGCAGCCCGAGGAGACCAGTTCCAATGTTCCCTTTCAATAAATGTATTAATGTCTGGAACCATCTGCAATGGGAAAATAGAATAGTTAGCCCTTTAGAAGTGGAAGGGAGAACAGACTTTGTAGTGGAATACCAATATTGCCTTAAACAGACTAAAAAAACTTCACGAAAGCACTGCTACCATTTAGCTGCCAATTTCATTAGGATCCAAGATTATTTAAAGGAAATTTCCTTGACATCAAATCAATAGAACCCACAAAGGAAATGCATTGCACAGCAAACCTGTCTGCATCACTGGGACATCTGAAAATCCATGCGAGAGCAGCGAGATTAATGGATAACATGGCGCAAAGCATGTGCTGTAACCCACAGCAACCAGTGTAGTGTAGTCAGACTGCCTGGGTACTGTACATATGTTCTAGGTCTCATTTTTTTTATATTACACTGATTTATAAGTGTTATGGTATTCAGTATGTATTGAGAATCATCTGGTTACTGATACAAATACATAGAAACAAAATAATAAAGACATCAATAATACATAACACTTTTAAAAAGAAACCTTATTACTCCTTCTGTGTATCACAATAGTCATGAGTTCCAAAAGGCTTCATTTCACTTCCTTCTTTTGTTGACCGTTACTTCCCAAAGGTCTTAGACTTAGTGGTGTCAGAGGAACAACTGATACGTTTGTACATGACATGTGGTTTTACTGGTGTATAAAGTTACAGATTAAACTCGGAGAGGAGCAAGTGCTAACGCTGAAGGAGATAGAAGATTCTACAAGCATTCTAGTAGTAGAAAAAGAAATCCAATAAATAACATTCCCTAACTCTGGGCCCAAAGGTTGAGTGATGCTGGTGTATCACATGATTTCCAAGACATACCTGAGCAAACAATCTTGTTTTTATGAAAACAGTTTTATATTGTATGCTGTACTAGAAGATAACATTAACAATGTGAATGGTTGCGATAGGCATCTGCTTTTATTAGTCCTCAAGCTGAGAAACATACAGATGTGTCCTAATACATCTAACCTCAATACACCATGCAGCAGGAGATGCTTGGTGTCAAGGAGATAACTGGTCCCGTGCAACTCTGCTTGCATCAAGGGACTTCGGTTTCCGAAAATGTGTCTTAGTCGCAACACGATGCATACTTGTATATCTGTGTGCAACTGAGTTTGCACAATGGAACTTGGAACAGAAAATAGCATACAGACGGAGAAACTCAGTCGCACACAGATATACAAGTGTTGCATATTAAATTAATCAATACAGTCTCCTGGTCCATACTAGCTACATCACGTTGTGATTAAGAAGCATTTTTGGCAAAAATGACACCCAGCACTAGCAGCGGCTCACAGGACTCAGCGTGCCAAGAGAGGCTGTTTGGCGTGACTCCAGCAAAGATGTATGAGGACATATCTGTATGGGTGCTGGAGAAGTGCAGGTACTGTAAATAGTTACACTTGTCTGCAGCTTCTTCACCCTATACGTCGTTACTGCTGGGAGCACTTTCCTTTAGTGTAAATGCCCTGGAGTGTGGTGGACTTTGTAGGACTACCTAAGCAGTGTTAGCTTTATCTATTGCTGAGAAGTGCAGAGGTTGTAGATACCATAGCTGTACCTCTCCTACCGGCCCTTCACTCCCGAAGCTGGAGACTCCAAGGAGTCACTAACAGGGAACCCGGTATTGGGTATGCCTCCGCAGTGGCCACCAGTGGGAGAAGATGGCTCTATGCCAAGTTAACCCACTTCCGCTTTCAGTGAAGGGATTCATTTTTCCCCTATGAAGCCAGGCTCTAAATCCAGGGGTCTGTATCAATTAGGCTACAGACATATAGGTAGTCTAGACAGGAGAGGTGAGGCTTATTGAGGACAATGTGGTACAGGGAGCAGTCATCTATTTCTTGCCTTACATGAGGATTGGGCTGTGACGGAACACAGCCATGCCAGCGTCATGTCACGTATTTTTGGCCAGCCTGGTCTGGTCCTGCACTTCAGTAGTGAACGGCAGAATGCCGAAGATAATAGTATGTTATCCTTTAAAACACCCGGCTGATATTCGCATCTGAGCTGTATACCCCATACTACTGTATGCAGCGGACATAACAGGACTGTATGTTGGACAAGAATATGATGTTATACTGAATAATCCAAGAAGGTGATTTTGCTAGGTACCAGATGTGTGCCTGTGGTGGGAAATAGTCCCATGTATATAGGTTATGCCTATCATGGAATATATCCCTGAGCCTGATATGTGTCTGTCACATTAATGTACTGTTTAATGAATGGGTGTAAGGGCTTGTTGTCCCCCCCCCCCAGGAGCTGGGTGACTTTTCCAGGTTACCCTACTCGCAAGAGTAGTGGATTCACACAGGCCACGCAGCCGGGATCAGCAAGACAGAGATCATCGCCCCTTCTAGCAATCAGCATCCGCCAAGAGTCGCCAAACGCAAGTATTCCCTGAGGTGGCTAGTGACTGTGTAGGGGCAGGAGTTTCTTGCTGTTGTGTAGTTCTTTCTCTTATATAATCTTAACTGTAATTGTTATTAATGCTACCTGTAAATAATGTATAAAGTGTGGTTACGGTTTTTCCTATATAATTAGTGTGTATGAAAATAAAGGTGCGTTTTGTATCTCGCTATTGTGTCCTTACTGTGTGTTTCCCGACCCATACCGGGCACTGGGGTAACCACACTCAGCTGTAATGGACAGCCTTTCTGAAGGCTGCTCCCATAATAAGTGCAAATAAACCCAGTGTCCTCACATGGGCTGCCCTCCTTTTTAGTCAAAAACGTCTCCAAGTTTCACATTAATCAGGATAATGCGATTCTGACTTCAGACTGTCACAGCTCGAAGGGGTCGATTCAATTATTTTTGCAGACTGCTCGCACCTTATCCTCTGTCTGATTTTTTTTTTTTGCACATCACGCCCACATAGTCAGAGTTTAGCCGGGTAAAACAACTAAACCCATCTAAAGTCCTGGTTAGAGAACCCAAACAGCAATTTGGGAATCCACTGCCATGACTTTTCACCAGTTTCTGCTCGCCATCCCAGGATGCGGGAAGGAGAAGTCAAGTTATCGCGCCAGAAACAACTGAATAACTGACGTAGGGCGAGCAATACTGCCGTGGGAAGTAGAAACAATCGAGGAGAGAGGATCGTCCGATTCTCAGAAAAAGGGTTGGCCAGTCTACAGACAGGCCATTTCTTGGTGGATTACATTCATCATTCGTCAGATTTACAGTAGGGCTGGCCAGTCTGTTGATCAACATCACAAGGCACGTTCAATAATATCACTCCACGCCTCCTGTGTGGCTCGGAGCCTAGGCTGAGCAGCAGGGGCATCTTAAGAGAGGAAAGGGCCCATGTACACGCTCTATGTGGGGCATCTCTTCGCTTGCAGCAAGTAGACTCAAGCTTTATGCCAGAGTCTATGTGTATGAGCAGGACTCTGGGACCATAGAGCCCGCACTTGTTCCTGGGGATATCAATATTGATTTTCCCAGTGATTTATG
This sequence comes from Pseudophryne corroboree, assembly GCF_028390025.1. NCBI lineage: Eukaryota > Metazoa > Chordata > Amphibia > Anura > Myobatrachidae > Pseudophryne > Pseudophryne corroboree. Next base: position 698,308,098 of record NC_086449.1, on the reverse strand, counting down.
TCTGCAGCACTGGCTGCCACTGAACTCTGGAGAGTAAGTATAATTATATGGGTGCAGGGTGTGCGGTGTAAGCCCCCCAAGACCACGCACTTTGCACCCATTATAGATACGACTATGCTGTGCAGCCATGTAGAGCTCCCACCAGGTTACCTGTACAGCTTTCATCTAGGGATGCCAGCTTTGGCACTAAGCGTGCACAACATAAGAGGCAGCTTTGAGATGGCCACAACGCATTCTCAGTTTCTTCCATTTGAAGGGTTTAGAAAATTATTATGTGGGACCAAGGTACCCATCAATTAAAAAAATCATCATTATTTACTTCTCACGTGATTCCTTACCTCCAAACATGCCCCTTTTATGCCATCAGACCAATCCAAGTGCCCCTTTTCTGCCCATCAGAATCCACCCGGCCCATTTACCTTGGGGCCCATGCTGAGAGGGTAGACCGCACACTTTCCTCCTCTGATCCTCCTTGTCTCTTGCCTGTATGTCTTTTCTCATACTAATGGCGATTTCTACTCCTATTACTAATGTCCCCAATTTTTACTCCTGCAGTAATGGCAATGCCCTCTCCTCTAAATAATAGAATTGCAATGTGGCCATGCTCAAAGCACTGATGCGATGTTCAGGGGAGTAGGTCACGTGACACACCGGTAGGTACAGCGCCCCAACCACCGGCGTCTTGGCACCATCTGATTGGCCAGAGCACATCACGCAGGACAGACTGCTGACATTTCAAGGGAGAAGACGCAGTACAGCGTGTAATCATGAACACTGATATTATAGGTCATCAAAACACAGAGGAAGTAGTTTAAAATATATATATATAAAAAAAATAAAAAACACAAAACGTCCACTGTGACTGAATTTCCCACACATACACTTATAGTGATAATGTCTCCGCTCTGCTAGTTACAACATACGGGTGACCATCTACTATACAATACTGCACTGACAAACAGGCTGATAACTTTCCTCATACAGTGCACTCACGTCGTACTGCTGCTACTGTGTTCTCCAAGCCTTTCATACTGTCCACATCTGGAGTTGCTGCTGGGGATTCCCGGGGAGCTCTCCTCACTGGGACTACCCTCTGTGGAGCTGTAGTCATTGTACGAATCATTTTTCAGCCTGGTGGTATCCATACTTCCTACAAGTAAAAGAATACAGATTAAAGCCCAGTAGTTACAGTGCCCATAATATATTGGCTCTGGGGCCTGATGCAGTGATTGGCAGCCTGATACACTTTGGGGGCCACATAGGTGACCCTATAATCCTCAAAAGGGCCACACATTACCTTCAGTCTCAGTAGTAAAATTCAAATATGTAATCAATACAAGAGACACCTCTCTGTAATAGCGTATCAACAGGCCATTTAAACAATGGTTAAAAGCTATAATAAACAAATAGGACAACAAAATGGGAAGAAGCCGAGACCCACAGGACTTGGAGGGGCCGCCTGTTGACCATCACTGGACTAATGTATATACATGATATGATATGATCAAATAGTAGACAATAACTGTTAAAGTGCAAGAATAAATATAGAGACTAGAGTAATTAAATATATTTATCAGCGTTTATTACAGCACACTCCACTTGTCACAACCTGTGCAGTTCCTCTTTCCTGTCTGGGGTGTCTCTCTCTACTCCGGTGCTTCTAGCAAACTCTGCTCTGTATCTCCACACTGAGATACAGACCAGAGTGTGCTAGTAGCACCAGAGTAGTTACTAGAATGAACCATATTTACTAATAGGAAAAGACACGCTGAAACACTAAAATCTATCCAACATCTTTTTTATTCTAGTTTTATTTTACTTACCAATTATGCTGCTCAGTAATACATTTTAATAAAAAAACTCATGTGTTTCACAGCTTCTTATTATTATACGAGGGTGGTTCAATTATCAAGATAGCAAGACCTCTCACTGCATAAACTTATTCAACACGTACATATACGTATAAGCAATAGTATAGCCTTGGTGCAGATTATTTTTCCCACATTGGGGGTAATTCTGAGTTGATCGCAGCAGAAACTTCGTTAGCAGTTGGGCAAACCCATGTGCACTGCAGGGGAGGCAGATATAACATGTGCTGAGAGAGAGAGATTTGGGTGTGGTGTGTTCAATCTGCAATCTAAATTGCAGTGTAAAAATAAAGCAGCCAGTATTTACCCTGCACAGAAACAAAGTAACCCACCCAAATCTAACTCTCTCTGCAAATGTTATATCTGCCCCCCCTGCAGTGCACATGGTTTTGACCAACTGCTAAAAAATTTCCTGCTGCGATCAACTTGGAATTACCCCCATAGTCCATTTACTTGTCTAAGCATTTGTTCCAATGGTACACCAAGGCATCTGTCCCAGCATTGAAGAAATCAGTGTCAAGCGCCCGAAGCCAGGACATGATGGCTTACTTCCACCTAGGTGCTTCTTTAATGTGTCTGTCCTCCTGAATCAGACCTTCAATACGGCACAAATTGTCATCTGTGGTGGACATGCATGGCTGGCCGTATCGCTGCTCATTTTGAGCGTCTGTCCTGCTGTCAAAGGGAGTGCACCAAACCCAAACCTGTTTCCATGACATGACATTATCACCGTACACCTCCACAAGCTGATGATGAATTTCAGCTGCTGAAGCGAACTTTAGATGCAGAAATCTGCTCACACTTCACACCACAATGTGTGACCATGTTTCCGCAAGCCCCGCCATCTTATAGCTGATGTTGGGACAGTATGACTGACTATGGCGCAGTCTAATGGCCATGAGGGGAAGCAGTGGTCTACCTGCTCTGGCCTGGTGAGACTGACATAGAGAATATTACACACCTGAGAGGTCTGGTTACCTTACTCATTGAACCACCCTATCATTTAAGTTACACTATTGAGTGCGATTTATATGAACAGTCTCATATAACCTGGGAACACTTGTGCACAGAGTGGATTGGGTTCTTCATAAAGAGGTAGAGGGCAAATGACAGCAGGTCAGGCAAGTCTCCTAAAGATGCGAGAGAGGACTTTAAGGGGGGGGGAATTCAAATGTTTGAAAAGTCGGTTTGGTGTCTGTTTTTTCCTGTCTATTAGATTGTTTTTTCCTGTCTATTAGATAGAAAGAAAGAAAAAAACAATCTAATAGACAGGAAAAAACAGACACCCAACTGACTTTCCAAACAATTGAAAATCCCCTAATGTGTCTTATGGTGTGGACTTACAGGTGGTGTTATTACTAAGGCAGTGTATCTTGCTCATATTTCAAAATATTCATATTAGTAGTCCAGAGCTATGGCTCAGAAATATTATTTTGCTAAATCCATGAATATAATGCTACAATATTTGCACAGCTTTATTAATAACTTTCACCCAGAACCAGAAGTGCTTACATAATAACAGCCAAAGAGCACCAACACGGTTCCCTCACAGGATATGCTAAATGCAGACAAAGTTTTCTTGGTTGCTATGGATTAAAGCTCTTCATTGCTCTCTGCATCTTGCCATTTAATAATGCTGTGTAAGAAAAAACAATTTGTGTTCCCTAATGCACACTGAGTGAGTAATAATACTACATAATAAATCAGATAATACGGAGATCTTAGTTGCGTATATCTGCAGATATAGGGTTAAGCCCCCAGGCCGATCGACAAGGCTTCTCCGTCACTGGGGGTCCCATATCTAGTATTAGGGACCCCCAGTGACGGAGAAGCCTTGTCGATCGGCCTGGGGGCTTAACCCTATATCTGCAGATATACGCAACTAAGATCTCCGTATTATCTGATTTATTATGTAGTATTATTACTCACTCAGTGTGCATTAGGGAACACAAATTGTTTTTTCTTACACAGAATTACCCCTCCCTTTTAGCACCTGACTGATATTACATCTGATTGAGCAGCTTTCCAATATTTGTGCATTTAATAATGCTTCCAGATTTCAGAAGAGCCTTCAGTGAACACATTCTAATTAAAAGAGACAGTATCACATCCTACACTGGAACGCCCTCTACGGCCAGAAGTGTCACACTACACTGAGGCCCCCAACCCATCCTGATAAAGGACAATGCAACCAGAGGTTCCAAACAAATCAACCAGTGGTCACTGTAAAAAAAAAAAAAAAAAAACCTATATGGAGTGACATCATCAAGACCTCTTGTTGCAGTGATGTCACAGATCCTGGTGAATTGGTACGCTGCAGCCTCACAAATATTAGTTCATCCGTAGAAGTGCACATTATAATACCAAAGTCTGTCACACAAATAAGGGGGACGTCCAGACATAAATGGAGAAAGCAACACCAAAGGAGATCAATATGTCTGCTTAGTTGTTTTATTCACAAAGAGAAACCACTGAGGAGGAGGAGGTTGTTACTGGGCATTTGTCCAGCCGCATCACATACAAAGACCTACTGTCTGGAAGCTTTCAGTAATTGGCTCTATAGACAACACTAATTAAAAATAGGATTTTAATTACCTACCAGTAAATCCTTTTCACGTAGTCCATAGAGGATACTGGGGTCCATTTAGTACCATGAGGTACAGACGGGTCCACTAGGAGCCATGGGCACTTTAAGAATTTGATAGTGTGGGCTGGCTCCTCCCTCTAGGCCCCTCCTACCAGAGTCGGTCTAGGAAACTGTGCCCGAGGAGACAGACATACTTTGAGAGAAGGATAGATAAGGATAGTGGCGAGAGATTCCGAACCAGCACACACAACAAGAAGAAAGCCAAGCTAACCTTAGTTGAAACAGGAACAGCAACGGCTGAACCAACATCACTTAACCAAGTAACAGTATCCTCTACGGACTACGAGAAAAGGATTTACCGGTAGGTAATTAAAATCCTACTTTCTCTTACATCCTAGAGGATACTGGGGTCCATTTAGTACCAAGGGGATGTACCAAAGCTCCCAAGCCGGGTTGGAGAGTGCTGAGGTTCCCGCAGAACTGATTGACCAAACTGAAGGTCCTCAGAAGCCAAAGTATCGAACTTGTAGAACTTAGCAAACGTGTTCGAACCTGACCAAGTAGCCGCTCGGCAGAGCTGTAAAGCCGAGACACCCCGGGGCAGCCGCCCAGGAAGAACCCACCGAACTAGTAGAGTGGGCCTGTACAGATTTTGGACACAGCAAACCTGCCGTGGAAAAAGCATGCTAAATAGTAAGCCTGATCCATCGTGCAATAGACTGCTTTGAAGCAGGACACCCAATTTTATTAGGATCATAAAGAACAAACAGCGAGTCAGATTTTCTGTGACAAGCTGTTCGCTTTACATACACCTTCAAAGCCCTCACAACATCCAAAGACTTTGAAGTAGCAGAGGTGTCGATGACAACCGGAACCTCAATAGGTTGGTTGATATGAAATGCGGACACAACTTTAGGAAGAAATTGCTGACGAGTTCTGAGTTCAGCTCTGTCCTCATGGAAAATTAAATAGGGACTTTTGTGAGACAGAGCCCCCAGCTCCGACACACGTCTTGCTGAAGCCAAGGCCAACAGTGCGACTGTCTTCCACGTAAGATATTTTACGTCCACCTCCTGTAACCGTTCAAACCAGTCCGACTGGAGGAACTGCAGCACCACATTGAGATTCCAAGGTGCCGTGGGAGGCACAAAGGGAGGTTGGATGTGCAGAACACCTTTCAAGAACGTCTGGACCTCAGGGAGAGAAGTCAATTGTTTTTGAAAGAAAATGGACAAGGCCAAAATCTGGACCTTTATGGAGCCCAGACGCAGGCCCACATCCACGCCTGCCTGCAGAAAAAGCAGGAAACGTCCCAGATGAAATTCCACCGCAGAATAATTTCTGCTCTCACACCAAGAGACGTATTTCTTCCAAATACGATGGTAATGCTTAGATGTTACCCCCTTCCTGGCTTGGATCATAGTCGGGATAACCATGTGAGGGATCCCTCTCCTGGCTAGAATCAGCCGTTCAACTTCCATGATGTCAAACGTAGCTGCGGTAAGTCCTGAAAGACGAACGGGCCCTGTTGTAAAAGATCCTCGCGAAGAGGTAGAGGCCACGGATCTTCGAGGAGCATCTTCAGAAGGTCCGCATACCAGGCTCTTCTTGGCCAGTCCGGAGCAATAAATATTGCTTGAACCCTTTCCCTTTTTATTCTCTTTAGAATTCTTGGGATCAGAGGAAGTGGAGGAAACACACCATCTGATAGACCCATGGAGTCAAGGCGTCCACCGCCTTTGGGTCTCTCGACCTGAAACAATACCGCTTGAGGTTTTTGTTGATATGAGAGGCCATCATGTCAATCTGTGGATATCCCCATAGACTTGTCAAGCACCTGAATACTTACGGATGAAGGCCCCACTCCCCCGGATGCAGGTAGTGTCTGCTGAGGAAGTCTGCTTCCCAGTTGTCTACTCCCAGAATGAAGACTGCTGACAACGCCACAGCGTTTCTTTCTGCCCAGTGGAGAATTCTTGACACCTCTGACATTGCTGCTCTGCTTTTCATTCCACCCTGTCGGTTTATGTACATCACTGCCGTCACATTGTCCGACTGGACCTGAATGGCCGGATCTTGAAGAAGATGGGAGGCCTGCAGAAGGGCGTTCCAGAATGTTGATTGGAAGGGCAACTTCCTGACTTGACCATCTTCCTTGAAACTGCACCCCCCGAGTAACTGCTCCCCAACCTCTGAGGCTTGTGTCTGTGGTTAGCAGAATCCAATTCTGAATTCCGAACCTCCGACCCTGGACGAGGTGAGAAGTCTGTAGCCACCACAGAAGAGAGATCCTAGCTTTTGGTGACAGACGGATCCTCGGATGCATATGTAGATGCGATCCGGACCATTTGTCCATCAGATTGCGCTGGAAGGGTCGTGCATGAAACCTTCCGTATTGAAGAGCCTCGTAAGAGACCACCATTTTCCTCAGAAGGTGAATGCATAGATGCACAGACACCCGGGTTGGCTTCAGGACATCCCGAACCATCGACTGGATTACAAATGCTTTCTCCAACGGAAGGAACACTTTCTGCGACTCCGTGTCCAGTATCATTCCCAGGAATGGGAGCCTCCTTGTTCGCTCTAGGTGAGACTTTGGAAGGTTCAGAATCCACCCGTGATCCTGGAGGAGTTTGGTTGAGAGACCAATGCTGTCCAGCAACCTTTCCCTGGACGGTGCTTTTATCAGTAGATCGTCCAGGTACGGAATTATGTTCACTCCTTTTGCGGAGCAGAAACATCACCTCTGCCATTAAATTGGTGAACACACTCGGTGCCATGGAGAGACCAAATGGCAGGGCCTGGAACTGCTAGTGACAGTCCTGCAATGCAAACCGTAGATAAGCCTGATGAGGAGGCCAGATCAGAATGTGAAGATATGCATCCTTGATATCCAGAGACACTAGGAATTCCCCCTCCTCCAGACCTGAGATTACCGCTCTCAGAGACTCCATCTTGAATTTGAACACTCGTCAGTACGGGTTCAACGACTCCAGGCTCAGAATCGGTCTTATCGAACCGTCCGGTTTCGGTACTACAAACAAGTTGGAGTAGTACCCCTTGTTGAGCAGATGAGGTGGAACTGGAACAATGACCTGAGTCTGTATCAGTTTTTGGATGGCATGCTGTAAAGTTATACTTGCCTCCTGATTTGAAGAATCTGTGAGGTGGGAGCTTTTGGAACTCCAGTCTGTAGCCCTGGGAAATAAGATCTATGACCCAGGGATCCTGGCACGAACGTGTCCAGATCTGACTGAAAAATTGAAGGCGGGATCCCACCTGACAGCCTTCCAGGCATTGCGGTCCACCGTCATGCTGAAGGCTTTGAGGAAGCAGAGCCTGAGTTCTGTTCCTGAGAACCTGCAGTTGCTGGTTTGCGTGGTTTACCTCTTGCGCCGCTGGAGGATGTAGATGCACCTCTGGATTTGCCCTTGAACTTGGCAGTCCGATGAGTAAGTCTTCTTGGATGGGGGGGCTGCGGAAGGAAGATACGTAGACTTACCCGCAGTAGCTGTGGAGATTTGTCTAGTTCACCTCTCCTGTGAATGGTAGGCCTTCCACGCCTTTCCTGGAGTCCGCGTCAGCAGTCTACTGGCGTAGCCACTAGCCCCCGCGTGCCAACACTGCCATAGCGGTGGTGCGTGCGTTAAGCAAGCCTATCTGTTTTATGGCTTCCACCATAAAGTTTGCAGAGTCCTCTATATGCTGCAGGAGTAAAACAACATCCCCCCTAGACAAGGAATCTAACCCCTCAATTAGGTTACCTGACCATTTTGCAATGGCTTTTGTGATCCACGCGCATGCAATAGTGGGTCTTTGGGCCACCCCAGCAGCTGTGTACAATGATTTGAGTGGTCTTAATTTTGGGATACGGTTGTTAGGTCGAGAGTCATTAGGTCGACACTGAAGGTCGACATGGTCAAAAGGTCGACATGAGTTTTTCACTTTTTTTTTTATTATTTTTCCATACTTGACGATCCACGTGGACTACGATTGGAACGGTAACCTGTGCCGAGCGAAGAACCTTGCCCGAAGCATGGCGAGCAAAGCGAGCCATGCGAGGGGACACGGAGCACTAATTGGGTTTCCCCGTCACTTTACGAAGAAAACGACACCAAAAACAGTCCAAAAACTCATGTCGACCTTTTCACCTGTCGACCTAGTGCATGTCGACCTAATGACTGTCGACCCAACGACCCATACCCCTCAATTTTACGTTCAGCCGTGTCTTTTAGGGAGGTTGCACCAGGAACAGGCAATACAATTTTTCGTGACAGCCTAGAGACTGATGCGTCCACTATCGGTGTATTTTCCCATTTTTTCCTATCCTCCAGAGGAAAGGGAAAAGATGACAGTAACCTTTTAGGAATCTGAAATTTCTAATCAGGATTAACCAACGGTTCTTCAAACAGGGTATTCAATTCCTTTGACACAGGAAAAGTAACTGAGGACTTCTTTTTTACATTAAAATAAGATTCCTCACACTCCTCTGACACCTTATTAGGAATATGCAGAACATCTCTGATATCCTCTGTAAGAGCTTCTATTCCTGTGACAGAGCCGCATCCCCCCCTCCAAGTCCACCTCACCCTCCTCCAAGTCTGACGAATCAGCGTCAGAGTCAGATTGCAGGATATGGGCCAGAGATCGCTTTTGCGGACAAATGGGAGGGGATTGAGACGCTGTTTTGGGGACTGAGTCTCTGTTCATAAACTCATCCACAGTCTGTTTTAAGTATTGCGTCTCTTTCTCATTGAGGGACAATTTTGTAGAAAGAGTGGAGATCATTCCTTTAAGAGAATTAACCCACTCCGGTTCAGCCCCGCTAGTCTGTGAACCCCGAGTACCCAGTAGTGAGCCCCCTGGTGAAGAGGAACACTCCGCTGTACAATAAACACACTCTTTGCCTGACATAATGTAAAATGTGACAGCACACACAGACACACAGGAAAAGGTTAAGCACAAGTAACCCACAAAGAGCCCTTCAGGGAGACACAGAGTTGTTTAAAGCCAGCCGCCACCGCACCCTTGCTGCTAATGCCAAGCTTAGCTGGGTCACAGACTAAGTACCCTGATAGGGGACTTAGTACACTAATAGGCGCACCCCCCCTGCTATGACCCCCTGGTACCGCTGAGGTCATTTGGAGTCACACCGGAGGAGCTGCGCGTCCTTGTCAGCATCTGTGTCCACTGCAGAGGGAATATGGCGCTGGTGAGCTGCTGAAAACTCTCAAAGTGAAGCCCCGCCCCTTCAATGGCATGCAGTCTTCCCACTTTTTTTTACACTGGCTGTGGTAATTTGTGTGCTTAAAATGGAGCAGAACCGTTTTAAGGCTGTGTTTGACAGTTTGAGTACTGTGTACAGTGTACTGAGACACAGTTGTGTACTGTGTCTGGAGACGCATTCCGCTAGTTTAGAAGCCGTGCGTCTCCATACAATCGTGCCGCCATAATGGCTAGCACCCCGCTAACCGGGACGCCGGCTCAGTACTCATGCGGGAATGTATGCTCACCGTGGGGGAGGGCTTGCAAATAGTTCCCTCAGGAGCTCAGTGTCAGTGCCCATGATACTAAATGGAATCCAGTATCCTCTAGGACGTAAGAGAAATAGATGAATTCACTGCATTTATTTATACAAATAAGTAGTAAATCTCAGACACAATTTCTGATGAGAGTTGCATAATGTGAGTGCGGACTGTATGTAACTAAATAACATGAACCTGGAAACCAGTATTATCGGATTACCATAAACGCAGACTAGACAATTTGCAGTACCATAGAAACAAAAGCATACATATGATATACACACAAACACTAAAAACATTACCCTTTAGTCTTGTTAAATAATAGCAAAGTGCAATAATTATTGCTGAGAATGATTCAAATATTTCACAATAAAGAAAAAAAAGTGATGCAATGAGTACCCGTAATGGTAATACTTTTATGTAGCATCATACTTACACTCAGAGCCAGCCATAGGCATAGGCAAACTAGGCAAATGCCTAGGGCATTTGGTATACCATGGGGCACCAGCAGCTTCTGTTGATTAAAATGATATGCAGCATGCCTATATTATGTGTGTGACAGTGGCTGAATCTGCATATGAAAAGCTACATTACAGTGTATTCCTTGAAATCACTGTAATGTAGCATGTTGTATGCAGATACATGCCACAGTGTGGTGTGGTGTTATGTGAATAAAAGCAATTCAGTGTGATGTAGTGTGAGGAGTAACGTATATAGGGGGTAATTCCAAGTTGATCGCAGCAGGAATTTTTTTTAGCAGCTGGGCAAAACCATGTGCACTGCAGGGGGGGCAGATATAACATGTGCAGAGAGAGTTAGATTTGGGTGGGTTATATTGTTTCTGTGCAGGGTAAATACTGTCTGCTTTATTTTTACACTGCAAATTAGATTGCAGATTGTACTCACCACACCCAAATCTAACTCTCTCTGCACATGTTATATCTGTCTCCCCTGCAGTGCACATGGTTTTGACCAACTGCTAAAAAATTTCCTGCTGCGATCAACTTGGAATTACCCCCATAAAGTGGTACTGCTGTGTGATGTAACGTGAATTAGGAACACTGTCGCACGATAAAATGTGAATAAAGTTGCACTACTGTGTGGTGTAATTTGAATTGGGGGTACTGTTGCATAACCATGCCCCTTCCCAGTAAGAACACACCCCTTTTTGGGCTGTGCGCTGAATGTGCGCCCTGTTCCTATTTAAAATATAGGGGATAGGAGTACCAAAATGAGGACTGCTATGGGTGAGGGGTGATGGTGCTGGGAAAGGGGTGCAGGGTCAGAGGAGGAACTAGCGGCAGTGCTAGGGGGCACCAGCCGAAATCTTGCCTAGGGCATCATATTGGTTAGGGCCGGCTCTGCTTACACTGGTTCTTCACACAGGAGAGGCTGCAACAACATTTATCAGACATTGTGGTCTATTTACTAAGCCTTGGATGGAGAGTCCCAGACATTCGGCTCCTGTCATTTTTCAAACACAGTCTGTGGCATAGCAGTTAGGAGCAGATTGGCTGGAACTTTATCTCCATCCAAGGCTTAGTAAATAGACCCCATTATTTTATCTATGTACAATAAACAGTGACATCATCTCCCCTTTCACCACATTATCATAATACCAAACCTCACCTGTCCCCTGTACTCACATTGACACCCTCCTACTCACACCACCACCATACTAATCCTCGCCCCCTGCTCTTACACACTGTCACCCTACTAATCCTCACCCTTTACACTCACACTGTCACCCTACTAATCCTCACCCTTTACACTCACACTGTCACCCTACTAATCCTCACCCTTTACACTCACACTGTCACCCTACTAATCCTCACCCTTTACACTCACACTGACACCCTACTAATCCTCACCCTTTACACTCATACTGACACCCTACTAATCCTCACGCTCTGCACTCACACTGTCACCCTACTAATCCTCACCCTCCGCACTCACCACGTCACCATACTGATCCTCACCCCTTGCTCTCACACACACGTCACCCTATTAATCTTCCCCCCTGTTCTCACACTGTCACCCTACTAATCCTCACCCTCTTCTCTCCCACCGTCATCCTACTAATCCTCACCCCCTGCTCTCACACACTGTGACCCTACTAATCCTCACCCCCTGCTCTTACTCATTGTCACCCTACTACTCCTCACCCCCTGCTCTCACACACTGTGACCCTACTAATCCTCACCCCCTGCTCTCACACACTGTCACCCTACCAATCCTCACCCCCTGCTCTCACACACTGTCACCCTACTAATCCTCACCCCCTGCTCTCACACACTGTCACCCTACTAATCCTCACCCCCTGCTCTCACACACTGTCACCCTACTCCTCCTCACCCCCCGCTCTCGCACCGGCACCCGGTATACTCACATTATCAGTGTCCCGGATTATAGCCACATCCCAGCTCCAGCAGTAGCAGAGCGCTGCACAGACACTTCCTGCTTCCCTCTGGCTGCCGGCAGCATCTGGTGGATTACACCTTTGTGTCACAGTCACACATCGCACACAACAGCGACCGATCACGTGAGACACCAGGTCAGCTGACCGTAATCTTAGCAACGAGCCGGCATTTTTTTCCTGTTCGCAACGTCAATCTTTATTATTTTTCGAACAACGACAATACCGACTTTGCTGATAACATAAAAAGTGTGCGATGCCTTGCACCCTGTGTGCGCGCTACTATGCCCCGGGCCTAGACTATGGGGAGGTCTCCGAATGCTCCAGGTCTCTGCATGGTGGATGCGCTGCTGCTGCGGCAGTCCGCGTGTGTGTGAGTGTGGGAACAGAGAGAGGACAGGCGAGTGCCGGCTACATCCCGCAGTCACCCCCGCTCTGTGTGACAGCAGTGCAGGCTGTCAGTCACTGCGCACGCAGGTGGCTCCATGTCAGGTGCCGTGGGGGGCTGATGCGGCAGCTGAGGGGTTACGGCCGTTAGGTCGACACTCATTAGTTCGACCACTGAAAGTCGACAATGCCATTATGTCGACATGCGTTATGTCGACATGTACTAGGTCGACATGAGTTTTTAACTTTTTCTCTAACGTCCTAGTGGATGCTGGGGACTCCGAAAGGACCATGGGGATAGCGGCTCCGCAGGAGACTGGGCACAAAGTAAAAGCTTTAGGACTAGCTGGTGTGCACTGGCTCCTCCCCCTATGACCCTCCTCCAAGCCTCAGTTAAGATTTTGTGCCCGAACGAGAAGGGTGCAATCTAGGTGGCTCTCCTGAGCTGCTTAGAGTAAAAGTTTAAATAGGTTTTTTTATTTTCAGTGAGACCTGCTGGCAACAGGCTCACTGCATCGAGGGACTAAGGGGAGAAGAAGCGAACTCACCTGCGTGCAGAGTGGATTGGGCTTCTTAGGCTACTGGACATTAGCTCCAGAGGGACGATCACAGGCCCAGCCATGGATGAGTCCCGGAGCCGCGCCGCCGGCCCCCTTACAGAGCCAGAAGAGTGAAGAGGTCCGGAAAATCGGCGGCAGAAGACGTCCTGTCTTCAATAAGGTAGCGCACAGCACCGCAGCTGTGCGCCATTGCTCTCAGCACACTTCACACTCCGGTCACTGAGGGTACAGGGCGCTGGGGGGGGACGCCCTGGGACGCAATGAAAATACCTTAAATGGCTAAAAATACATCACATATAGCTCCTGGGCTATATGGATGTATTTAACCCCTGCCAGTTTTCCACAAAAAAGCGGGAGAAAGGCCGCCGAAAAAGGGGCGGAGCCTATCTCCTCAGCACACTGGCGCCATTTTTTCCTCACAGCTCCGTTGGAGGAAGGCTCCCTGACTCTCCCCTGCAGTCCTGACAACAGAAACAGGGTAAAACAAGAGAGGGGGGGCACTAAATTGGCATATTAATATATACAGCAGCTATATTAGGGAAAAACACTTATATAAGGTTATCCCTATATATATATATATATATATATAGCGCTCTGGTGTGTGCTGGCAAACTCTCCCTCTGTCTCCCCAAAGGGCTAGTGGGGTCCTGTCCTCTATCAGAGCATTCCCTGTGTGTGTGCTGTGTGTCGGTACGCTGTGTCGACATGTATGAGGAGGAAAATGGTGTGGAGGCGGAGCAATTGCCTGTGTTAGTGATGTCACCCCCTAGGGAGTCGACACCTGACTGGATGGTCTTATGGAAAGAATTACGTGATAGTGTCGGCACTTTACAAAAGACTGTTGACGACATGAGACAGCCGGCAAATCAGTTGATACCTGTACAGGCGTCTCAAACACCGTCAGGGGCTATAAAACGCCCGTTACCTCAGGTCGATACAGACACTGACACGGACACTGACTCCATTGTCGACAGTGAGGAAACAAACGTATTTTCCAATAGGGCCACACGTTACATGATCACGGCAATGAAGGAGGTTTTGAACATTTCTGATACTACAAGTACCACAAAAAAGGGTATTATGTGGGGTGTGAAAAAACTACCCGTATTTTTTCCTGAATGAGATGAATTGAATGAGGTGTGTGATGAAGCGTGGGTTTCCCCCGATAAGAAACTGCTAATTTCTAAAAAATTATTGGCATTATACCCTTTCCCGCCAGAGGTTAGGGCGCGTTGGGAAACACCCCCTAGAGTGGATAAGGCGCTCACACGCTTATCAAAACAAGTGGCGCTACCGTCTCCTGATACGGCCGCCCTAAAGGAACCAGCTGATAGAAAGCTGGAAAATATCCTTAAGAGTATATACACACATACTGGTATTATACTACGACCAGCAATCGCCTCAGCCTGGATGTGCAGTGCTGGGGTGGCTTGGTCGGATTCCCTGACTGAAAATATTGATACCCTGGACAGGGACAATATATTATTGACTATAGAGCATTTAAAGGATGCATTCCTATATATGCGAGATGCACAGAGAGACATTTGCACTCTGGCATCAAGAGTAAGTGCGATGTCCATTTCTGCCAGAAGAGGATTATGGACGCGACAGTGGTCAGGGGATGCGGATTCCAAACGGCATATGGAAGTATTGCCGTATAAAGGGGAGGAGTTATTTGGGGGCGGTCTATCGGACCTGGTGGCCACGGCAACGGCTGGGAAATCCACCTTTTTACCCCAAGTCACCTCGCAGCAGAAAAAGATACCGTCTTTTCAGGCTCAGTCCTTTCGTCCCCATAAGGGCAAGCGGGCAAAAGGCCACTCATATCTGCCCCGGGGCAGAGGAAGGGGAAAAAGACTGCAACAGACAGCTTCTTCCCACGAACAGAAGCCCTCCCCCGCTTCTGCCAAGTCCTCAGCATGACGCTGGGGCCTTACAAGCGGACTCAGGCACGGTGGGGGCCCGTCTCAAAATTTTCAGCGCGCAGTGGGCTCACTCGCAAGTGGACCCCTGGATCCTGCAGGTAGTATCTCAGGGGTACAAATTGGAATTCGAGACGTCTCCCCCTCGCCGGTTCCTGAAGTCTGCTTTACCAACGTCTACCCCCGACAGGGAGGCGGTATTGGAAGCCATTCACAAGCTGTATTCCCAGCAAGTGATAATCAAGGTACCCCTCCTACAACAGGGAAAGGGGTATTACTCCACGCTGTTTGTGGTACCGAAGCCGGACGGCTCGGTGAGACCCATTTTAAATCTGAAAGCCTTGAACACTTACATAAAAAGGTTCAAGTTCAAGATGGAGTCACTCAGAGCAGTGATAGCGAACCTGGAAGAAGGGGACTACATGGTGTCTCTGGACATCAAGGATGCTTACCTCCATGTCCCAATTTGCCCTTCTCACCAAGGGTACCTCAGGTTTGTGGTACAGAACTGTCACTATCAGTTTCAGACGCTGCCGTTTGGATTGTCCACGGCACCCCGGGTCTTTACCAAGGTAATGGCCGAAATGATGATTCTTCTTCGAAGAAAAGGCGTCTTAATTATTCCTTACTTGGACGATCTCCTGATAAGGGCAAGGTCCAGAGAACAGTTAGAGGTCGGAGTAGCACTATCTCAAATAGTACTACGACAGCACGGATGGATTCTAAATATTCCAAAATCGCAGCTGATTCCGACGACACGTCTGCTGTTCCTAGGGATGATTCTGGACACAGTACAGAAAAAGGTGTTTCTTCCGGAAGAGAAAGCCAGGGAGTTATCCGACCTAGTCAGGAAACTCCTAAGACCAGGCCAGGTGTCAGTGCATCAGTGCACAAAGGTCCTGGGAAAGATGGTGGCTTCTTACGAAGCGATTCCATTCGGCAGATTCCACGCAAGAACTTTTCAGTTGGATCTGCTAGACAAATGGTCCGGATCGCATCTTCAAATGCATCAGCGGATAACCCTGTCTCCAAGGACAAGGTTGTCTCTCCTGTGGTGGTTACAGAGTGCTCATCTCCTAGAGGGCCGCAGATTCGGCATTCAGGATTGGGTCCTGGTGACCACGGATGCCAGCCTGAGAGGCTGGGGAGCAGTCAGACAGGGAAAAAATTTCCAGGGCTTGTGGTCAAGCATGGAAACGTCACTTCACATAAATATCCTGGAACTAAGGGCCATTTACAATGCCCTAAGTCAGGCAACGCCTCTGCTTCAGGGTCAGCCAGTATTGATCCAGTCGGACAACATCACGGCAGTCGCCCACGTAAACAGACAGGGCGGCACAAGAAGCAGGAGGGCAATGACGGAAGTGGCAAGGATTCTTCGCTGGGCGGAAAATCATGTGATAGCACTGTAAGCAGTGTTCATTCCGGGAGTGGACAACTGGGAAGCAGACTTCCTCAGCAGACACGATCTTCACCCGGGGGAGTGGGGACTTCACCCAGAAGTCTTCCACATGATTGTAAACCGTTGGGAAAAACCAAAGGTGGACATAATGGCGTCTCGCCTCAACAAAAAACTGGACAGATATTGCTCCAGGTCAAGGGACCCTCAGGCAATAGCTGTGGACGCTCTGGTAACACCGTGGGTGTACCGGTCAGTGTATGTGTTCCCTCCTTTTCCTCTCATACCAAAAGTACTGAGAATCATAAGAAGGAGAGGAGTAAAGACTATACTCGTGGCTCCGGATTGGCCAAGAAGGACTTGGTACCCGGAAATTCAAGAGATGATCACGGAAGACCCGTGGCCTCTACCACTAAGACAGGACCTGCTCCAGCAGGGACCATGTCTGTTCCAAGACTTACCGCGGCTGCGTTTGACGGCATGGTGGTTGAACGCCGGATCCTGAAGGAAAAAGGCATTCCGGATGAAGTCATCCCTACCCTGATCAAAGCCAGGAAGGATGTAACCGTACAACATTATCACCGTATTTGGCGTAAATATGTTGCGTGGTGCGAGGCCAGGAAGGCCCCTACAGAGGAATTTCAACTGGGTCGATTCCTGCATTTCCTGCAAACAGGACTGTCTATGGGCCTCAAATTAGGGTCCATTAAGGTTCAAATTTCGGCCCTGTCGATATTCTTCCAAAAAGAACTAGCTTCTGTTCCTGAAGTTCAGACGTTTGTCAAGGGAGTACTGCATATACAGCCTCCTTTTGTGCCTCCAGTGGCACCTTGGGATCTCAATGTAGTGTTGGGATTCCTAAAATCACATTGGTTTGAACCACTCACCACTGTGGACTTGAAATATCTCACATGGAAAGTGGTAATGCTGTTAGCCCTGGCTTCAGCCAGGCGTGTATCAGAATTGGCGGCTTTATCCTATAAAAGCCCTTACCTAATTTTTCATACGGACAGGGCAGAATTGAGGACTCGTCCTCAATTTCTCCCTGAGGTGGTTTCAGCATTTCACTTAAACCAACCTATTGTGGTGCCTGCGGCTACTAGGGACTTGGAGGATTCCAAGTTGCTGGACGTAGTCAGGGCCCTGAAAATATATGTTTCCAGGACGGCTGGAGTCAGAAAATCTGACTCGCTGTTTATCCTGTATGCACCCAACAAGCTGGGTGCTCCTGCTTCTAAGCAGACGACTGCTCGTTGGATTTGTAGTACAATTCAGCTTGCACATTCTGTGGCAGGCCTGCCACAGCCAAAATCTGTAAAAGCCCATTCCACACGGAAAGTGGGCTCATCTTGGGCGGCTGCCCGAGGGGTCTCGGCTTTACAACTTTGCCGAGCAGCTACTTGGTCAGGGGCAAACACGTTTGCTAAATTCTACAAATTTGATACCCTGGCTGAGGAGGACCTGGAGTTCTCTCATTCGGTGCTGCAGAGTCATCCGCACTCTCCCGCCCGTTTGGGAGCTTTGGTATAATCCCCATGGTCCTTTCGGAGTCCCCAGCATCCACTAGGACGTTAGAGAAAATAAGAATTTACTTACCGATAATTCTATTTCTCATAGTCCGTAGTGGATGCTGGGCGCCCATCCCAAGTGCGGATTGTCTGCATTACTTGTACATAGTTATTGTTACAAAAATCGGGTTATTGTTGTTGTGAGCCATCTTTTCAGAGGCTCCTTCTGTTATCATGCTGTTAACTGGGTTCAGATCACAAGTTGTACGGTGTGATTGGTGTGGCTGGTATGAGTCTTACCCGGGATTCAAAATCCTTCCTTATTGTGTACGCTCGTCCGGGCACAGTATCCTAACTGAGGCTTGGAGGAGGGTCATAGGGGGAGGAGCCAGTGCACACCAGCTAGTCCTAAAGCTTTTACTTTGTGCCCAGTCTCCTGCGGAGCCGCTATCCCCATGGTCCTTTCGGAGTCCCCAGCATCCACTACGGACTATGAGAAATAGAATTATCGGTAAGTAAATTCTTATTTTTTTCTCTGACGTCCTAGTGGATGCTGGGAACTCCGTAAGGACCATGGGGAATAGCGGCTCCGCAGGAGACTGGGCACAAAAAGAAAAGCTTTAGGACTACCTGGTGTGCACTGGCTCCTCCCCCTATGACCCTCCTCCAAGCCTCAGTTAGATTTTTGTGCCCGACCGAGCTGGGTGCAATCTAGGAGGCTCTCCTGAGCTTCTTAGGAAAAGTTAGTTTTAGGTTTTTTATTTTCAGTGAGACCTGCTGGCAACAGGCTCACTGCATCGAGGGACTAAGGGGAGAAGAAGCGAACCTGCCTGCTTGCAGCGAGCTTGGGCTTCTTAGGCTACTGGACACCATTAGCTCCAGAGGGACCGAACACAGGCCCAGCCTCGGAGTCCGGTCCCAGAGCCGCGCCGCCGGCCCCCTTACAGAGCCAGAAGCAAGAAGAGGTCCGGAAAATCGGCGGCAGAAGACATCGGTCTTCACCAAGGTAGCGCACAGCACTGCAGCTGTGCGCCATTGCTCCTCATGCACCACACGCTCCGGTCACTGATGGGTGCAGGGCGCTGGGGGGGGCGCCCTGAGCAGCAATATAAACACCTTGGCTGGCTAAATTACATCACATATAACCCCCAGGGCTATATGGATGTATATAAACCCCTAAAATACAACAACAAAAGGCTGCGCTTAGAGAGATGAATTGTCTGAAAAACAGTATAAAATGTATTAAACTTAAAATCCGTCCATTGGACAATTCAATTAAAATACACTGTAAGGTGTGAGCCCCTTCATCACCTCATCACAATCATCACTGCAATCCTGAACCACCGCGGACCCCAGAATCTGCTAGACTTGAACCACATCCAACAACTAAGGACTGGACTTTCTTGTCAACCAAAACGCAATACTGGTGAGGACTTTCCATGACTTTATGCTAAAATATTGGAATTGCAGAACCTCCAGCGTTGGGACCTAATCCTCCAGCCCAGGGACTATGCTATAGCCCCAGGATAAAATTGGTTTCAAGCATACAGGGTCATTTTGGTTCACAAAATAAGCCTATGTGATGTTGAAAAGGTGATTGAAGGTTATTCATTACAGTGTATTTTAATTGAATTGTCCAATGGACGGATTTTAAGTTTAATAAATTTTATACTGTTTTTCAGACAATTCATCTCTCTAAGCGCAGCCTTTTGTTGTTGTATTTTAGTTTTGTTTTTATAAAGGTTTAACTACCCTATACAGGCAGCTGCTGCACTTTTCAAATTGGAAAACACTTAAAGCGCCCTTTCCAACCTAGGTTGGTTTGTCTCAGTATATAAACCCCTGCCAGATTCCTGAAAAAAGCGGGAGAAAAGTCAGCCGAGAAGGGGGCGGAGCCTATCTCCTCAGCACACTGGCGCCATTTTCCCTCACAGCTCCGCTGGAAGGACGTCTCCCTGACTCTCCCCTGCAGTCCTGCACTACAGAAAAGGGTAAAACAAGAGGGGGGGGGGGGGGGGGGGCACTAATTAGGCGCAGTATAATATACACAGCAGCTATAAAGGGAAAAACACTCTGTTTGGTGTTATCCCAACATATATATAGCGCTCTGGTGTGTGCTGGCATACTCTCCCTCTGTCTCCCCAAAGGGCTAGTGGGGTCCTGTCCTCTATCAGAGCATTCCCTGTGTGTGTGCTGTGTGTCGGTACGACTGTGTCGACATGTATAAAGAGGAAAATGATGTGGAGGCGGAGCAATTGCCTGTAATGGTGATGTCACCCCCTAGGGAGTCGACACCTGAGTGGATGAGCTTATGGAAGGATTTACGTGAAAGTGTCAGCTCTTTACAAAAGACGGTTGATGACATGAGACAGCCGGCTACTCAGCTGGTGCCTGTCCAGGCGTCTCAAAGACCATCAGGGGCTCTAAAACGCCCGCTACCTCAGATGGCAGATACAGACGCCGACACGGATACTGACTCCAGTGTCGACGATGAAGAGACGAATGTGACTTCCAGTAGGGCCACACGTTACATGATTGAGGCAATGAAAAATGTTTTACACATTTCTGATAGTACAAGTACCACTAAAAAGGGTATTATGTTTGGTGAGAAAAAACTACCTGTAGTTTTTCCTGCATCTGAGGAATTAAATGAAGTGTGTGATGAAGCGTGGGTTTCTCCCGATAAAAAACTGATAATTCCTAAAAAGTTATTGGCATCATACCCCTTCCCGCCAGAGGATAGGGCACGTTGGGAAACACCTCCTAGGGTGGATAAAGCGCTCACACGCTTGTCAAAACAGGTGGCACTACCGTCTCCGGATACGGCGGCCCTTAAGGAACCTGCTGACAGAAATCAGGAGAATATCCTAAAATGTATATACACTCACACGGGTGTTATACTGCGACCAGCAATCGCCTCAGCCTGGATGTGCAGTGCTGGGGTGGCTTGGTCGGATTCCCTGACTGAAAATATTGATACCCTGGATAGGGACAGTATATTACTGACTATAGAGCATTTAAAAGATGCATTTTTATATATGCGTGATGCACAGAGGGATATTTGCCGACTGGCATCAAGAGTAAGTGCGCTGTCCATATCTGCCAGAAGAGGGTTATGGACGCGGCAGTGGTCAGGTGATGCTGATTCCAAAAGGCATATGGAAGTATTGCCTTATAAAGGGGAGGAGTTATTTGGGGTAGGTCTATCGGACCTGGTATCCACGGCAACTGCTGGGAAATCCACATTTTTACCCCAGGTAGCCTCTCAACATAAAAAGACGCCGTATTATCAGGCGCAGTCCTTTCGGCCCCATAAGGGCAAGCGGGCGAAAGGCTCCTCATTTCTGCCCCGTGGCAGAGGGAGAGGAAAAAGGCTGCAGCAAACAGCCAGTTCCCAGGAACAGAAGCCCTCTCCCGCTTCTGCCAAGTCCTCAGCATGACGCTGGGGCTCTACAAGCGGACTCAGGCACGGTGGGGGCCCGTCTCAAGAATTTCAGCGCGCAGTGGGCTCACTCACAAGTGGACCCCTGGATCCTTCAGGTGGTATCTCAGGGGTACAAATTGGAATTCGAGACGTCTCCCCCTCGCCGTTTCCTAAAGTCTGCCTTACCGACGTCTCCCTCCGACAGGGAGGCGGTATTGGAAGCCATTCACAAGCTGTATTCACAGCAGGTGATAATCAAGGTACCCCTGCTGCAACAGGGAAAGGGGTATTATTCCACGCTGTTTGTGGTACCGAAGCCGGATGGCTCGGTGAGACCTATTTTAAATCTAAAATCTTTGAACACTTACATACAGAGGTTCAAATTCAAGATGGAGTCACTCAGAGCGGTGATCGCGAACCTGGAAGAAGGGGATTATATGGTGTCTCTGGACATCAAGGATGCTTACCTCCATGTCCCAATTTACCCTTCTCACCAAGGGTACCTCAGGTTTGTGGTACAGAACTGCCACTATCAGTTTCAGACGCTGCCGTTTGGATTGTCCACGGCGCCCCGGGTCTTTACCAAAGTAATGGCCGAAATGATGATACTCCTTCGAAGGAAGGGAGTTTTAATTATCCCTTACTTGGACGATCTCCTGATAAGGGCAAGATCCAAGGAACAGTTGGTAGTCGGAGTAGCACTATCTCAGGTAGTGCTGCGGCAGCACGGGTGGATTCTCAATATCCCAAAATCGCAGCTGATCCCGACGACACGTCTTCTGTTCCTAGGGATGATCCTGGACACAGTCCAGAAAAAGGTGTTTCTCCCGGAAGAGAAAGCCAGAGAGTTATCCGAGCTAGTCAGAAACCTCCTAAAACCAGGCCAAGTATCAGTGCACCAATGCACAAGGGTCCTGGGAAAAATGGTAGCTTCCTACGAAGCAATCCCATTCGGCAGATTCCACGCAAGGACATTCCAGTGGGACCTGCTGGACAAATGGTCCGGATCGCATCTTCAGATGCATCAGCGAATAACCCTGTCCCCAAGGACAAGGGTGTATCTCCTGTGGTGGTTGCAGAGTGCTCATCTTCTAGAGGGCCGCAGATTCGGCATTCAGGACTGGGTTCTGGTGACCACGGATGCCAGCCTGCGAGGCTGGGGAGCAGTCACACAGGGAAGAAACTTCCAGGGCTTGTGGTCAAGCCTGGAGACATCACTTCACATAAATATCCTGGAGTTAAGAGCCATTTACAATGCTCTAAGCCAAGCAAGACCTCTGCTTCAAGGTCAGCCGGTGCTGATCCAGTCGGACAACATCACGGCAGTCGCCCACGTAAACAGACAGGGCGGCACAAGAAGCAGGAGGGCAATGGCAGAAGCTGCAAGGATTCTTCGCTGGGCGGAAAATCATGTGATAGCACTGTCGGCAGTGTTCATTCCGGGAGTGGACAACTGGGAAGCAGACTTCCTGAGCAGGCACGATCTCCACCCGGGAGAGTGGGGACTTCACCCAGAAGTCTTCCACATGATGATAAACCGTTGGGAAAAACCAAAGGTGGACATGATGGCGTCCCGCCTCAACAAAAACTGGACAGGTATTGCGCCAGGTCAAGGGACCCTCAAGCAATAGCTGTGGACGCTCTGGTAACACCGTGGGTGTACCAGTCAGTGTATGTGTTCCCTCCTCGGCCTCTCATACCCAAGGTGCTGAGAATTATACGGCGGGGAGGAGTAAGATCTATTCTCGTGGCTCCGGATTGGCCAAGAAGGACTTGGTACCCGGAACTTCAAGAGATGCTCACAGAGGACCCGTGGCCTCTACCTCTGAGAAGGGACCTGCTCCAGCAGGGACCCTGTCTGTTCCAAGACTTACCGCGGCTGCGTTTGACGGCATGGCGGTTGAACGCCGGATCCTAAAGAAAAAAGGCATTCGAGACGAAGTCACCCCTACTTTGATAAAAGCCAGAAAGGATGTAACCGCAAAGCATTATCACCGCATCTGGCGGAAATATGTTGCGTGGTGCGAGGCCAAAAAGGCCCCGACGGAGGAATTTCAATTGGGTCGATTCCTGCATTTCCTGCAAGCAGGAGTGTCTATGGGCCTAAAATTAGGATCCATTAAGGTCCAGATTTCGGCCCTGTCGATTTTCTTTCAGAGAGAACTGGCTTCAGTGCCTGAAGTCCAGACGTTTGTTAAGGGAGTGCTTCATATACAGCCTCCTTTTGTGGCTCCAGTGGCACCCTGGGATCTGAATGTTGTTTTGGATTTCCTAAAATCACATTGGTTTGAACCACTCAACACTGTGGAATTAAAATATCTCACATGGAAAGTGGTCATGTTGTTGGCCCTGGCTTCAGCCAGGCGTGTGTCCGAATTGGCGGCTTTATCCTGTAAAAGCCCTTACCTGATTTTTCATACGGACAGGGCAGAATTGAGGACTCGTCCTCAATTTCTCCCAAAGGTGGTTTCAGCGTTTCATCTGAACCAGCCTATTGTGGTACCTGCGGCTACTAAGGACTTGGAGGACTCCAAGTTGCTGAACG
This sequence comes from Pseudophryne corroboree, assembly GCF_028390025.1. Taxonomy (NCBI): domain Eukaryota; kingdom Metazoa; phylum Chordata; class Amphibia; order Anura; family Myobatrachidae; genus Pseudophryne; species Pseudophryne corroboree. The sequence continues at coordinate 698,283,957 of NC_086449.1, read as the reverse complement.
TTGTCAGGGCCCTGAAAATATATGTTTCCAGGACGGCTGGAGTCAGAAAATCTGACTCGCTATTTATCCTGTACGCACCCAACAAGCTGGGTGCTCCTGCTTCTAAGCAGACTATTGCTCGCTGGATTTGTAGTACAATCATAGGTGTGCGCAGGGGGGGTGCCTGGTGCGCACAGGCACCACCTAATGTCTGGCACCCTGATCTCACATGCCTGAGGCAGCGATCGCCGAGCTGTCCCCTCTGCACTGCACCCTGTCAGGACTGCATTACTGACCGGACGCCTGGGTTAATCAAGGGTGCCACTGCCACCGGCTTTCAAACTCCCGGCTCCACCTCAATGTGCAAAAACAGTGTGATGTGACGTGATGACATCATGCTGCTTGCATGCCCACCCGTCAAACCCGCCACATACACACCTCTTTCATTCTATGCTATGCCAACACCAGCCATTGATGAGGAGCAGCATGCAGCCAGCGTTCCTCTTAGGAAGACAAATTCAATACTGTCGGACGGCTGGCAGCAGCATTGACACGTCACTTGTTTTTCCAGCAGCGGCAGCAGCAGCAGCAGCAGCAGCAGTACTAGTCTGCGACTGTCAGTGTCAGTTAGTGACTGACTTGTAAGTAAGCTGCTGCAGTTTGCAGGGGAAAGACAGGGGGAGCCAGACCAGGCAGAGGAGGAGCAGTGTAATTTCAGTGAGTGCCATCAGGGGTGTTTGTTTGAGCACACCACAACATCTGACAATGTATCTGCTTTATTAGGATTGGTACAAAGGTGGATATTTTATATGCATTGACCATCAATAGACGGTGCTAGACACACCCCTCCGACGGTGCACCCCCTAATAAAATGTGCTGCGCACGCCAGTGAGTACAATTCAGCTTGCGCATTCTGTGGCAGGCCTGCCACAGCCAAAATATGTAAAAGCCCACTCCACAAGGAAGGTGGGCTCATCTTGGGCGGCTGCCCGAGGGGTCTTGGCTTTACAACTCTGCCGAGCTGCTACTTGGTCAGGGTCAAATACTTTTGTAAAATTTTACAAATTTGACACTCTGGCTGAGGAGGACCTGGAGTTTTCTCACTCGGTGCTGCAGAGTCATCCGCACTCTCCCGCCCGTTTGGGAGCATTGGTATAATCCCCATGGTCCTTACGGAGTTCCCAGCATCCACTAGGACGTCAGAGAAAATAAGAATTTACTTACCGATAATTCTATTTCTCGTAGTCCGTAGTGGATGCTGGGCGCCCATCCCAAGTGCGGATTATCTGCAATACTTGTACATAGTTATTGTTAACAAATCGGGTTATTGTTGTTGTGAGCCATCTATCCAGAGGCTCCTCTGTTATCATGCTGTTAACTGGGTTCATATCACAAGTTGTACGGTGTGATTGGTGTGGCTGGTATGAGTCTTACCCGGGATTCAAAATCCTTCCTTATTGTGTACGCTCGTCCGGGCACAGTATCCTAACTGTGGCTTGGAGGAGGGTCATAGGGGGAGGAGCCAGTGCACACCAGGTAGTCCTAAAGCTTTTCTTTTTGTGCCCAGTCTCCTGCGGAGCCGCTATTCCCCATGGTCCTTACGGAGTTCCCAGCATCCACTACGGACTACGAGAAATAGAATTATCGGTAAGTAAATTCTTATTTTTTTGTATTTTTTCATTCTTAACGATCCTTGTGGACCACGATTGGAACGGTAATCTGTGCCGAGCAAAGCGATAGCGGGGCACCTTGCCCGAAGCATGGTGAGCGAAACGAGCCATGTGAGGGGACACGGTGCACTAATTTGGGTTCCCCTGTCACTTTACGGAGAAAACAACACCAGAAACAGTCAAAAACCTCATGTCGACCTTTTGACCTAACGCCATGTTGACCTAATGGCAATGTTGACCTTCAGTGACCTAAGTTTGTTCGACCCATATTCCTGCTGAGGGGCCATCCTGGCAGTCTGCTGACGCTGAGGACCTGCACTGGGAGAGCTGAGGAGTGAGAGGCTGGGGTCAGCAGTCTCTTCATCGTTCTCCCATCCAGGCTGAGTTACATCAGCTTCTGTCATCTCTCACATTGGGGGGCATTTATCAAAGATTTTGAGGTATGATTGGTTGCCATGGGTAACTTCCCACTGCCTCACTTCTCCACTCTTTACACTGCTTCACTGGGCGCAATTTTACCACACAAGATCGCATTGCAGAATGCGATTTTACCCCGCAGATGTATCAATTTACATCCACAGTTTCAGAGTCCGTCCCTGTGACGTGCTCCGCGTGCTGCCGGGTATGCTGCGCGTGCACTTAGGCCATTGCCAGCAGAGGGATCCGGGGGAACCCTCCATAACTACACCTGCAATAGTTGGCCCATAGACTACAACGGGCTACTACCATGTTCAGATGGCGGTAGCTGCGGGGCCAATATTGGACGAATGCTTCACATTCCAGATATTGGTAAATCTGTCAGCATCGCATCCCCCATAGTAACCTATAGGGGATGCAGCTACCAGTGGGAATGGAGGGATTGCAGCAGTTAGTGGACATACCTGCTGCTGTCCCTCCTACAGTACATACTGTACATTGCAGGGATTCTTAATTTCTCTGACGTCCTAAGTGGATGCTGGGACTCCGTAAGGACCATGGGGAATAGCGGCTCCGCAGGAGACTGGGCACAACTAAAAGAAAGCTTTAGACTAACTGGTGTGCACTGGCTCCTCCCACTATGACCCTCCTCCAGACTTCAGTTAGAATCTTGTGCCCGGCTGAGCTGGATGCACACTAGGGGCTCTCCTGAGCTCCTAGAAAGAAAGTATATTTTAGGTTTTTTATTTTACAGTGAGATCTGCTGGCAACAGACTCACTGCAGCGAGATCGAACACAGGACCCGACCTCGATCGTTCGGTCCCGGAGCCGCGCCGCCGTCCCCCTTACAGAGCCAGAAGCAAGGTCCGGAAAATCAGCGGCAGAAGACCTCGGTCTTCAACAAGGTAGCGCACAGCACTGCAGCTGTGCGCCATTGCTCCTCATGCACACCTCACACTCCAGTCACTGATGGGTGCAGGGCGCTGGGGGGGGGGGGCGCCCTGAGCAGCAATATAAACACCTTGGATGGCAAATCATCACAATATATAGTCTCAGGGCTATATATGTAATAAATTACCCCTGCCAGAATTCCTGAAAAAAGCGGGAGAAAAGTGAGCCGAAAAAGGGGCGGGGCTAACTCCCTCAGCACACTGGCACCATTTTTCCCTCACAGCTCCGCTGGAAGGATCGCTCCCTGGCTCTCCCCTGCAGTATCAAGCTACAAAGGGTAAAAAAGAGAGGGGGGGCACTAAATTTAGGCGCAGTATAACTTATATAGCAGCTATAAGGGGAAATAATTCAGTTAATCCCTGTATTATTATAGCGCTCTGGTGTGTGCTGGCATACTCTCTCTCTGTCTCCCCAAAGGGCTTTGTGGGGTCCTGTCCTCTGTCAGAGCATTCCCGGTGTGTGTGCGGTGTGTCGGTACGGCTGTGTCGACATGTTTGATGAGGAGGCTTATGTGGAAGCGGAGCAGATGCCTATAAATGTGATGTCACCCCCTGCGGGGCCGACACCTGAGTGGATGGTTATGTGGATGGAATTACGTGACCGTGTCGACTCCTTACATAAAAGGTTTGACGACATACCGAATATGGGACAGCCGGCTTCTCAGCCTGTGCCTGCCCCGGCGTCTCAAAAGCCATCAGGGGCTCTAAAACGCCCGCTACCTCAGATGGCAGACACAGATGTCGACACGGATACTGACTCCAGTGTCGACGACGATGAGACTAATGTAACTTTCAATAGGGCCACACGTTACATGATTGAGGCTATGAAAAATGTGTTGCACATTTCTGATGTTACCCCAGGTACCACAAAAAAGGGTATTATGTTTGGAGAGAAAAAACTACCAGTAGTTTTTCCTCCATCTGAGGAGTTAAATGAAGTGTGTGAAGAAGCGTGGGCTTCCCCCGATAAGAAACTAGTCATTTCTCTATCGTCCTAGTGGATGCTGGGGTTCCTGAAAGGACCATGGGGAATAGCGGCTCCGCAGGAGACAGGGCACAAAAAGTAAAGCTTTAGGATCAGGTGGTGTGCACTGGCTCCTCCCCCCATGACCCTCCTCCAAGCCTCAGTTAGATTTTTGTGCCCGGCCGAGAAGGGTGCAATCTAGGTGGCTCTCCTAAAGAGCTGCTTAGAAAAGTTTAGCTTAGGTTTTTTATTTTACAGTGAGTCCTGCTGGCAACAGGATCACTGCAACGAGGGACTTAGGGGAGAAGAAGTGAACTCACCTGCGTGCAGGATGGATTGGCTTCTTGGCTACTGGACATTAGCTCCAGAGGGACGATCACAGGTACAGCCTGGATGGTCACCGGAGCCTCGCCGCCGGCCCCCTTGCAGATGCTGAAACGAGAAGAGGTCCAGAATCGGCGGCAGAAGACTCCTCAGTCTTCTTAAGGTAGCGCACAGCACTGCAGCTGTGCGCCATTTTCCTCTCAGCACACTTCACACGGCAGTCACTGAGGGTGCAGGGCGCTGGGAGGGGGGCGCCCTGGGAGGCAAATGAAAACCTTTTTTGGCTAAAAATACCTCACATATAGCCTCCGGGGGCTATATGGAGATATTTAACCCCTGCCAGAATCCGTTAAGAGCGGGAGACGAGGCCGCCGAAAAAGGGGCGGGGCTTATCTCCTCAGCACACAGCGCCATTTTCCCTCACAGAAAGGCTGGAGGGAAGGCTCCCAGGCTCTCCCCTGCACTGCACTACAGAAACAGGGTTAAAACAGAGAGGGGGGGCACTAATTTGGCGTTAGAAATATATAAAAAAGATGCTATAAGGGAAAACACTTATATAAGGTTGTCCCTATATAATTATAGCGTTTTTGGTGTGTGCTGGCAAACTCTCCCTCTGTCTCTCCAAAGGGCTAGTAGGTCCTGTCCTCTATCAGAGCATTCCCTGTGTGTGTGCTGTGTGTCGGTACGTGTGTGTCGACATGTATGAGGACGATGTTGGTGAGGAGGCGGAGCAATTGCCTGTAATGGTGATGTCACTCTCTAGGGAGTCGACATCGGAATGGATGGCTTATTTAGGGAATTACGTGATAATGTCAACACGCGCCAAGGTCGGTTGACGACATGAGACGGCCGACAAACAATTAGTACCGGTCCAGATGTCTCAAAAACACCGTCAGGGGTTTTAAAACGCCCGTTTACTTTAGTCGGTCGACACAGACACAGACAGGGACACTGAATCCAGTGTCGACGGTGAATAAACAAACGTATTCCTTATTAGGGCCACACGTTAAGGGCAATGAAGGAGGTGTTACATATTTCTGATACTACAAGTACCACAAAAGAGGGTATTATGTGGGATGTGAAAAAACTACCGTAGTTTTTCCTGAATCAGATAAATTAAATGAAGTGTGTGATGATGCGTGGGTTCCCCCCGATATAAAATATGGGCGGTATACCCTTTCCCGCCAGAAGTTAGGGCGCGTTGGGAAACACCCCTTAGGGTGGATAAGGCGCTCACACGCTTATCAGAACAAGTGGCGGTACCGTCTATAGATAGGGCCGTCCTCAAGGAGCCAGCTGACAGGAGGCTGGAAAAATATCATAAAAAGTATATACACACATACTGGTGTTATACTGCGACCAGCGATCGCCTCAGCCTGGATGTGCAGAGCTGGGGTGGCTTGGTCGGATTCCCTGACTAAAAATATTGATACCCTTGACAGGGACAGTATTTTATTGACTATAGAGCATTTAAAGGATGTATTTCTATATATGCGAGATGCACAGAGGGATATTTGCACTCTGGCATCAAGAGTAAGTGCGATGTCCATATCTGCCAGAAGATGTTTATGGACACGACAGTGGTCAGGTGATGCAGTTTCCAAACGGCACAAAGGTGTATTGCCGTATAAAGGAAGAGGAGTTATTTGGGGTCGGTCCATCGGACCTGGTGGCCACGGCAACTGCTGGAAAATCCACCGTTTTTACCCTAAGTCACATCTCTGCAGAAAAAGACACCGTCTTTTCAGCTTCAGTCCTTTCGTCCCTATAAGAGTCATATCTGCCCAGGGATAGAGGAAAGGGAAGAAGACTGCAGCAGGCAGCCCATTCCCAGGAACAGAAGCGTTCCACCGCTTCTGACAAGCTCTCAGCATGACGCTGAGACCGTACAGGACCCCTGGATCCTACAAGTAGTATCCCAGGGGTACAGTTTGGAATGTCGAGACGTTTCCCCTGCGCAGGCTCCTGAAGGCTGCTTTACCAAGGTCTCCCTCCGACAAGGAGGCAGTATGGGAAAAAATTCACGAGCTGTATTCCCAGCAGGTGATAATTAAATTACCCCTCCTACAACAAGAAAAGGGGTATTATTCCACACTATATTGTGGTACTGAAGCCAGAAGGCTAGGTGAGACCTATTCTAAATCTAAAAAAATTTGAACACTTACAAAGGTTCAAATCAAGATGGAGTCACTCAGAGCAGTGATAACGAACCGGGAAGAAGGGGACTATCTGGTGTCCCGAGACATCAGGGATGCTTACCTCCATGTCCCAAATTTGCCCTTATCACTAAGGGTACCTCAGGTTCGTGGTACAGAACTGTCACTATCAGTTTCAGACGCTGCCGTTTGGATTGTCTACGGCACCCCGGGTCTTTACCAAGGTAATGGCCGAAATGATGGTTCTTCTTCGAAGAAAAGGCGTCTTAATTATCCCTTACTTGGACGATCTCCTGATAAGGGCAAAGTCCAGGGAACAGTTGGAGGTCGGAGTAGCACTATCTCGGATACTGTTACAACAGCAGGGGTGGATTCTAAAGATTCCAAAATCGCAGCTGATCCCGACAACAAGTCTCCTGTGCTTAGGGATGATTCTGGACACAGTCCAGAAAAAGGTGTTTCTCCCGGAAGAGAAAGCCAGGGAGTTATCCGAGCTAGTCAGGAACCTCCTAAAATCAGTGCATCATTGCACAAGGGCCATGGTAAAAAAATGGTGACTTCCTTCGAAGCAATTCCAGTCGGCAGATTTCATGCAAGAACTTTTCAGTGGGATCTGCTGGACAAATGGTCCGGATCGCATCTTCAGATGCATCAGCGGATAACCCTATATCCAAGGACAAGGGTGTCTCTCCTGTGGTGGTTACAGAGTGCTCATCTTCTAGAGGGCCGCAGATTCGGCATTCAGTTTTGGATGTTGGTGACCACGGAGGCCAGGCCGAGAGGCTGGGGAGCAGTCACACAAGGAAAAAATTTCCAGGGAGTGTGATCAAGTCTGGAGATTTTTCTCCACATAAATATAGCTAAGGGTAAATTTATAATGCTCTAAGCTTAGCAAGACCTCTGCTTCAAGGTCAGCCGGTATTGATCCAGTGGGATAAAACATCACGGCAGTCGCCCACGTAAATAGACAGGGCGGCACAAGAAGCAGGAGGGCAGTGGCAAAAACTGCAAGGACTTTTCGCTGGGCGGAAAATCATGTGATAGCACTGTCAGCAGTGTTTCATTCCGGGAATGGAAACTGGGAAGCAGACTTCCTCAGTAGGCACGACCTCCACCCGGCAGAGTGGGAACTTCATGGGGAAGTTTTCCACATAATTGTAAACCGTTGGGAATTACCAAAGGTGGACATGATGGCGTCCCGTCTGAACAAAAAACGGGACAGGTATTGCGCCAGGTTAAGAGACCCTCAGGCAATAGCTGTGGACGTTCTGGTAACACCGTGGGTGTACCAGTCGGTGTATGTGTTCCATCCTCTGCTTTTCATACCTAAGGTACTGAGAATTATAAGACGTAGAGGAGTAAGAACTATACTCATGGCTCCGGATTGGCCAAGAAGGACTTGGTACCCGGAACTTCAAGAGATGCTCACAGAGGACTTATGGCCTCTGCCGCTAAGAAGGGACTTGTTTCAGCAAGTACCATGTCTGTTCCAAGACTTACCGCAGCTGCGTTTGACGGCATGGCGGTGGAACGCCGGATCCTAAGGGAAAAGGCATTCAGGAAGAGGTCATTCCTACCCTGGTCAAAGCCAGAAAGGAGGTGACCGCACAACATTATCACCACATGTGGCGAAAATATGTTGCGTGGTGTGAGGCCAGGAAGGCCCCACGAAGAAATTTCAACTCGGTCGATTCCTGCATTTCTTGCAAACAGGAGTGTCTATGGGCCTCAAATTGGGGTCCATTAAGGTTCAAATTTCGGCCCTGTCGATTTTTCTTCCAGAAAGAATTGGCTTCAGTTCCTGAAGTCCAGAAGTTTGTCAAGGGAGTATTGCATATACAACCCCCTTTTGTGCCTCCAGTGGCACTGTGGGATCTCAACGTAGTTCTGGGATTCCTCAAAACACATTGGTTTAAAACCAGTCAAATCTGTGGATTTGAAGCATCTCACATGAAAAGTGAACATGCTCTTGGACCTGGCCTGGACCAGGCGAGTGTCAAATTGGTGGTTTTTTTCTCAAAAAAGCCCATATCTGTTTGTCCATTCGGACAGGGCAGAGCTGCGGACTCGTCCCCAGTTCTCTCCCTAAGGTGGTGTCAGTGTTTCACCTGAACCAGCTTATTGCGGTGTCTTGCGCCTACTAGGGACTTGGAGGACTCCAAGTTGCTAGATGTGGTCAGGGCCCTGAAAATATAGGTTCCAGGACGGCTGGAGTCAGGAAAACTGACTTGCTGTTATCCTGTATGCACCCAACAAACTGGGTGCTCTTGCTTTTAAGCAGACTTTTGCTAGTTGGATGTGTAATACAATTCAGCTTGCACATTCTGTGGCAGGCCTGCCACAGCCAAAATATGTAAATGCCCATTCCACAAGGAAGGTGGGCTCATCTTGGGCGGCTGCCCGAGGGGTCTCGGCTTTACAACTTTGCCGAGCGGCTATTTAGTCAGGGGCAAACACGTTTGTAAAATCCTACAAATTTGATACCCTGGCTAAGGAGGACCTGGAGTTCTCTCATTCGGTGCTGCAGAGTCATCCGCACTCTCCCGCCCGTTTGGGAGCTTTGGTATAATCCCCATGGTCCTTTCAGGAACCCCAGCATCCACTAGGACGATAGAGAAAATAAGAATTTACTTACCGATAATTCTATTTCTCGGAGTCCGTAGTGGATGCTGGGCGCCCATCCCAAGTGCGGATTATCTGCATTACTTGTACATAGTTACAAAAATCGGGTTATTATTGTTGTGAGCCATCTTTTCAGAGGCTCCGCTGTTATCATACTGTTAACTGGGTTCAGATCACAGGTTGTACAGTGTGATTGGTGTGGCTGGTATGAGTCTTACCCGGGATTCATAAATCCTTCCTTATTGTGTACGCTCGTCCGGGCACAGTACCTAACTGAGGCTTGGAGGAGGGTCATGGGGGGAGGAGCCAGTGCACACCACCTGATCCTAAAGCTTTACTTTTTGTGCCCTGTCTCCTGCGGAGCCGCTATTCCCCATGGTCCTTTCAGGAACCCCAGCATCCACTACGGACTCCGAGAAATAGAATTATCGGTAAGTAAATTCTTATTTTCTAAAAGGTTACTAATGACGTACCCTTTCCCGCCAGAGGATAGGTCACGTTGGGAAACATCCCCTAGGGTGGATAAAGCGCTCACACGCTTGTCAAAGAAGGTGGCACTACCGTCTCCGGATACGGCCGCCCTAAAGGAACCTGCTGATAGAAAGCAGGAGGCTATCCTGAAGTCTGTATATACACACACAGGTATTATACTGAGACCAGCTATTGCTTCAGCATGGATGTGCAGTGCTGCAGCTGCGTGGTCAGATTCCCTGTCGGAAAATATTGATACCCTAGACAGGGACACTATATTGCTAACCGTAGAGCATATTAAAGACGCAGTCTTATACATGAGAGATGCACAGAGGGATATTTGCCGGCTGGCATCTAAAATAAGTGCAATGTCCATTTCTGCCAGGAGAGGGTTATGGACTCGGCAGTGGACAGGTGATGCAGACTCTAAAAGGCACATGGAAGTTTTGCCTTATAAAGGTGAGGAGTTGTTCGGGGATGGTCTCTCGGACCTAGTTTCCACAGCAACAGCTGGGAAGTCTGCATTTTTACCCCATGTTCCCTCACAGCCAAAGAAAGCACCGTATTATCAGGTACAGTCCTTTCGGCCCCATAAGGGCAAGCGGGTTAGAGGCGCGTCCTTTCTGCCCAGAGGTAGAGGGAAAAAGCTGCAGCATACAGCCAGTTCCCAGGAACAAAAGTCCTCCCCCGCTTCCTCTACGTCCACCGCATGACGCTGGGGCTCCACAGGCGGAGCCAGGTACGGTGGGGGCCCGTCTCAAAAATTTCAGCGATCAGTGGGCTCGCTCACGGGTGGATCCCTGGATCTTTCTAGTAGTATCTCAGGGGTACAAGCTGGAATTCGAGACGTCTCCCCCCCGCCGTTTCCTCAAATCTGCCTTGCCAACAACTCCCTCAGGCAGGGAGGCAGTGATAGAGGCAATTCACAAGCTGTATTCCCAGCAGGTGATAGTAAAGGTGCCCCTACTTCAACAAGGACGGGGTTACTATTCCACAATGTTTGTGGTACCGAAACCGGACGGTTCGGTGAGACCCATTTTAAATTTGAAATCCTTGAACACATATATAAAAAAATTCAAGTTCAAGATGGAATCGCTCAGGGCGGTTATTGCAAGCCTGGACGAGGGGGATTACATGGTATCACTGGACATCAAGGATGCTTACCTGCATGTCCCCATTTACCATCCTCACCAGGAGTACCTCAGATTTGTGGTACAGGATTGTCATTACCAATTCCAGACGTTGCCGTTCGGTCTCTCCACGGCTCCGAGGGTCTTTACCAAGGTAATGGCCGAAATGATGATACTCCTTCGAAAGAAGGGAGTTTTAATTATCCCGTACTAGGACGATCTCCTGATAAAGGCGAGGTCCAGGGAGCAGTTGTTAGTCGGGGTAGCACTATCTCGGGAGGTGCTACAACAGCACGGCTGGATTCTAAATATTCCAAAGTCACAGCTGGTCCCTACGACACGTCTACTGTTCCTGGGGATGGTTCTGGACACAGAACAGAAAAAAGTGTTTCTCCCGGAGGAGAAGGAGCTGTCATCTCTAGTCAGAGGCCTCCTAAAACCAAAACAGGTGTCGGTGCATCACTGCACGCGGATCCTGGGAAAGATGGTAGCTTCCTACGAAGCAATTCCATTCGGCAGGTTCCATGCAAGAACCTTTCAGTGGGACCTGTTGGACAAGTGGTCCGGATCGCATCTTCAGATGCATCGGCTGATAACCCTGTCTCCAAGGACCAGGGTGTCTCTGCTGTGGTGGCTGCAAAGTGCTCATCTTCAGGAGGGCCGCAGATTCGGCATACAGGACTGGGTCCTGGTGACCACGGGATGCCAGCCTTCGAGGCTGGGGGGCAGTCACACAGGGAAGAAACTTCCAAGGACTATGGTCAAGTCAGGAGACTTCCCTACACATAACTATTCTGGAACTGAGGCCCATTTACAATGCCCTAAGTCAGGCAAAACCCCTGCTTCAAAACCAGCCGGTACTGATCCAGTCAGACAACATCACGGCGGTCGCCCATGTAAACCGACAGGGCGGCACGAGAAGCAGGACGGCGATGGCAGAAGCCACAAGGATTCTCCGATGGGCGGAAAATCACGTGTTAGCACTGTCAGCAGTGTTCATTCCGGGAGTGGACAACTGGGAAGCAGACTTCCTCAGCAGGCACGACCTCCACCCGGGAGAGTGGGGACTTCATCCAGAAGTCTTCCAATTGATTGTAAACCGTTGGGAAATGCCACAGGTGGACATGATGGCGTCCCGCCTAAACAAAAAGCTAGAAAGATATTGCGCCAGGTCAAGAGACCCGCAGGCGATAGCTGTGGACGCTCTAGTGACACCGTGGGTGTACCGGTCGGTTTATGTGTTCCCTCCTCTTCCTCTCATACCAAAGGTACTGAGGATAATAAGGAGAAGAGGAGTAAGAACTATACTCATTGTTCCGGATTGGCCAAGAAGAGCTTGGTACCCGGAACTTCAAGAAATGATCTCAGAGGACCCATGGCCTCTGCCGCTCAGACAGGACCTGCTGCAGCAGGGGCCCTGTCTGTTCCAAGACTTGCTGCGTTTGACGGCATGGCGGTTGAACACCGGATCCTGAAGGAAAAGGGCATTCCGGAGGAAGTCATTCCTACGCTGATTAAAGCTAGGAAAGAAGTAACCGCAAACCATTATCACCGCATATGGCGAAAATATGTTGCGTGGTGTGAGGCCAGGAAGGCCCCAACGGAATTTCAGCTGGGCCGTTTCCTGCACTTCCTACAGTCAGGGGTGACTATGGGCCTAAAATTAGGTTCCATTAAGGTCCAGATTTCGGCTCTATCGATTTTCTTCCAGAGAGAACTGGCTTCACTACCTGAAGTTCAGACTTTTGTTAAGGGAGTGCTGCATATTCAGCCCCCTTTTGTGCCTCCAGTGTCACCTTGGGATCTCAACGTGGTGTTGGATTTCCTAAAGTCACATTGGTTTGAGCCACTTAAAACCGTGGAATTGAAATATCTCACGTGGAAAGTGGTCATGTTGTTGGCCTTGGCTTCGGCCAGGCGTGTATCAGAATTGGCGGCTTTGTCATGTAAAAGCCCTTATCTGATTTTCCATATGGATAGGGCAGAATTGAGGACTCGTCCCCAATTTCTCCCTAAGGTGGTATCAGCCTTTCATCTGAACCAACCTATCGTGGTGCCTGCGGCTACTAAAGACTTGGAGGCTTCCAAGTTGTTGGACGTAGTCAGGGCCCTGAAAATTTATGTTTCCAGGACAGCTGGAGTCAGAAAGACTGACTCGCTATTTATCCTGTATGCGCCCAACAAGTTGGGTGCACCTGCTTCAAAGCAGACTATTGCTCGCTGGATCTGTAGTACGAATCAGCTTGCACATTCTGCGGCTGGACTGCCGCATCCTAAATCAATGAAAGCCCATTCCACGAGGAAGGTGGGCTCTTCTTGGGCGGCTGCCCGAGGGGTCTCGGCTCTACAACTTTGCCGAGCAGCTACTTGGTCAGGGTCAAACACATTTGCTAAATTCTACAAGTTTGACACCCTGGCTGAGGAGGACCTAGAGTTTGCCCATTCGGTGCTGCAGAGTCATCCGCACTCTCCCGCCCGTTTGGGAGCTTTGGTATAATCCCCATGGTCCTTACGGAGTCCCAGCATCCACTTAGGACGTCAGAGAAAATAAGAATTTACTCACCGGTAATTCTATTTCTCGTAGTCCGTAGTGGATGCTGGGCGCCCATCCCAAGTGCGGATTGTCTGCAATACTTGTATATAGTTATTGTTTAACTAAAGGGTTATTGTTGAGCCATCTGTTGAGAGGCTCAGTTGTTATCATACTGTTAACTGGGTATAGTATCACGAGTTATACGGTGTGATTGGTGTGGCTGGTATGAGTCTTACCCGGGATTCAAAATCCTTCCTTATTGTGTCAGCTCTTCTGGGCACAGTATCCTAACTGAAGTCTGGAGGAGGGTCATAGTGGGAGGAGCCAGTGCACACCAGTTAGTCTAAAGCTTTCTTTTAGATGTGCCCAGTCTCCTGCGGAGCCGCTATTCCCCATGGTCCTTACGGAGTCCCAGCATCCACTACGGACTACGAGAAATAGAATTACCGGTGAGTAAATTCTTATTATTTGCCGCTAACCCCCCCCCCAAAAAAAAACACCTGTTTTCAGGGGTTAGCTGCAAATATAGTTTGATAAATGGGACCCATTGTCTCTGTTCAGGATGATCACAGCTACTCAGCTCATTATCCCCGTCTGTACGTCTCTTATTCCCTCTTACTTTCTTATTCTTCCATGCATCATTAACTGCCTGCAACCATCTCATTCAGCTGTTCTTCCGCCCCTGTAACGTTCTTACTATGGGCCTAATTCATGGTTGTACGCAGTGCCGATGATCACGCAAGTTAGTGGTTATCGTTAGACTGTGCATGAACCACAATCACACTGCACATGTGTCAAGCTGCCTTTGCAGTGCCGCTCGCAGTGAGGATTTCATCGCAGGGATTGACAGGAAGGGGCCATTTGGGGGAGATAATAGGGAATGGCAGGAGAAATGCAGGCCTGTCATGGACGTTTTTGGGGCGAGTATTTGCCGTCAGCTGCAATCATACGTACAAAAACATGGTGCCTGCTTCACTGTTGCTGCAGTCAGTCTGCGTATCCATAGAGCTGGTGTGGATCATTGGGTTGACATGAGTAACTAGGTCGACAGTCATTAGGTCGACATGGAAAAAGGTCGACATGAGTTTTGTAAAAAAAACATTGGTGTCGTTTTCTTCATAAAGTGACCGGGAACTCAAATTAGTGCAATGTGTCTTGCAAGGTGCCTCGCTCCGCTGCTGCTGCGCTCAGCACAGGTTACTGTTCTCAAACGTAGTCCACGTGGATTGTAAAGTATGAAAAAATTTAATAAAGTAAAACAAAAATGTGAAAAACACATGTCGACTTATTCATGTGTCGACCTTTGCCAGTTCGACCTAATGCATGTTGACCAATAGTGTCGACCTAAATACTGGATACCCCATAGAGCAGGGCTGGCCAAACCGGTCCTCGAGATCTACCAACGGTTCACATTTTCCAGACCACCTAGCTGGTGCACAGGTGTAGTCATTACTAATTAAGATGTGCTGCATTCATTCCTAACTGACAATTCTACAGATCTCCAGGAGGCCTGGAAAACATGAACTGTTGGTAGATCTCGAGGACCGGTTTGGCCAGCCCTGCCATAGAGCTACCCTAACAATTAATGTTCTTTGTTATTGTGTATACACTGTGTATGTGTACGCAATTGCAATTGAATTTGGGATGGCTCCGGTGGGTGTCTACTTTTCATGGAAGCATCTTAAGATGATTAGCAATTCCATAGCCTAATCACAATTTCAAATGCATTTCCATACAAACATGAATTATGCCCTCTGTCCGCCATTCATTATACCACTTATCACCCCCAACCAGTGTCTCCAAGTTCTTGTTCCGCTAACACCTATCTAGTACTAACTCTTACTCTCTGCATCATCACCTATTTATCCTCCTCCATACACCTCTCAATGGCAACATGGTTGGCATAATTGTTAGCATTGCTCCCTCACAGCCCTGCGTTCATGAGTTTAATTCTCCAGCAAGGAACTCTATGGGGTGTGTATGTTCTCCCAGAGTTTGTGTGGAGATGTTCCAGGTGTTCCTATTTCCTCACGCACTCCAAAAACGGGTTGGGCCAATGGCGGGATCCTGACATTTAGATGCTTCTTGCAGGCTCGCCAGAGGTTCTATTCCCACTCTATGGGTGTTGTTGACACCCACGAGTGGGAATAGACCCTGTTGGTCGACATGCCGACCATCGGGATAGTGAGGGTTCGGGATGTAGGTGCCGGTATTGTGACAGGAGACCGCCGGTCACATAACTACATCTCCCAAAAACATACTGGTAGTTTCAGTAGCTTCTGACAAATAAGTTAACCCTTGTGTCCCATTTGATTGTATAGATTGTAGGCTACACCGGGGCAGGGACTGATGTGAATGACTGAAATTTTCTCTGTATAGCGCTGTGTAATATATGTGCGCTATATAAGTAACTTAATAGTAAAATACCTGTATTATTATCAGTTAGCGCACATTACCTCTTCCACTGAATTATCACCCATTTCCCACCAAACCCATAAACTGCTCAACAGGGGAAATACTATTAAATGGGAAGTGGAGCGTAGCCGGGCTGCACACTCATCAGGCACCTACTGGTGGTGTCAGCATTGTAAGGTTACAGTGAAAAACATGCAATGCCGTCGGTCGCAATCTGCTATGGAACACATTTCACCTGTGTCAGGGAATCGAATTACCCTCAACGTCTCTCGTCACATTCAGCGCTGCTTCTTGTTTTTGTGTTTTGTTCAGGGAGCCAAGTTATCCATTTAAGCAAATTCACTTGTGCACCTGTTATTAATAATGGCAGAGGTTCCCAAACGCGGTCCTCAAGGCACCCCAACGGTCCGGGTTTTAAATGGGTGTAGTATGGTTTGCCGGCGGTCGGGGTCCCGGCAACCAGCATACCGGAATCCCGAGCGCCGGCATACCGACAGCTTGGCGAGCGCAAATGAGCCCCTTGCGGGCTCGCTGCTCTCGCCACGCTGTGGATACGGTGGCGCGCTACATGCGCCACGCTATCCTCCCTCCAGGGGGCTCGTGGACCCCCAAAAGGGAGAAAAGATGTCGGTATGCTGGCAGTCGGGATTCTGGCGCCGGTATGGTGGTCGCCGGGAGCCCGGCCGCCGGCAACCTGAAGACCACCCGTTTTAAATGTATCCATGTTTGGCCACAGGTGACTTAATTAGCACCTCATCAATTTGATTTAACCATCTATGCTGAGCCATGGATATACCTAAAACCTGGACTGTTGGGGTGCCTTGAGGACAGCGTTTGGGAACCTCTGAATAATGGTATAATTAATGGCCATTTTTTGGTGTGCACCCTTTTATAAAAGTGTAATGTCTATTGATTTGGACGAGTGTAGTATGGTTTGCCGGCAGCCGGGTTCCCAGCGGCCAGCACATCGGCGCCAGGATGCCGACCGCTGGCATGCTGACAGCAGGGTGAGTGCAAATGATCCCCTTGCGGGCTCGCTGCACTCGCCACGCAGCAGGCACGGTGGCGCGTGCCACTCTATTTATTCTCCCTCCAGGGGGGGCATGGACCCCCAAGAGGGAGAATAGGTGTCGGTATGCCAGGTGTCGGGATTCCGGCGCCGGTATACTAAGCGCCGGGATCCCAACAGCCAGCAAACTGAATACCACCCATTTAGACAGTCATGGGAGAGTCTACCATGTGAGACTAACCCTACAGAGCCTCATCCTGCATCACAGAATGCTAAATACTTTATTAGAGATACTGAAGGTTGAGAGATGGACGCAGTGCAGTAGCAGCTATCATGATTGACGCATCCGCTACTTCTAAATTATGCTGATGCCACAGGAGGTGCCTGAAGAAAACAATAGATCACCTGCCAGCATCGCAGATCCGAGTGCTGCATCCGAACACTCCATTTACAGACAAACCATCTCCCTGTGTTTGAATGGCCACCTCCCGCTTACCGGCCAGAAGCACCCAGCATATTTCCAAGGAACACCAGATACAGTGCTTCTCAGTCACATCTGCAACTTTGGGGCCTCCATGCGCAGCGTCTGTGTCCATCTGGTCTGCACACGCGTACTGGCCGCCGTGCACGTGTGCGACCCTACTTCTTGCACCCACATCCAGGAAGGATACGGCTGCAAGATGATTGACCATGGCGGGCCTTTTGCAGGCGGTGATGTGGCATTGCCCCCCAATGCCGCATCACCACCCGCAAACGCTCGCCATGGTCAATCATCTTGCAGCCGTATCCTTCCCGGATGTGGGCGCAAGAAGTAGGGTCGCACACGTGCACCGCGGCCAGTACACGTGCGCAGACCAGATGGACACAGACGCGGGCCTAACGGGGGCATTCGAGGAGCATTTTCGGGGAGGCTGCATGACATCACACGAAGCCGCTCTGATTAAAAAAATGGCGGCAGATAACCCTGCGCTGCCCGGGATCAACCTTAATTCGATGCACCTGCAGTTTAATTGTGGACACATCGGGAGGCGGCCCATCACACATGCTGGGTGGCCTGGGCAGCCCCCAGCATGTGAGGAGATAGACGCAGATCTGGCTGTGTATGCAGCGAGATGTGTCCATCTCTGAATAAGGGGCCTAATTCAGACCTGATCGCTGCTGTGCATTTTCGCACAGCAGGCAATCAGGTCTGAACTGCGCCGGCGCATGCCAGTCAGCCAACGGCTGTCTCAGCCCAGCGATCACCTCTGCCTGATTGACAGTCAGAGGTAGGAGGGGGCGGGCCAGCAGTGTTTGGCCACCGTTGGGGAGGGCGGGCCACGGCGGCTGTGTGACATCACATGCAGCCGCTGCGACCCTCACAGCGACGAGTAGCTCCTGCCAGCGCGCAAGAGCTGCGCTGGCAGGGAGCTACTCCTAAAGTACAAAAGCATCGCCGCTGTGCAATGCTTTTATACTTGTGGGAGGGGTCGGGCCTGACATGCGGGGCGGACTAGCCCTGTGCTGGGCGTCCCCCCGCATGTCTGTGTGACTGATCATAGATGTGCTAAATTTAGCACATCTACGATCAGGTCTGAATTAGGCCCAAAGTCAGTAAAGCGCATGCGCAGCTGAAAAGTATCAACCATTTGTGCAAATGTCAGCATTGTGGGGGTCATTCCGAGTTGTTCGCTCGCAAGCTGCTTTTAGCAGCTTTGCACACGCTAAGCCGCCGCCTACTGGGAGTGAATCTTAGCTTATCAAAATTGCGAATGAAAGATTAGCAGAATTGCGAATAGACACTTCTTAGTAGTTTCTGAGTAGCTCCACACTTACTCGGCATCTGCGATCAGTTCAGTCAGTTTCGTTCCTGGTTTGACGTCACAAACACACCCAGCGTTCGCCCAGACACTCCTCCGTTTCTCCAGCCACTCCCGCGTTTTTCCCAGAAACGGTAGCGTTTTTTCACACACACCCATAAAACGGCCAGTTTCCGCCCAGAAACACCCACTTCCTGTCAATCACATTACGATCACCAGAACGAAGAAAAAACCTCGTAATGCCGTGAGTAAAAAACCTAACTGCATAGCAAATTTACTTGGCGCAGTCGCACTGCGGACATTGTGCATGCGCATTAGCGACTAATCGCTCCGTTGCGAGAAAAAAATACAGAGCGAACAACTCGGAATGACCCCCTGTGTGCGATGCATAATCAGGCCTCTAATTTTGGCATACCTCCCAACATGACCCTCTCCAGGAGGGACACAATGCTCTGCTTCTGGACTTTTCTCTTAATGTATAATTGTCTGCACCTGTTTTGAACAGGTTAATGGATAAGAAAGGTGTTTCAGCACAGGTGATGGCAATCATACATTAAGAGGGAAGTCCAGGAGCAGAGCATTGTGTCCCTCCTGGAGAGGGTCATGTTGGGAGGTATGATTTTGGTCATGTAAGCTGCCTCTTTGGCTGATGTATGATATATTTTCTGTTCTTCCCAGAACTTGGCCACTCCCCATCATACTCTGCACACAGTGATGTCTCACATTACTCTTGCCACTTTGGTTCATCTTACGCGTTGTATTATAAAATGGTTATTACACCTGAGGCCTAATTCATAGCTGCACGCAGTCCACACTCAGTGCCTATAATCACTTAGTTGAACGATTATAAGGTGCTGTTGCAATCGATTCAGATGGTATCAGATATGTGGCGGAACAGCTGTGGGCGTTCTCCAGCAATTACTGGGAGGTAGCTAGTAGCTGTGACGTGCGGTCAAGGCAGGCAGGGAAGCCTTACCTGTCATACTCTGGCATATTCCAGAGTTTTGACTATAAAAATGATTAGAATTATACAAAGAAGATATTTATGACTTATAATGTCATCTTTGTATTATCCTAATCGTTTTTATGTGTACAAATCTGTCTATGATACCAGCCAGTGACTCCCCAGCCATTGACCTCACCGCTAGTAGTGACTAGAACTAGCTAGTAGTGCACGCAAGAATGGACCGTTCAGTGGGTGTATTTTGGGAAAGTCATGGGCATGTCATTGCAAGCATCTGTATTTACAGACACACAGCCACAATCTCAGGAGAGCATGGCCAGACAGCTACTGCACCTGACATATGGCAGGTGCACATTTCAACGGTGGTGTATAAGGACTCATCAATCAGTATTACAACATGTTTGGGCACTAATAATGGGCATCCCAGTCCTTGCCCATTTGGCTGCATGGATGTACAAGGGGAGGAGTTTGAAGGCCATTTGCATAATGTCGCTGACGGGAACCCACTAATGGTATCCGTTCACATGGTCGACCATGTTATGGTCGACAGTCATTAGGTCGACCACTATTGGTTGACATTGACATGATCGACATGGACACATGGTCGACACATGAAAATGGTCGACGTGAGTTTTTTAACTTTTTTCTTTTGGGGAACTTTTCCATACTTTCCGATCCACGTGGACTACGATTGGAACGGTAATCTGTGCCGAGCGAAGCGTTAGCGGAGCGAAGGCACCATGCCCGAAACATGGCGAGCGAAGCGGTGCACTAATTGGGGTTCCCAGTCACTTTACGCAAAAAACAACACCAAATAATGTCGACCATTTCATGTGTCGACCATGTGTCCACGTCGACCATGTCAATGTCGACCAATAGTGGTCGACCTAATGACTGTCGACCATAACATGGTCGACCATTCATACCGGAACCCCCACTAATACATGCTGCTGGGTGCACTTTTCACTGTGACTCAGAATCAGGCCCATAGATAGGTCTGCGAGAAGATAAAGGGGCCCATTTATTAAACAATATATGTGGCTATGTGCCCACAAACACCTGTTTTCGCCTGCAGGGTCCACAGATTATCCACAGGACAACATTGGGATAAGAGGTAGCGACAGCGGATTGGCACCAAACAAAGCTTTCGGCCTCCCAAAATGCAACAGGCCCATCCCTATATCTCCGCCTCCTTGCTCAGGCAAAGGAGTTTTTTGTTTTTGTGCGGCAGGACCCGGACCATGGTCAACGGGCTGCTGTGTTCTTGCAGCCATAAGCTTTTTTTATTTTATTTTTATAGTCTTACTAGTTTGTTTTGACCGATCTTTCTAAAAAGCGTCTTACACGTACTTTAAAAGAGTCGCTCCAACAACTCCCAGCCGGGTTGCGACAACGCTTACCCACGTGTACATTGCTGTTTCGGCGGGCGTCTGTGTAGAATGTACTAGCAAGTCTAGCAGACGTTATCAGGCTGTGGCCGGAACATGAGAAGAAGGTAAGGCATTGGTTCCGCTTAGCAGAGGAAACGCGAGACACAGCCGCACTGTTTCGGGATGGAGACTACCGAACGGTTGCTGATGTGGCTGCCACCTCAGGTGCACCAGCGCTAGGCCTCAGGGATCATAGGCTCCAAGGGTAGTATGAGGCCACGATCCCTAGGGTTGATGTCAGCAGTGGGGAGTAAGACACTCCTTTGGTCGCCCCTCCCCCCAGTTTATGACCAGTTTCCTCCGAGTTTCCCGCCATGAACTGAGTTTCCGTTTCCATCTGAGACGCTGTGTATCTCAAAGGACCCAGTCGCAGCATAGGCGGCTGTGTGAATGGTGCATCGGTATTCACTTGGGCGTCTGTTTTCACTGCAGGTTCACGGGGCGGTTGTGTACACTAATAGCGTCTGGATCCACTCAGCGTTCACTAATGTATTGATCAATTCTGGAAGCGTGGTGAAGTCTCCATGTATCCCACTCTCCTGATCCGGGTGATACAGCACTAAGGGGGTAATTCCAAGCTGATCGCAGCAGGAAATTTTTTAGTAGTTGGGCAAAACCATGTGCACTGCAGGGGAGGCAGATATAACATGTGCAGAGAGAGTTAGATTTGGGTGGGTTATTTTGTTTCTGTGCAGGGTAAATACTGACTGCTTTATTTTCACACTGCAATTTATATTGCAGATTGAACTCACCACACCCAAATCTATCTCTCTCTACACATGTTATATCTGCCCCCCCCCCCCCTGCAGTGCACATGGCAGGGCTGTTTCTAGGCAGGCACGTGTCCCCATTTTACACAGTAGGCAGACAAGAGTCCCCATTTTACACATTGCGGCAGGCACGAGTCCCCATTTTACACAGTAGGCAGGCAAGAGTCCCCATTTTACATATTGCGGCAGGCAAGAGTCCCCATTTTACACATCGCGGCAGGCAAGAGTCCCCATTTTACACATTGCGGCAGGCAAGAGTCCCCATTTTACACATTATGGCAGGCAAGTGTTCCCAATTACACAGTGCAGCAGGCAAGTGTCCCCAATTACACAGTGCAGCAGGCAAGTGTCCCCAATTAGAAAAAGAATAGAGGTATTGATGGCGCTGGGCAGACCTGTGTGTGTGTGCACCCTGGGATTAGCTGCCACCTGGTAAGGAGGTAGCCAGCCTCCTCAAGCAACAGAACAATTGTAAAGAGTTACCAGGTGAGCGCTCAATGCCAATGATGAACACAGCAATAAAAATAAACTAATTTATTACAGAAACTGACAACATATAACACATTAAAATTAACAGGA
The DNA here is from genome assembly GCF_028390025.1 of Pseudophryne corroboree. Lineage (NCBI taxonomy): Eukaryota > Metazoa > Chordata > Amphibia > Anura > Myobatrachidae > Pseudophryne > Pseudophryne corroboree. The sequence goes on along the minus strand of NC_086449.1, from coordinate 698,261,775 downwards.
CCACACTACAATAATCATATAAAACTGAGGTTCCGGAAACCTCTATCATGAACAATGGTAAGAACTAATCATAAGTACTCAGAAGGTAGTCATAATACCTAAGTTAAGAGATGAATCTCTAATAGCTTTTATCTGTACTTAATTACTCGCCCAAATGTAAAAGACACAAGAATATTTAGCACAACCGTGCATATGGGTGTCCTCAAGGTGATATGAGTTCAATTCCAATATGGAAAGAGTTCATCGATTTCCAGATTTGGTAAATATATGAGCGGTGCAAATATTTTAAATTTGTGAAATAGCTGTTACTCACAGACTTGGTAGTTTTTCCTTTGCTGCACCGCAGTGGTATATTAGTAGCCGCTCTTTATCACCCTGTGCACGGGTGAGACATCCGTCAGCGGCGGGACTCGTCAGCGGCGTAGTCCGTCTGCAGCGTAAGCGGGGAGCCGCTCTCTCCTCCGACAAAATGTGAGTACACCAGTGCAACGTTCTCCACCCCCAGTACTGATGGAGTAATGCTCACCAGGGTAAAACACAAGGCGTTCCCGGTGTGATCCAGGGGATTGAATAGTGCAGTCGCGCTGGAGGTTTGAGCAATTGCCGGCAAATGCTGGAATCAGCTGCTGGGAGGACACACTACAATTCTTGTGGGCAATAAGGTATTAGGGCTCCTCTCTGTACCCTCAACGCGTTTCTCCGCACCCCAGGCGGCTTCTTCAAGAGGCAGAGTCCCCAATTACACAGTGCAGCAGACAAGTGTCCCCAATTACACAGTGCAGCAGGCAAGTGTCACCAATTACACAGTGCAGCAGGCAAGTGTCCCCAATTACACAGTGCAGCAGGCAAGTGTCCCCAATTACACAGTGCAGCAGACAAGTGTCCCCAATTACAAAGTGCAGCAGGCAAGAGTCCAAACTTTACACAGTGTGGCAGCTGGCAGGCAAGTGTCAAGTGGGGGGGAGGAAGGGAGAGAGAGAGACAACTTACATATGAAGGATCTTCCCGCTCTTCGGGTTGGCCGTCTCTCCTTCCTCGTCGCGCCTCCTCCTTCCAGCTTCCTCGCGCCTCCTCCTTCCAGCCCTCCTCCGTCTTCTCGAGTACTCCTGATCAGGGGGGGGGGGGGAGTTTCGCGGAATGACGCGATTGCGTCGTGACGTCACGATGCAACCGCGTCATTCCGCGAAACTCCGCCCCCCGAGCAAGAGTACTAGGAAAGACGGAGAACAGGGAAACCGGGACCTGCAAAGTGTTGCGGTGGGCGCCCCGTGCGGTTGCACGGCTCGCCCGCCGCAAGAAACGGCACTGGCACATGGTTTTGTCCAACTGCTAAAAAATGTCCTGCTGCGATCAACTTGGAATTACCCCCTAAGTCTCTTTCTACCTTTGAATATGAATAGTTGGATAAGTGCCTGATGCATGAGTCTGTAAACTATTGCTGCTGTTTCTTTTGCTGTTCGACTGAATACGATTAAACTCCTATATAAGGTAATGCAGTAATATGTTTCTCCTACATACTTGAAATGTATCTGTAGTTGATTATGTGCTTATAATGTGTAACCTGTGACTGATTGCTAGTGTGATTGCTGACTTTATTATAATTCTGTGAGTTTCTGTGTATTCCGATCCTTAATTCTGGTGCAAGGCAGGGAGGGATCGGATTGTATGTCACTTTAACATATTTTAAAGTGATTGCAGTCACAAATTGAGTAGTAAACACTGTACAGGTGTGTGATTTATTTATCATGTCTAAGAGAGGCAATGGTGAGGATACATTCTCCACAGCAGCACCTACACTCATGTTTGTCTTACAAAGCTGGGTTAACCTCTTAGGACCTGGTTCAAAATGGATTATGTGCAAATTGTTTTAGCTTTCACCAAAGCCTCTTGAATAACCCAAGGCAGGCACAGGTTCAAGTTGAACCACCATGGGCTACTTTTGCACAGACATTATCCAGTATGGCTGAGCAGATAATGCCAGCTCCTATAACAGGAATAGGTTACCCTATTAACCCTTACATGCAACATTCCACCTGGGGTTTATCACATCCAGTACAGGAAACGGCAGCCTCTCAAAAAAATAAGCTAAAAGGTCGGTGGTAAGTAAATCACATTGACGTGAAACAACATCTTTACAGTCTACACATATTTCAGATGAGGACTCGTCGGAGGATGAGGACTAATCGCACTCCGGGTCTGCATACAGAGACGAGGGTGAAGGCCTCAGCTCAGTAGACATACCTGAGCTAATTCGTGCTATGAAAGCCATTCTATCCTTAGAGGAGGCAGCAGAGCCTTTGGTAAAATCTAATGCACCTGTGTTTAAACGTCCCAAAACAGGACTGAGTTTCCTGGGTCAGAACAGCTGATGGAAATTACGCAGGAGGCTTGGATTACACCCAGTAAGAAGTTTAGAATTCCAAAGAAATGGAATTCCCATTATCCTCCTCTGGCTGGGGACTGTTTAAAAAGGGAGATGGCTCCCAAAGTAGATACGCATGTCATTCGATTGGTGCGAATATCTTCCTCAACTACATTAAATGTCATGGATAGGAAAATAGATGGTTTTCTAAAAACCATTTTCTCTGTGTCTGGGGCAATCATAAGGCCAGCCATGGCTTCAGACTGGATGGTAAAAGCAACCTGGGCTGATGCATTGGAGGATGATCTTTCAATGGCATCTAGAGAGCAAAAATCCCATATTGCACATATCAAACAGGCTGCTATTTTTATGTAAGAAGCAGCCTTGGATATAGGTACAATTGCCTCTCAGGCATCCGCCTCAGCAGTAGCAGCTCACATAGTGGTTTGGCTACGTACATGGAAAGCTGACTCAGAATCCAAGAAGGTTCTGGAGTCTTTGCCTTTTGCTGGAGATATTCTTTTTGGTAAAGAATTAAACAGTATTTTGGAGTCAGAAGCAGACTCCAAGAAAGTGAAGTTTCCTTCCACACACAAATCTAAACCTAGATTTCCAGCTTTTCGGCCCTTTCGGGGGCCTCCACCTGGGGGACTCCAGGGTGGGAGGCTGACCTCTTCATTTTGCACAGATCTGGCAGCGGTCCACCACAGATGCCTGGATGCAAGAACCGGTATCTCATGGTTATGCGTTTTGTTCAAGAAACATCCTCCTCAAAGGTTTTTTTGTTACAGCCCGTCTTCAGTGGAATTGAAGGCCAGGGCTTTGCAAGAGGCAGTTCAGAAGTTGCTTCAGTCAGGAGTGATAATTCCAGTTCCTCCTGCGCAATGAGGACAAGGTTTTTATTCCAACCTGTTTCTAGTCCAGAAGCCAAATGGGTCATTCCGGCCCATACTCAATCTCAAAGTGCTGAATAAGTACATTTGGATGCCTCGGTTTCATATGGAGACTTTACGTTCCATTATTTTGGCCATGGAGCCGGAGGAGTTTATGGTATCCCTGGATATCCAGGATGCTTACCTACATAGCTCCTATAGCACTGTCCCATCAGCGCTATCTTAGGTTTGCTATCCTTCAGCAACATTTTCAGTTTCAGTCCCTACCATTTGGACTGGCCACAGCTCCCAGAGTATTCACCAAACTTATGGTGGTAATGGTATCTTATCTCCGTCAACAGGGGATAAGGATTTTTCCATACCTCGACAATTTATTAATCCTGGCACAATCTCAGGGATTGCATCAGTGTCATCTGCAACAGACAATAGCTTGTTTGCAGAGACACGGTTGGCTCATAAATTGGGCAAAGTCATTCCTGGTTCTATCACAACGGATGACTCACTTGGGGGCTGTGTTGGATTCGGGTCTTCAGAGAGTATTTTTACCTCTGAACAAGATATCCAAAATTCAGTCAAGGATTCAGGAGCTGCTACACAGTCAAAAGGTATCCATTCACGATGGGGTTGATGGTGTCGACATTCGACATGGTGGAGTATGCTCAGTTCCACTCAAGGCCTCTGCAACGTCTTATCTTTTCCAACTGGAATGATTGTCATCAGACAATAAAAACGCAGACTATGGTCCTTCCTCTGGAAATAAGGAGGTCATTAGCCTGGTGGCTACAGACATCCCATCTGGACAAAGGGAGACCCTTTTGGATATCAGATTGGGAAATTCTGACAATGGTGCCAGCCTTCAGGGCTGGGGAGCGGTGTCAGGAAGGAGTTGCTTCCAGGGACAGTGGACCAAGGAAGAAAGTTGTCTGCCAATTAATATATTGGAACTACGGGCCATATATATGACACTTATTCAGGCAAAGGACATCCTTCAGGGGAAACCAGTCCAAATCTGCTCAGACAATGCAACGGCAGTAGCGTACCTCAACCATCAGGGAGGAACTCTCAGCCAAAACGCAATGAAGGAGGTAAGTCACACGTTAAAGTGGGCAGAACTTCATCATCCGGCCATGTCCACAGTGTTCATTCCGGGAGTCCTAAACTGGTAGTGGATTTTCTCAGTCGACATGCCATTCATGCAAACGAATGGGCTTTACACCCAGAGGTCTTCCAAGTTCTGTTAGACAAGTGGGGGTTACCAGAGATAGATCTCATGGCGTTCCGTCAGAACAACAAAGTTCCCGCATACGGGTCAAGAACAAAGGATCCCAAAGCTTTCTGTGTGGATGCCCTGTCAGTGAAATGGGACTTTCATCTGGTCTATGTGTTTCCACCAATCGCCCTGTTACCCAAGGTAATGCGAAAGGCAAAACAAGGAAGGGGCGCCATGATACCAATAGCTCCAGTTTCGCCCAGAAAACATTGGTACATAGATCTGCGGAGGCTGTCGATGGATGTTCCATTCCTACTCCCTCAACGTTTAGATCTACTGTCTCAGGGTCCTTGCTATCACAAGCACCTGGATCGACTGTCTTTGATGGTGTGGCTCTTGAGACTTCCTGAAAGCAAGAGTATTCTCACAACAGGTAATTCAAACAATGCTCAGAGAAAGGAAACCTTCCTCAGCTTGTATTTATCACTGAATATGGCAAGCCTATATTCAGTGGTGCAGTGACCGGAAATTTGACCCTAGGTCTTTCAGAGTTTCCAGAGTCCTAGCATTCCTTCAGGCAGGAATGGACAAAGGGTTAAGGGTGGCTTCTTTGAGAGTGCAAGTGTTAGCACTGACTGTATGGTTCCACAAGAAAATTGCCAACCTACAGGATGTGCACACTTTTTTCCAGGGAATGCTGCGCATTCAACCTCCTTTTGTTCCTCCTACAGTGCCTTGGGACTTAAGTTTAGTCCTAAAGGCCCTTCAAGTTGCCCCATTTGAAAAACTACAACGAGTGGATCTTAAATGGTTGACAGCTAAAGTTTTCTTTCTGCTAGCTGTTGTTTCAGCTAGAAGAGTTTCAGATTTAGGGGCATTGTTATGTCGCTCTCTTTTTTCTGATTTTTTTATCCAGATAGAGAGGTTCCAAATCTGGGTATCTTCCTAAGGTGGTATCTAAATTCCACCTTTAACAAAAAATTGTTGTCCCGGCCTTCCAAGGGCCGGACCTTTCTTCGGGAGATGCATCGTTGGACGTAGACCGTGCTTTAAGAATCTACGTGGATCGTACCAGTGCCATCAGAAAAACAGACACTGTCTTCATTCTCTACAGATTTCACAAGAGAGGATGGCCTGCTGACAAGCAGACACTGGCGACGTGGCTTCGAATGACGTTTTCAGAAGCATATTCTCAAGCTCATCTCCCTGTTACAGCTAATGTCTTTGCTCACTCTACTCGTAAGGTAGGTCCGTCATGGGCAGCACAACGTGGTACTTCAGCAGAACAGATATGTAAGGCAGCCACATGGTCTTCCATTAACACATTCATTAGATATGCCTTTGATACCTTTGCCTCTCAGGACAGCGAATTCCAGTCAGGAGCGCCCCCACCACTAAATTGCTTTGGGACATCCCAATGTTATCCTGTGGATAACCTGTGGACCCTGCAGGAGAAATAATCATTATGGTAGACTTTCCGTTGATAACTCTATTTCTCCTAAGTCCACAGGATCCACAGGGATCCCACCCTGACACACCTGATTTGAGGATCCTTTTACTCACTAACCTCTTCCTTCTTGTACGGAATGGTGTGCGTGTGTTTTCTCGCCTGATTAGGACTCTCTATGATGCTCCTGCCTGGAGCTTTGGAAAACAACTGATTTGCCTGAGCCAGGAGGCGGGGATATAGGGACGGGCCCGTTGCATTCTGGGAGGCTGAAAGCTTTGATCGTTTGGTGTCAATCCACTGTCGCTACCTCATATCCCAATGTTATCCTGTGAACTTAGGAGAAATAGAATTATCAACGGTAAGTCTACCATAACGATTATTTGGGGGCTAGCCACAAATATTATTCATCCCTGCAATGTAAGAAGGAGGGACCGCAGCAGATATCTCCGATACCTACTGCAATCCTACCATTGCCGCCCTCAGCTGCGTCCCCCATAGGTTTCTATAAGGGATGCAATGCTGCCAGATCTACCAATATCCGTAATGGAAGCATTCCTAATATTGGTCCCCGCAGTTACCACCATCATATGACAGTAGCCTATGGGCTACTCACAGAGCTTGTAGCCAGAAGTGGCTGCTGTGCAGTGCGGTCTTAGCCGACCACGCATGCGCAGACCCTCTGGCAGCGGTCACAGCACATCACAAAGACAAGCTCCTTTCTGAGCCCTTGTCCCTGTGAGTGCTGAATAATACATCTGCTCGTTGTGATCACATATTGCAATGCGATCCTGCGCAGTAAGATCCTGCCCAGATCGCATTGAATATGCATATAAATGGCCCCCATAGTGATTCTGGAAAAGAGAAGGCAAACAATAGAATCACAGGCTGCCTGGTATCAATGTGTCTGATGAGGAATTGTTACTGAAGCAAATTGAAAGAGCAGCAGGACTAGGAGACATAGTAGTGATGGGAGATTTTAACTATCCAGAGATTAACTGGAAAAACGATTCATGTGATACTGCCAGGTCAATATGATAACTACTTAGTTCAACTAATCGACGAACCTACTAGGTAAAATGCAATCTTAGACCTGGTATTAACAATGGGGAATTGGTATCAAATATTACAGTAGGGGAGACCATAGGAAACAGCAACCACAATATGGTCACATTCAATATCAGTTTTCATAAGCAGTCCTATACTGGCTCAACTTTGACATGATGAGGGAAGCTATAAGGGATATCGAATGGGAAATTTTGTTTCAAGGAAAAAATACTACGGAGAAATGGAATGTATTAAAATCACTGCTAGTTAAAAATACACTCAAATTTATTCCCACGAGCAGTAAAAAAAAGGAATACAAATCCCAAACCAATGTGGCTTAGCAAAAAGATAAAGGAAAGGGCAAGAAAAGGCGAGCATTCAAAAAATACAAATCTGACGAGAATGCAGAGTCATTTCAGCAATATAAGGATTGTAATAAAATCTGCAAAAAAAATAAGAGCGGCTAAAGTAGAAACTGAAAAACTAGTAGCAAAGGAAAGCAAAGCGAATCCCAAAAAAATCTTTAAATACATCAACAGCAAGAGATTAAAGAAGGAGTGTAAAGACCCTTTAAAAGACAAGTAGGGAGTCTTAGGGGTATATTCAATTAGGGTCGGATCCATTCCGACATGCATTTGTCGGAATGGATACGACAACCCCTATTAAATCTCATCTCAATTCGACTTTTAAAAAGTTGAATTGAGATGAAGGACCCCGGGGGGCGGGAAAGACCAGTGGGGAAAGCCGCGGGCAGACGGAGGAGAGCAGCGTTACAGTAGCGCTGCCGAAGGACGTCCCGCAGTGACCTCACTTGCTGGAGCCGGGTGGACGCTGCCGTGAGTGGCGCGGCTGTGAGACATCCTGCTGCAGCACTGTGCTGTAGCGCTGCTCTCCCCTGTATGCCCGTGGCTGTCTCCCCGCTGCTCCCCCCTCTCCTCCTCTGGGTCCCACATCTCAGTCCGACATTTTTTTATGTCGGACTGAGATGGTCGGAAACGGGGCCAAATCCTGTCGAATTTGGCCCCGTTTCACTCAAAAGTACGTGAATCGGCAGCTATACCGCCGATTCACGTACTATTCGACAAGTCGAATTCCACGACTTGTCAAATAAAAACTGATGGGACTGAATAGGTCGAATCACTATTCGACCTTAAAAAGTCAAAAACTGCCGTCTTTTCGACAGACGGCAGTTTTCAACCCTAATTGAATATACCCCTTAATCAAAAATGATAATGACATAGTGGACAAACTAAATGAGTTATTTTCAACGGTATTTACAAGAGAGGATCAAATTCAGGGACTAACACACAATCTCAATAATGATAATGTCCCACTGATAAGTGCTTATTTAAGTGAGGAGGTAGCATGTGACCAATTAAAAAATGTAAAGCTTAATAAGTCACCGGGTCCCGACGGAATTCACCCAAGTGTTCTAATGGAGCTTCACTCTGAATTTGCAAGACCGCTATTTTTGATCTTTAAAGATTCAGTTATATCAGGTATGGTTCCCAAAGACTGGCGTATAGCGGAAGTAGTGCCATTATTAAAAAAGGGAAGTAAAGCTGAACCGGGTAATTATAGACCAGTTAGTCTTACATCTATAGTGGGGAATGTATTGGAAGGTATTCTAAGGGATAGTATTCAGACGTTCCTTGAAGCCAATAAGGTCATTAAAAGGAATAAACATGGATTTGTGAAGGACAGATCATGTCAAACCAACTTACTTGGCTTTTATGAAACAGTAAGTACGAAGCTTGATCAGGGTAAGGTGGTGGATGTAATCTTTTTAGACTTTGCCAAAGCTTTCGGCACAGCACCACACATGCGACTTATCTATAAGCTACAAGAAATAGGGCTAGGGAGCACAATATGCACTTGGGTCAAAAATTGGTTATATAATAGGAAGCAGCGCATTGTGGTTAATGGTTCATTTTCAAATTGGACTAAAGTGCTAAGTGGTGTGCAACAAGGGTCTGTACTAGGATCACTATTGTTCAACTTTTTCATTAACGACCTAACAGTAGGTCTAGATAGCATGGTGGCAAATTTTGCAGACTATACCAAATTGTGTAAGGTTATAAATACGGAGGGGGATGCTGAGTCTCTTCAGAAAGACTTAGATAAACTAGAAGCATGGGCAGCTAAATGGAGAATGCGCTTCAATACAGACAAGTGTAAGGTAATGCACTGTGGTAGCAAGAACAAACATAACACCTACATACTAAATGGGGTAATATTAGGGGATTCTGTACTGGAAAAAAGACTTAGGTGTTCACATAGATAGCAAACTAAGCAGCAGTACCCAAAGTAGGATTGCAGCAAAGAAGGCTAATAAGATATTAGCATGCATAAAACGGGGAATTGATGCAAGGGACAAGAGTGTTATACTCCCATTATATAAATCCCTAGTGAGGCCACATCTTGAATACTGTGTACAATTTTGGGCACCATACTACAAAAAGGATATCCTGGAGCTAGAAAAGGTTCAGAGGCGGGCGACCAAACTAATTAAGGGCATGGAGAAGCTGGAATACGAGGACAGGCTCGCAAGGCTAGGCATGTTTTCATTGGAAAAGAGGAGACATGATCAACGTCTACAAACATATAAGGGGACAATACACAGCTTGCGCGGGACCTGTTTTTGGTAAGATCAGCACAGAGGACACGTGGCCACTCTCTTAGGTTAGAAGAGAGGAGATTCCCACAATGCGGCGTAAAGTTTTTTTCACAGTAAGGACAATACGTGTTTGGAATTCCCTGCCTGAGGGAGTTGTAATGGTGGACTCAGTCAACACCTTTCAGTCAAATTCCTAATGGATAAGGATATCCAGGCTTATGGTGCGTAGTCACGCGATATAGTTACTATAAAAAGAGGAATATAACACAACGGCTGACATCAGCATCAGACAAAATTTAGACCAAAATACTCCTGCATAGGAGACCACAAATAGTTTGAACTCGATGGACAAATTGTCTTTTTTCAACCTTAGATACTGTTACTATGCTACTATGTTACTATGTAGATGATGAGCATGGTGACATCCAGGCTAAAACAGACAATCGATGCGCTCTTGATACATGCTCACCTGCTGCTTTAGTCTGTTCTGTAAAATAAGACGGATGTTAGAATGAACTACAGACGGATAAACAAAGCTAAATAATAATCCCATGCAACAAATGATGCATTTAATTCAGGGTCTGATTTGAATTAGAAGATAAAACACTAATTAATGAAGTAGACTGACCTTAAATGTGTGATTTGTATTTATGTTGGCTATGTTTTTGGAGTAAATCCTTCTAATTTGGATGGTAAACTCAGGAAGGAGAGAGCAGAACCAAATTTTGAGGCAATGGCACAAGTTGCTTGGACCACAATTGCAGCAAAAGGGTACAATAGTCCTTTTGTCTCCTTAACCTGGCATCAGCATGGTAGAAAAGTGTTAAACCGGCAGTCAGGTGGATCAAATTTACCCTGAAATATTTAACCCCACATTTCTTTTCTTTTTTCAAAGATTTGTAAATCCATCTGTATATTTTAGTTAAAAGACTCATAACAAAGTTATTTATGTGAAATAAAAGACCTTAGAAGTTATCTTAGGAACTTTATTTTACTATTATGAAAAACTATGAAAATAATTAACAAAAATATACATCCTTAGTCTCACTGTTATTAAACTAGATAAAAGTAAACTTTTTGACATAAATTTTACGTTTTGGGGGTATATTTACTAAAATTCGTATTTGTGTCGATTTGGAGGGAGATTAAACACGAATGACATCGGATGTGTGAATTTGCAACTTTTTGAATTTTTGACGCCACATTTACTAAGCTGTCGTATTCTGCATTTTTGTTTTTCCCGATGTCGATGTCATTCGTAATTTCGGCCAGTGTTTTATGGGAGTGAATAGTAAAACACTGCCGACATTAACACAATGAATCTCGTCCGGCTCTGTGAGATCCGTGCAGGGCTTCATTGTGCACCTTTAAAAAAAAAATTAAAGTGTTAAAAATCTAGAATAAAAATGCGTGGGGTCCCCCCTCCTAAGCAAAACCAGCCTCGGGCTCTTTGAGCCGGTCCTGGTTGAAAAAATATGGGGGGAAAATTGAAAGGGGTTCCCCCATATTTGATCAACCAGCACCGGGCTCTGCGCCTGGTGCCAAAAATACGGGGGACAAAAAGCGTAGGGGTCCCCCGTATTTTTAACACCAGCACCGGGCTCCACTAGTCAGAGAGATAATGCCACAGCCGGGGGACACTTTTATATAAGTCCCTGCGGCCCTGGCATTAAATCACTAACTAGTCACCCCTGGCCGGGGTACCCTGGAGGAGTGGGGACCCCTTAAATCAAGGGGTCCCCCCCCTCCAGCCACCCAAGGGCCAGGGGTGTATGCAATGGTGGGAACTTTGCGGTCAGCGGTTGACCACGAGTAACCTCAACCGCTGACCGCAAAGTTCCCACCATTGGATACAATGGAGCGCCTATGCGCTACATTGTATCTCAGCCGTGCTCAACCTGACTGACAGCTCAGGAACGCACGGCCAATCAGGAGAGTGCCACGACGTGGCGCTCCCTGATTGGCTGAAGGGACCCTCTTTGACAGGAGTCACGGGGGGTCCCGGCAGTTGGGGAAAGGGGTCCCATGTGTAAACATGGGGCCCCTTTCAGTGCGTGGTTCGGGTTTTTCGGTTTGTTTTTTTGCCAAGTACGTGGATTACAAGTAGAAGAGGACCGATCTACACTGGATTGTGTGAGTATAATTTTATTCACAGGTACCCCGTGGATTCTACATGGAGAAGTGGACCGACCCTCGTGTGAACATAGGTAAGTATGTATGTATGTATGTATGTATGTAGGTGTGCATGTATGTAATAAAGTTTTACTATAACGGTGTGTGTGTTCTGTGTTTTGTTGGGTATTTTTTTGTAGTAGTACTACAGGTACCAGCGGGCCCATTTTTCCACCGCATGCTGGTACTTGTGGTTCTCCAAGTACCAGCTTGCGGGGGAGGCTTGCTGGGACTTGTAGTACTGCTACAAAAAACAATATATTTTTTTTATACTTGGCTATCAGCCCCCCATCCGCCGCCCTTGGATGGGCGGGACAGCCTCGGGCTTCACCCCTGGCCCTTGGGTGGCTGGAAGGGGGGGACCCCTTGATTTAAGGAGTCCACACTCCTCCAGGGTACCCCGGCCAGGGGTGACTAGTTAGTGATTTAATGCCAGGGCCGCAGGGACCTATATAAAAGTGTCCCCCGGCTGTGGCATTATCCTCTGACTAGTGGAGCCCGGTGCTGGTGTTACAAATATGGGGGACCCCTATGCTTTTTGTCCCCCGTATTTTTGGCTCCAGGACCAGGCGCAGAGCCCGGTGCTGGTTGATCAAATATGGGGGAACCCCTGTCAATATTTTTCCCATATTTTTTCAACCAGGACCGGCTCAAAGAGCCCGAGGCTGGTTTTGCTTAGGACGGGGGACCCCACACATTTTTTTTCTTGATTTTTAACGCTTTCCCACCCCTTCCCACTGATAAACATGCATGGATCCGTGCATGACTATCAGAACACGGTAAAAAAAAGCAGGTCTGTTTTAAAACTGCTTTTTTTTACGATTTGTATTTTTTCATGGCAGTGTTTGGCTAGTGCCGGCAGTGTTTGTGAAATAGAATTTTTAGTAAATTACAGAGTTGTATGAAATAACAGGCGTATTTGACCGATGGTGTATTCATTCGTATTTTTTTCCTTGACTTCCAAAAAAATACGAATGCCCTCATCACTGCCGAGATTTTAGTTTAGTAAATTCCCAAGATGACACTTTGAAGAAAAAACAGCAAATCGGTCAAAATCGTGAGCTTAGTAAATATACCCCTTGGTGTAAGTGAATACGAGATCTTTGAGAAATAAATGCAAAGTCTTATACTAATCACTATCTTGCAGCATATCAGCACACTTGCAAATAATAAGAATTTACTCACCGGTAATTCTATTTCTCGCAGTCCGTAGTGGATGCTGGGAACTCCGTAAGGACCATGGGGAACAGACGGGCTCCGCAGGAGACTGGGCACTCTAAAAGAAAGATTAGGTACTATCTAGTGTGCACTGGCTCCTCCCTCTATGCCCCTCATCCAGACCTCAGTTAAGGAAACTGTGCCCGGAAGAGCTGACACAACAAGGAAAGGATTTGGAATCCAGGGTAAGACTCATACCAGCCACACCAATGACACCGTAGAACTCGTGATAACCATACCCAGTTAACAGTATGAACAACAACTGAGCCTCAGTAACAGATGGCTCATAACAACAACCCTTTAGTTAAGCAATAACTATATACATGTATTGCAGAGAGTCCGCACTTGGGACAGGCGCCCAGCATCCACTACGGACTACGAGAAATAGAATTACCGGTGAGTAAATTCTTATTTTCTCTGACGTCCTAGTGGATGCTGGGAACTCCGTAAGGACCATGGGGATTATACCAAAGCTCCCAAACGGGCGGGAGAGTGCGGATGACTCTGCAGCACCGAATGAGCAAAGGCAAGGTCCTCCTCAGCCAGGGTATCAAACTTGTAGAACTTAGCAAATGTGTTTGAACCCGACCAAGTAGCAGCTCGGCAAAGCTGTAAAGCCGAGACCCCTCGGGCAGCAGCCCAAGAAGAGCCCACCTTCCTTGTGGAATGGGCTTTCACTGATTTAGGATGCGGCAATCCTGCCGCAGAATGAGCTTGCTGAATCGTGTTACAGATCCAGCGCGCAATAGTTTGCTTTGAAGTTTTCCTGACTCCAGCCGTCCTGGCTACATAGATTTTCAAAGCCCTGACTACATCTAGTAACTTGGAGTCCTCCAAGTCCCGAGTAGCCGCAGGCACCACAATAGGTTGGTTCAAATGAAACGCTGATACCACCAGTGGGAGAAATTGGGGACGAGTCCTCAATTCTGCCCTGTCTATATGGAAGATCAGATAAGGGCTTTTACAAGACAAAGCCGCCAATTCTGACACACGCCTAGCCGAAGCTAAGGCCAATAGCATGACCACTTTCCACGTGAGATATTTTAGCTCCACGGTCTTAAGTGGCTCAAACCAGTGGGATTTTAGGAAACCCAACACAACGTTAAGATCCCAAGGTGCCACTGGAGGCACAAAAGGGGGCTGAATATGCAGCACTCCCTTAACAAACGTCTGAACTTCAGGCAGTGAAGCCAGTTCTTTTTGAAAGAAAATAGATAGGGCTGATATCTGGTCCTTTATGGACCCTAATTTTAGGCCCATAGTCACTCCTGACTGTAGGAAGTGCAGGAATCGACCCAGCTGGAATTCCTCTGTAGGGGCCTTCCTGGCCTCACACCAAGCAACATATTTTCGCCATATACGGTGATAATGTTGTGCTGTCACGTCTTTCCTAGCCTTTATCAGCGTAGGAATCACTTCATCTGGAATGCCCTTTTCCGTTAGGATCCGGCATTCAACCGCCATGCCGTCAAACGCAGCCGCGGTAAGTCTTGGAACAGACAGGGCCCCTGCTGTAACAGGTCCTGTCTGAGAGGCAGAGGCCATGGTTCCTCTGAGATCATTTCTTGTAGTTTTGGGTACCAAGTTCTTCTTGGCCAATCCGGAACGATGAGTATAGTTCTTACTCCTCTCTTTCTTACTATCCTCAGTACCTTGGGTATGAGAGGAAGAGGAGGGAACACATAAACCGACTGGTACACCCACGGTGTCACTAGTGCGTCCACAGCTATCACCTGAGGGTCCCTTGACCTGGCGCAATATCTTTTTAGCTTTTTGTTGAGGTGGGACGCCATCATGTCCACCTGTGGCCGTTCCCAACGGTTTACAATCTGCGTGAAGACTTCTGGATGAAGTCCCCACTCTCCCGGGTGTAGGTCGTGCCTGCTGAGGAAGTCTGCTTCCCAGTTGTCCACTCCCGGAATGAACACTGCTGACAGTGCTAGCACGTGATTTTCCGCCCATCGGTGAATCCTTGTGGCTTCTGCCATAGCCATCCTGCTTCTTGTGCCGCCCTGTCGGTTTACATTGGCGACCGCCGTGATGTTGTCTGATTGAATCAGCACTGGTTGGTTCTGAAGCAGGGGCTCTGCTTGACTCAGGGCGTTGTAAATGGCCCTTAGTTCCAGTATATTTATGTGTAGTGAAGTCTCCTGACTTGACCACAGTCCCTGGAAGTTCCTTCCCTGAGTGACTGCCCCCCATCCTCGGAGGCTTGCGTCCGTGGTCACCAGGACCCAGTCCTGTATGCCGAATCTGCGGCCCTCGAGAAGATGAGCACTCTGCAGCCACCACAGCAGAGACACCCTGGCCCTTGGGGACAGGGTGATCAACCGATGCATCTGAAGATGCGATCCGGACCATTTGTCTAACAGATCCCACTGAAAGATCCTTGCATGGAACCTGCCGAAGGGAATTGCTTCGTAAGAAGCCACCATCTTTCCCAGGACTCGCGTGCAGTGATGCACCGACACCTGTTTTGGTTTCAGGAGGTCCCTGACCAGAGATGACAATTCCTGGGCCTTCTCCACCGGGAGAAACACCTTCTTCTGTGTCCAGAATCATGCCCAGGAAGAGCAGACGCGTCGCAGGAATCAGCTGCGACTTTGGGATATTCAGAATCCAGCCGTGCTGTAGCAACACTTCCCGAGAAAGTGCTACGCTGACTAACAACTGCTCTCTGGACCTCGCCTTTATAAGGAGATCGTCCAAGTACGGGATAATTATAACTCCCTTCTTCCGAAGGAGTATCATCATTTCGGCCATTACCTTGGTAAATACTCTCGGTGCCGTGGACAGACCAAACGGCAACGTCTGGAATTGGTAATGACAATCCTGTACCACAAACCTGAGGTACTCCTGGTGAGGTGGGTAAACGGGGACATGCAAGTAAGCATCCTTGATGTCCAGCGACACCATAAAATCCCCCTCTTCCAGGCTTGCAATAACCGCCCTGAGCGATTCCATTTTGAACTTGAACTTCCTTATATAAGTGTTCAAGGATTTTAAATTCAGAATGGGTCTCACCGAACCGTCTGGTTTCGGTACCAGAAACATTGTGGAATAGTAACCCCGTCCCTGTTGAAGGAGGGGAACCTTGATTATCACCTGCTGGAGGTACAGCTTGTGAATTGCCGCCAGTACTTCCTCCCTTTCCCTGGGAGCAGCTGGCAAGGCTGATTTGAGGTAACGGCGAGGGGGAGTCGCCTCTAACTCCAGCTTGTATCCCTGAGATACAATTTGTACAGCCCAGAGATCCACTTGTGAGCGAACCCACTGGTTGCTGAAGTTTCGGAGACGCGCCCCCACCGCACCCGGCTCCGCCTGTGGAGCCCCAGCGTCATGCGGTGGACTTAGAGGAAGCGGGGGAGGATTTTTGTTCCTGGGAACTGGCTGCCTGGTGCAGCTTCTTTCCTCTACCCCTGCCTCTGGGCAGAAAGGATGCGCCTCTGATCCGCTTGCCTTTCTGAGGCCGAAAGGACTGTACATGATAATACGGTGCTTTCTTAGGCTGTGAGGGAACCTGAGGTAAAAAAGTTGACTTCCCGGCTGTTGCCGTGGATACGAGGTCCGAGAGACCGTCCCCAAACAATTCCTCACCCTTATAAGGCAAAACCTCCATGTGTCTTTTAGAATCAGCATCACCTGTCCACTGCCGAGTCCATAATACTCTCCTGGCAGAAATGGACATTGCATTAATTCTAGATGCCAGCAGGCAAATGTCCCTCTGTGCATCCCGCATATATAAGACGACGTCTTTTATATGTTCTATGGTTAGCAAAATAGTATCCCTGTCGAGGGAATCAATGTTGTCTGACAGGGTATCAGACCATGAGGCTGCAGCACTACACATCCATGCTGAAGCAATAGCAGGTCTCAGTATAGTACCTGAGTGTGTATACACAGACTTCAGGATAGCTTCCTGCTTTCTATCCGCAGGCTCCTTTAAGGCGGCCGTATCCTGAGACGGCAGTGCCACCTTTTTTGATAAGCGTGTGAGCGCCTTGTCCACCCTAGGGGATGTTTCCCAACGTAACCTATCCGTTGGCGGGAAAGGGTACGCCATCAGTAACCTCTTAGAAATCACTAGTTTCTTATCGGGGGAACTCCACGCTTCCTCACACAATTCATTTAATTCATCAGATGGGGGAAAAGTCACTGGCTGCTTTTTCTCCCCAAACATAATACCCTTCTTGGTAGTAACCGGGTTAATATCAGAAATGTGCAATACATTTTTCATTGCAGTAATCATGCATCGGATGGCTTTAGTAGACTGTGAATTTGTCTATCCTCATCTACACTGGAGTCATTCTCCGTGTCGACATCTGTGTCTACCATCTGAGCTAGCGGGCGTTTTTGAGCCCCTGATGGCCTCTGAGACACCTGGGCAGGCGCGGGTTGAGATCCCGGCTGTCCCAAGGCTGCTGCGTCATCGAACCTTTTTTGTAAGGAGTCGACACTGTCTGTTAAGACCTTCCACATATCCATCCAATCCGGTGTCGGCCCCGTCGGGGGCGACACCACACTTATCTGCCCTTGCTCCGCCTCCACGTAACCCTCCTCATCAAACATGTTGACACAGCCGTACCGACACACCGCACACACACAGGGAATGCTCTGACTGAGGACAGGACCCCACAAAGTCCTTTGGGGAGACAGAGAGAGAGTATGCCAGCACACACCACAGCGCTATATAACACAGGGATTTACACTATAATGAGTGATTTTTCCCAATAGCTGCTTAATATATATTTCTCTGACGTCCTAAGTGGATGCTGGGACTCCGTAAGGACCATGGGGAATAGCGGCTCCGCAGGAGACTGGGCACAACTAAAGAAAGCTTTAGGACTACCTGGTGTGCACTGGCTCCCCCCACTATGACCCTCCTCCAGACCTCAGTTAGAATCTTGTGCCCGGCTGAGCTGGATGCACACTAGGGGCTCTCCTGAGCTCCTAGAAAGAAAGTATATTTTAGTTTTTTTATTTTACAGTGAGATCTGCTGGCAACAGACTCACTGCAGCGAGGGACTAAGGGGAGAAGAAGCGAACCTACCTGACTGGAGATAGTTTGGGCTTCTTAGGCTACTGGACACCATTAGCTCCAGAGGGATCGAACACAGGACGGTCCCGGAGCCGCGCCGCCGTCTCCCTTACAGAGCCAGAAGTGGTCCGGAAAATCGTCGGCAGAAGACCTCGGTCTTCAACAAGGTAGCGCACAGCACTGCAGCTGTGCGCCATTGCTCCTCATGCACACCTCACACTCCGGTCACTGATGGGTGCAGGGCGCTGGGGGGGGGGGGGGCGCCCTGAGCAGCAATATAAACACCTTGGCTGGCAAATCATCACAATATATAGTCCCAGGGCTATATATGTGATAAATTACCCCTGCCAAAAACAGCGGGAGAAAAGTCAGCCGAAAAAGCGGCGGGGCTAACTCCCTCAGCACACTGGCGCCATTTTTTCTTCACAGTGCAGCTGGAAGACAGCTCCCCCCTGTAGTTTTCAGGCTCAAAGGGTTAAAAAGAGAGGGGGGGCACTAAATTTAGGCGCAATATGTGTATACAAGCAGCTATTGGGGGAAAAATCACTCAGTTATAGTGTTAATCCCTGCATTATATAGCGCTCTGGTGTGTGCTGGCATACTCTCTCTCTGTCTCCCCAAAGGACTTTGTGGGGTCCTGTCCTCAGTCAGAGCATTCCCTGTGTGTGTGCGGTGTGTCGGTACGGCTGTGTCGACATGTTGGATGAGGAAGGTTACGTGGAGGCGGAGCAGAGGCCAATAAATGGGATGTCGCCCCCTGTGGGGCCGATATCAGAGTGGATGGATAGGTGGAAGGTATTAACCGACAATGTCAACTCCTTACATAAAAGGCTGGATGATGTAACAGCTGTGGGACAGCCGGCTTCTCAGCCCGCGCCTGCCCAGGCGTCTCAAAGGCCATCAGGGGCTCAAAAAACGCCCGTTACCTCAGATGGCAGACACAGATGTCGACACGGAGTTTGACTCCAGTGTCGACGAGATTGAGACATATACACAATCCACTAGGAACATCCGTTGCATGATCTCGGCAATGAAAAATGTGTTACACATTTCTGACATGAACCCAAGTACCACATAAAAGGGGTTTTATGTTTGGGGAGAAAAAGCAGCCAGTGCTTTGTTCCCCCATCAGATGAGTGAATGAAGTGTGTAAAGAAGCGTGGGTTCCCCCAATAAGAAACTGGTAATTTCTAAAAAGTTACTGATGGCGTACCCTTTCCCGCCAGAAGATAGGTCACGTTGGGAGATATCCCCTAGGGTGGATAAGGCGCTCACACGTTTGTCAAAAAAGGTGGCACTGCCGTCTTAGGATACGGCCACTTTGAAGGAGCCTGCTGATAAAAAGCAGGGAGCTATCCTGAAGTCTGTATATACACACTCAGGTACTATACTGAGACCTGCAATTGCCTCAGCATGAATAGTGCTGCTGCAGCGTGGTCTGATACCCTGTCAATATTAATACCCTAGACAGAGATAATATTTTGCTAACATAGAGCATATTAAAGACGTCGTCTTATATATGAGGGATGCACAGAGGGATATTTGCCGGCTGGCATCCAGAATTAAGGCAATGTCCATTCTGCCAGGAGGGTATTAGAGACCCGGCAGTGGACAGGTGATGCTGACTTTAAAAGGCACATGGAGATTCTGCCTTATAAGGGTGAGGAATTGTTTGGGGATGGTCTCTGGGACCTCGTATCCACAGCAACAGCTGGGAAGAAATTTTTTTACCTCAGGTTTCCTCACAGCCTAAGAAAGCACCGTATTTTCAGGTACAGTCCTTTCGGCTTCAGAAAAGCAAGCGTGTCAAAGGCGCTTCCTTTCTGCACAGAGACAAGGGAAGAAGGAAAAAGCTGCACCAGACAGCCAGTTCCCAGGATCAAAAATCTTCCCCCGCTTCCTCTGAGTCCACCGCATGACGCTGGGGCTCCACAGGTGGAGACAGGTGCGGTGGGGGCGCGTCTCGGGAACTTCAGGGACCAGTGGGCTTGCCCACAGGTGGATCCCTAGGTTCTGCAAGTAGTATCACAGGGATACAAGCTGGAGTTCGAGGCGACTCCCCCTCGCCGTTACCTCACATCAGCCTTGCCTGCTGCCCTCGGAGAAAGGGAGGTAGTACTGGCGGCAATTCACAAGCTGTACTTCCAGCAGGTGAAATCAAGGTACCCCTCCTTCAACAAGGCCGGGGTTACTATTCCAAAATGTTTGTGGTACCGAAACCAGACGGTTCGGTGAGACCCATTCTAAAATTGAACTCCTTGAACACTTATATACGAAGGTTCAAGTTCAAAATGGAATCGCTCAGGGCGATTATTGCAAGCCTGGAGAATTTCATGGTTTCACTGGACATCAAGGATGCTTACCTGCATGTCCCTATTTACCCTCCTCACCAGGAGTACCTCAAAATTGTGGTACAGGTTTGTCATTACCAATTCCAGACGTTGCCGTTGGTCTGTCCCCGGCACCGAGGGTATTTCCCGAGGTAATGGCCGAAATAATTATCCCGTACTTGGACGATCTCCTTATAAAGGCGAGGTCCAGGGAGCAGTTGTTCGTCGGAGTAGCACTATCTCGGGAAGTGCTACAACAGCACGGCTGGATTCTGAATATTCCAAAGTCGCAGCTGGTTCCTACGACGCGTCTACTGTTCCTGGGTATGGTTCTGGACACAGAACAAGAAAAAAGGGTTTCTCCCGGAGGAGAAGTCCAAGGAGTTGTCGTCTCTAGACAGAGACCTCCTAATACAAATACAGGTGTCGGTGCATCAATGCACGCGAGCCCTGGGAAAGATGGTAGCTTCTTACGAAGAAATTCCATTCGGCAGGATCCATGCAAGGATCTTCCAGTGGGATCTGTTGGACAAGTGGTCCGGGTCGCATCTTCAGATGCATCGGCGGATAACCCTGTCTCCAAGGGCCAGGGTGTCGCTGTTGTGGTGGCTGCAGAGTGCTCATCTTCTAGAGGGCCGCAGATTCGGCATACAGGACTGGGTCCTGGTGACCACGGATGCCAGCCTTCGAGGCTGGGGGGCAGTCACACAGGGAAGAAACTTCCAAGGACTATGGACAAGTCAGGAGACTTCCCTACACATAAATATTCTGGAACTAAGGGCCATTTACAATGCCCTAAGTCAGGCTAGACCCCTGCTTCAACACCGGCCGGTGCTGATCCAGTCAGACAACATCACGGCGGTCGCTCATGTAAACCGACAGGGCAGCACAAGAAGCAGGATGGCGATGGCAGAAGCCACAAGGATTCTCCGATGGGCGGAAAATCATGTGTTAGCACTGTCAGCAGTGTTCATTCCCGGAGTGGACAACTGGGAAGCAGACTTTCTCAGCAGACACGACCTCCACCCGGGAGAGTGGGGACTTCATCCAGAAGTCTTCCAAACGATTGTACACCGTTGGGAAAGGCCACAGGTGGACATGATGGCGTCCCGCCTCAACAAGAAGCTAAAAAGATATTGCGCCAGGTCAAGGGACCCTCAGGCGATAGCTGTGGACGCTCTGGTAACACCGTGGGTGTACCAGTCGGTGTATGTGTTCCTTCTCTGCCTCTCATACCCAGGGTAATGAGAATAATAAGAAGGAGAGGAGTAAGAACTATACTCATTGTTCCGGATTGGCCAAGAAGAGCTTGGTACCCAGAACTCCAAGAAATGATCTCAGAGGACCCATGGCCTCTGCCGCTCAGACAGGACCTGCTGCAGCAGGGGGCCTGTCTGTTCCAAGATGTACCGCGGCTGCGTTTGACGGCATGGCGGTTGAACGCCGGATCCTGAAGGAAAAGGGCATTCCGGAGGAAGTTATCCCTACGCTAATTAAAGCTAGGAAAGAAGTGAGCGCAAACCATTATCACCGCATATGGCGGAAATATGTTGCGTGCTGTGAGGCCAGGAAGGCCCCAATGGAGGAATTTCAGCTAGGTCGATTTCTGCACTTCCTACAGTCAGGGGTGACTATGGGCCTAAAATTGGGTTCCATTAAGGTCCAGATTTCGGCTCTATCGATTTTCTTCCAAAATAGAACTGGCGTCACTGCCTGAAGTTCAGACTTTTGTTAAGGGAGTGCTGCATAGTCAGCCCCCGTTGGTGCCTCCAGTGGCACCGTGGGATCTCAACGTGGTGTTGGATTTCCTGAAGTCGCATTGGGTTGAGCCACTTAAATCCGTGGAGCTAAAATACCTCACGTGGAAAGTGGTCATGCTGTTGGCCTTGGCGTCGGCCAGGCGTGTATCAGAATTGGCAGCTTTATCATGCAAAAGCCCTTATCTGATTTTTTTTATATGGATAGGGCGGAATTGAGGACTCGTTCCCAATTCCTTCCTAAGGTGGTATCAGTGTTTCATGTGAACCAACCTATTGTGGTGCCTGCGGCTACTTGGGACTTGGAGGATTCCAAGTTACTGGACGTAGTCAGGGCCCTGAAAAATATATGTTTCCAGGCGGCTGGAGTCAGGAAAACTGACTCGCTATTTATCCTATATGCACCCAACAAGCTGGGTGCTCCTGCTTCTAAGCAGACTATTGCTCGCTGGATCGGTAGCACGATTCAACTTGCACATTCTGCGGCTGGACTGCCGCACCCTAAATCTGTAAAAGCCCATTCCACGAGGAAAGGGGCTCTTTTTGGGTGGCTGCCCGAGGGGTCTCGGCTTTACAATTTTGCCGAGCTGCTACTTGGTCGGGTTCAAACACATTTGCTAAGTTTTACAAGTTTGATACCCTGGCTGAGGAGGACCTTGCCTTTGCTCATTCGGTGCTGCAGAGTCATCCGCACTCTCCCGCCCGTTTGGGAGCTTTGGTATAATCCCCATGGTCCTTACGGAGTTCCCAGCATCCACTAGGACGTCAGAGAAAATAAGATTTTACTCACCGGTACATCTATTTCTCGTAGTCCGTAGTGGATGCTGGGCGCCCATCCCAAGTGCGGATTGTCTGCAATACTTGTATATAGTTATTGCCTAACTAAAGGGTTATTGTTGAGCCATCTGTTGAGAGGCTCAGTTATATTTCATACTGTTAACTGGGTATAGTATCACGAGTTATACGGTGTGATTGGTGTGGCTGGTATGAGTCTTACCCGGGATTCAAAATCCTTCCTTATTGTGTCAGCTCTTCCGGGCACAGTATCCTAACTGAGGTCTGGAGGAGGGTCATAGTGGGAGGAGCCAGTGCACACCAGGTAGTCCTAAAGCTTTCTTTAGTTGTGCCCAGTCTCCTGCGGAGCCGCTATTCCCCATGGTCCTTACGGAGTCCCAGCATCCACTACGGACTACGAGAAATAGATTTACCGGTGAGTAAAATCTTATTTATTTGCGCCTAAATTTATGTGCCCCCCCTCTCTTTTTTACCCTTCTTGTATCAGGAATACTGCAGGGGAGAGCCTGGGGAGCTGCTTCCAGCGGAACTGTGAAGGAAAAATGGCGCTGGTGTGCTGAGGAAGAAGGCCCCGCCCCCTCAGCGGCGGGCTTCTCCCTGCAGTTTCTGACTGAAAAATGGCGGGGGTTTTACACATATACAGTCACAGACTGTATTATGTGTTTTTATGCCAAAAGGTATTTTATTGCTGCCCAGGGCGCCCCCCCCCAGCGCCCTGCACCCTACAGTGACCGGAGTGTGTGGTGTGCAGTGGGAGCAATGGCGCACAGCTGCAGTGCTGTGCGCTACCTTAATGAAGACCGGAGTCTTCTGCCGCCGATTTCATCTCCTTCTCTTCTGTCTTCTGGCTCTGCAAGGGGGACGGCGGCGCGGCTCCGGGAACGGACGAACGAGGTCAGGCCCTGTGTTCGAACCCTCTGGAGCTAATGGTGTCCAGTAGCCTAAGAAGCACAAGCTAGCTGCACGCAGGTAGGTTTGCTTCTCTCCCCTCAGTCCCTCGTAGCAGTGAGTCTGTTGCCAGCAGATCTCACTGAAAACAGAAAACCTAACAAATACTTTCTTTCTAGCAAGCTCAGGAGAGCTCACTAGGAGCACCCAGCTCTGGCCGGGCACAGATTCTAACTGAGGTCTGGTGGAGGGGCATAGAGGGAGGAGCCAGTGCACACCAGATAGTACCTAATCTTTCTTTTAGAGTGCCCAGTCTCCTGCGGAGCCCGTCTATTCCCCATGGTCCTTACGGAGTTCCCAGCATCCACTAGGACGTCAGTGAAAAACTTGTTACAGTTTCTGCATGTGTGGGTGGTCTTGGGATCTTTTTTAGCAGGACAAACTTGACATCTTTTCCATCCACCTTGAACTTTTGCTGGTGGCTCCTCAGAAGACTCCAAGAAAATCTCTGATTCTCTTAACATTTCTCTTTCTTGATCTTGATTGACTTCACTTTCTGTTGAATGGTCACTTTGTTCTGAATCAGATTCCTCTAAAAAAGATAAAATACGTTGCCGTTCATGTTCCTCACGATCCATTTTGAAGAAAAACCTATAAATAACAAAAAACATAAACAATAAACACTAGGCTAAATTGGCTTGAAATTGTAACATCGACTGTAAAGGTGCATACACACGGAGCGATATAACTGAGCGATTTTGACTATATAGTCAAAATCGCTCAGAAAGTTAGTGCAGATCGCTCCGTGTGTACACAGCCAGCGATAGCGATGCGCGTCCCCGCTAGGTCGCTATCGCTGGGAAAAATAGTCAGTGCAGGCAAGTCAATTTTGGCTATGTCGCTGCAAAAGTTAGTCAAAATCGCTAACACTTTAAGAGGCCAGCGATAGCGATGTGCGGGCGGCGGCGGGTTGTGGCGGCGGCGGGTTGCGGTGGCGGTGTGGGCGACGGCGGGTTGCGGCGGTGGGTTGCGGTGGCGGTGTGGGCGGCGGCGGTGCGGGCGGCGGCGGGTTGCGGCAGCGGTGCGGGCGGGGGAAATTTACCTTTCTATTGCAGAGTTTGGCAGCGGAGCGGTAGCAGTTTCAAAAATGGCGCCTCAGCGTCATTTTTGAAATTCAAGATGGCCGCCGCGAGCCAATCACGGCTCGCCGCGTCATCGCCCCGCCCCCTCCCGCTGACTTATATAAGTCAGCGCGGCGAGGCAGCGGCTGTCAGTCCGACGGCGGAGGAGGAGCGGAGAAGAGCTCCTGAAGGCGCCGTGGAAGTCCTGGATGGGCGGCGGCTATGCAAAAGAGCTTAGCAGCTGCCGCCCACCAGGTGAAGATGCTGGAAGTCATGGGAAGGCGGCGGCCATGCAAAAGAGCTTAAAGGCCGCCGCCTCCCAGGTGAAGACGTCGTGGAAGTCCTGGATGGGCGGCGGCTATGCAAAAGAGCTTAGCAGCCGCCGCCCACCAGGTGAAGACGCCGGAGCAAGACCCCAGAAGCCCTGGGGAGGTGGCGCCCCCCCAGGTGAAGACGCCGGAAGCCCTGGGAAGGCGGCGGCCATGCAAAAGAGCTTAAAGGCCGCCGCCCCCAGGTGAAGACCCAGTTTAATAAAGGATTTTTAAAAGAATGTGTTGTGTTTTTTTTTTTATATTTTCTTTACAGGTGGATTACAGGTGCCAGCGGGCCCTTTATGTCCGGGCATGCTGGCACTTGTGGTTCTCCAAGTGCCAACATGCTGGGGCAGGCTTGCTGGGACCTGTAGGCCTCCTGTAAAGAACAATATTACTATTGAAAGGCTATCAGCCTCCCATCCACCGGGCCACGGATGGGGGGGACAGCCTCGGGCTTCACCCCTGGCCCTTGGGTGGCTGGAGGGGGGGACTCCTTGATTTAAGGGGTCCTCACTCCTCCAGTGTACCCCGGCCAGGGGTGACTAGTTGGGGGGGTAATGGCACGGCCGCAGGGACCAATATAAAAGTGTCCCCCGGCTGTGGCATTATCTCCCTGGCTAGTGGAGCCCGGTGCTGGTTTTACAAATACGGGGGACCCCTATGTCTTTTGTCCCCCGTATTTTTTAAACCAGGACCGGACGCAGAGCCCGGTGCTGGTTGTCTAAATATAGGGGAACCCTACTCATTTTTTCCTCTGTATTTTAACAACCAGGACTGGCTCAAAGAGCCCGAGGCTGGTTTTACATAGGAGGGGGGACCCCACGCAAAAATTTTTTTTTTACTTTTAGCTATTTAAATACCAGCCACCCTGTAAAATCGTCCTATATATGACACTCATCCCCTTATTTAAATGAGATAGTCAAAATCTCCCATAGCCAAAATCTCCCATAGCCAAAATCTCTTGCATAGTTAGACAAAATCTCTGGTAAAGTTAGTCAAAATCTCCTACTGCCAGTTCAAGGGAAAAGTTAGTCAAAATCTCTCATAGCCAAAATCTCTCCATGTGTATGCACCTTAAGGGTGGGTCATATTTATTTTGATGTTTGCACACGTCTATCTCCCTGCGCAGTCGCACGTCAACTAAGCTGTGGTGAAAAACAAGAAGTGAGGGGTCTTAACTCCAACTATTGAGAAGTTTGGCAACATTGCATTACATTACAAAAAAATACACACAAGTGAAAACTGACTGGGTCATAATGACCCAACCTGAGTGACGCCGGGTTAATAAGTTGCAGTGTAGGTTCTAGACAGTCCCAGCAGGGGTCTCTGTTATCTATGAATCTGCAAGAGACATTGTTAACATGGAAAGTTGCCTTTTGTTTAGTCGCCTTTATGTTGGTTATTTGTCCGGCCAGAGTGACAGGAATGTGTTGGTATCTGTTCATAACTACTGTACTTCCACATCTGGACTCACAATAATCTAACACAATGTATAAAAAAATCCTGAATGTGTAAACCTGTAACTTCACAGCTGCATTATAGTATAATGAAAAATAACCCTTTTACTGCCAGATTGATATCAGCAATCAACAGATAGCAATCATCTGACAGCCAAATGGCCATACATTATATATCCTGAATGTATAAAATAAAAGAAGTGGAGCTTGTATATTCTCAGGTTTCCTGGTCAACAGTTACCATGACAACATTCATAATGTCAACACAACAATGTTGACATGCCTACATGAGAACCATGCATTTCCATACACTATTTAAAAAAAGTTTCCACCCCCAAAACTAGACTTGTTGACTAATTTTATTATATTGCCTTCTTATCGTACAGCCATTTTATCATACTGTAAGTCCACTGTCATGAATATTTACACCTTTTTTTTTTCTTATCCCTTTCCTTCTCTACTCCTCTGCTCCCCTCCCCCCTTTCCCTGAAACAGTAAAAGTGATTGGGCATCATTTTTACCTGGTGTCTCTCTCATATCTTTTTTGTGTGCAATAATCTTCCTCTGCTTATAGAACTAATTTTGTACTTACTACTTCACATCTATAGTGTATTGAACTTAATACTAGAGATGAGCGCCTGAAATTTTTCGGGTTTTGTGTTTTGGTTTTGGGTTCGGTTCCGCGGCCGTGTTTTGGGTTCGAACGCGTTTTGGCAAAACCTCACCGAATTTTTTTTGTCGGATTCGGGTGTGTTTTGGATTCGGGTGTTTTTTTCAAAAAACACTAAAAAACAGCTTAAATCATAGAATTTGGGGGTCATTTTGATCCCAAAGTATTATTAACCTCAAAAACCATAATTTACACTCATTTTCAGTCTATTCTGAATACCTCACACCTCACAATATTATTTTTAGTCCTAAAATTTGCACCGAGGTCGCTGTGTGAGTAAGATAAGCGACCCTAGTGGCCGACACAAACACCGGGCCCATCTAGGAGTGGCACTGCAGTGTCACGCAGGATGTCCCTTCCAAAAAACCCTCCCCAAACAGCACATGACGCAAAGAAAAAAAGAGGCGCAATGAGGTAGCTGTGTGAGTAAGATTAGCGACCCTAGTGGCCGACACAAACACCGGGCCCATCTAGGAGTGGCACTGCAGTGTCACGCAGGATGGCCCTTCCAAAAAACCCTCCCCAAACAGCACATGACGCAAAGAAAAAAAGAGGCGCAATGAGGTAGCTGTGTGAGTAAGATTAGCGACCCTAGTGGCCGACACAAACACCGGGCCCATCTAGGAGTGGCACTGCAGTGTCACGCAGGATGTCCCTTCCAAAAAACCCTCCCCAAACAGCACATGACGCAAAGAAAAAAAGAGGCGCAATGAGGTAGCTGACTGTGTGAGTAAGATTAGCGACCCTAGTGGCCGACACAAACACCGGGCCCATCTAGGAGTGGCACTGCAGTGTCACGCAGGATGTCCCTTCCAAAAAACCCTCCCCAATCAGCACATGATGCAAAGAAAAAGAAAAGAAAAAAGAGGTGCAAGATGGAATTGTCCTTGGGCCCTCCCACCCACCCTTATGTTGTATAAACAAAACAGGACATGCACACTTTAACCAACCCATCATTTCAGTGACAGGGTCTGCCACACGACTGTGACTGATATGACGGGTTGGTTTGGACCCCCCCCAAAAAAGAAGCAATTAATCTCTCCTTGCACAAACTGGCTCTACAGAGGCAAGATGTCCACCTCATCTTCACCCTCCGATATATCACCGTGTACATCCCCCTCCTCACAGATTATCAATTCGTCCCCACTGGAATCCACCATCTCAGCTCCCTGTGTACTTTGTGGAGGCAATTGCTGCTGGTCAATGTCTCCGCGGAGGAATTGATTATAATTCATTTTAATGAACATCATCTTCTCCACATTTTCTGGATGTAACCTCGTACGCCGATTGCTGACAAGGTGAGCGGCGGCACTAAACACTCTTTCGGAGTACACACTTGTGGGAGGGCAACTTAGGTAGAATAAAGCCAGTTTGTGCAAGGGCCTCCAAATTGCCTCTTTTTCCTGCCAGTATAAGTACGGACTGTGTGACGTGCCTACTTGGATGCGGTCACTCATATAATCCTCCACCATTCTATCAATGTTGAGAGAATCATATGCAGTGACAGTAGACGACATGTCCGTAATCGTTGTCAGGTCCTTCAGTCCGGACCAGATGTCAGCATCAGCAGTCGCTCCAGACTGCCCTGCATCACCGCCAGCGGGTGGGCTCGGAATTCTGAGCCTTTTCCTCGCACCCCCAGTTGCGGGAGAATGTGAAGGAGGAGATGTTGACAGGTCGCGTTCCGCTTGACTTGACAATTTTGTCACCAGCAGGTCTTTCAACCCCAGCAGACTTGTGTCTGCCGGAAAGAGAGATCCAAGGTAGGCTTTAAATCTAGGATCGAGCACGGTGGCCAAAATGTAGTGCTCTGATTTCAACAGATTGACCACCCGTGAATCCTTGTTAAGCGAATTAAGGGCTGCATCCACAAGTCCCACATGCCTAGCGGAATCGCTCCCTTTTAGCTCCTTCTTCAATGCCTCCAGCTTCTTCTGCAAAAGCCTGATGAGGGGAATGACCTGACTCAGGCTGGCAGTGTCTGAACTGACTTCACGTGTGGCAAGTTCAAAGGGCATCAGAACCTTGCACAACGTTGAAATCATTCTCCACTGCACTTGAGACAGGTGCATTCCACCTCCTATATCGTGCTCAATTGTATAGGCTTGAATGGCCTTTTGCTGCTCCTCCAACCTCTGAAGCATATAGAGGGTTGAATTCCACCTCGTTACCACTTCTTGCTTCAGATGATGGTAGGGCAGGTTCAGTAGTTTTTGGTGGTGCTCCAGTCTTCTGTACGTGGTGCCTGTACGCCGAAAGTGTCCCGCAATTTTTCTGGCCACCGACAGCATCTCTTGCACGCCCCTGTCGTTTTTTAAAAAATTCTTCACCACCAAATTCAAGGTATGTGCAAAACATGGGACGTGCTGGAATTTGCCCATATTTAATGCACACACAATATTGCTGGCGTTGTCCGATGCCACAAATCCACAGGAGAGTCCAATTGGGGTAAGCCATTCCGCGATGATCTTCCTCAGTTGCCGTAAGAGGTTTTCAGCTGTGTGCGTATTCTGGAAACCGGTGATACAAAGCGTAGCCTGCCTAGGAAAGAGTTGGCGTTTGCGAGATGCTGCTACTGGTGCCGCCGCTGCTGTTCTTGCGGCGGGAGTCCATACATCTACCCAGTGGGCTGTCACAGTCATATAGTCCTGACCCTGCCCTGCTCCACTTGTCCACATGTCCGTGGTTAAGTGGACATTGGGTACAACTGCATTTTTTAGGACACTGGTGAGTCTTTTTCTGACGTCCGTGTACATTCTCGGTATCGCCTGCCTAGAGAAGTGGAACCTAGATGGTATTTGGTAACGGGGGCACACTGCCTCAATAAATTGTCTAGTTCCCTGTGAACTAACGGCGGATACCGGACGCACGTCTAACACCAACATAGTTGTCAAGGCCTCAGTTATCCGCTTTGCAGTAGGATGACTGCTGTGATATTTCATCTTCCTCGCAAAGGACTGTTGAACAGTCAATTGCTTACTGGAAGTAGTACAAGTGGGCTTACGACTTCCCCTCTGGGATGACCATCGACTCCCAGCGGCAACAACAGCAGCGCCAGCAGCAGTAGGCGTTACACGCAAGGATGCATCGGAGGAATCCCAGGCAGGAGAGGACTCGTCAGAATTGCCAGTGACATGGCCTGCAGGACTATTGGCATTCCTGGGGAAGGAGGAAATTGACACTGAGGGAGTTGGTGGGGTGGTTTGCGTGAGCTTGGTTACAAGAGGAAGGGATTTACTGGTCAGTGGACTGCTTCCGCTGTCACCCAAAGTTTTTGAACTTGTCACTGACTTATTATGAATGCGCTGCAGGTGACGTATAAGGGAGGATGTTCCGAGGTGGTTAACGTCCTTACCCCTACTTATTACAGCTTGACAAAGGGAACACACGGCTTGACACCTGTTGTCCGCATTTCTGGTGAAATACCTCCACACCGAAGAGCTGATTTTTTTGGTATTTTCACCTGGCATGTCAACGGCCATATTCCTCCCACGGACAACAGGTGTCTCCCCGGGTGCCTGACTTAAACAAACCACCTCACCATCAGAATCCTCCTGGTCAATTTCCTCCCCAGCGCCAGCAACACCCATATCCTCCTCATCCTGGTGTACTTCAACACTGACATCTTCAATCTGACTATCAGGAACTGGACTGCGGGTGCTCCTTCCAGCACTTGCAGGGGGCGTGCAAATGGTGGAAGGCGCATGCTCTTCACGTCCAGTGTTGGGAAGGTCAGGCATCGCAACCGACACAATTGGACTCTCCTTGTGGATTTGGGATTTCGAAGAATGCACAGTTCTTTGCTGTGCTGCTTTTGCCAGCTTGAGTCTTTTCATTTTTCTAGCGAGAGGCTGAGTGCTTCCATCCTCATGTGAAGCTGAACCACTAGCCATGAACATAGGCCAGGGCCTCAGCCGTTCCTTGCCACTCCGTGTGGTAAATGGCATATTGGCAAGTTTACGCTTCTCCTCCGACAATTTTATTTTAGGTTTTGGAGTCCTTTTTTTTCTGATATTTGGTGTTTTGGATTTGACATGCTCTGTACTATGACATTGGGCATCGGCCTTGGCAGACGACGTTGCTGGCATTTCATCGTCTCGGCCATGACTAGTGGCAGCAGCTTCAGCACGAGGTGGAAGTGGATCTTGATCTTTCCCTAATTTTGGAACCTCAACATTTTTGTTCTCCATATTTTAATAGGCACAACTAAAAGGCACCTCAGGTAAACAATGGAGATGGATACTAGTATACAATTATGGACTGCCTGCCGACTGCAGACACAGAGGTAGCCACAGCCGTGAACTACCGTACTGTACTGTGTCTGCAGCTAATATAGACTGGTTGATAAAGAGAAGATGTCTATGTAACTATGTATGTATAAAGAAGACTGAAAAAAATCCACGGTTAGGTGGTATACAATTATGGACGGACTGCCTGCCGAGTGCAGACACAGAGGTAGCCACAGCCGTGAACTACCGTACTGTACTGTGTCTGCAGCTAATATAGACTGGTTGATAAAGAGAAGATGTCTATGTAACTATGTATGTATAAAGAAGAATGAAAAAAAACCACGGTTAGGTGGTATACAATTATGGACGGACTGCCTGCCGAGTGCAGACACAGAGGTAGCCACAGCCGTGAACTACCGTACTGTACTGTGTCTGCAGCTAATATAGACTGGTTGATAAAGAGAAGATGTCTATGTAACTATGTATGTATAAAGAAGAATGAAAAAAATCCACGGTTAGGTGGTATTACAATTATGGACTGACTGCCTGCCGAGTGCAGAGACACAGAGGTAGCCACAGCCGTGAACTACCGTACTGTGTCTGCTGCGACTGGATGATAAATGATATAAAAAATATATATATATCACTACTGCAGCCGGACAGGTATATATTATATATTATATAATGACGGACCTGCTGGACACTGTCTGTCAGCAGAATGAGTTTTATTTTTATAGAATAAAAAAAAAAAAACACACAAGTGAAGTCACACGACGAGTGTTTAACTTTTTCAGGCAATCACAATATAAGTATACTACTAACTATACTGGTGGTCAGTGTGGTCAGGTCACTGGTCAGTCACACTGGCAGTGGCACTCCTGCAGCAAAAGTGTGCACTGTTTAATTTTAATATAATATGTACTCCTGGCTCCTGCTATAACCTATAACTGGCACTGCAGTAGTGCTCCCCAGTCTCCCCCACAATTATAAGCTGTGTGAGCTGAGCAGTCAGACAGATATATAATATATATAGATGATGCAGCACACTGGCCTGAGCCTGAGCAGTGCACACAGATATGGTATGTGACTGACTGAGTCACTGTGTGTATCGCTTTTTTCAGGCAGAGAACGGATATATTAAATAAACTGCACTGTGTGTCTGGTGGTCACTCACTATATAATATATTATGTACTCCTGGCTCCTGCTATAACCTATAACTGGCACTGCAGTAGTGCTCCCCAGTCTCCCCCACAATTATAAGCTGTGTGAGCTGAGCAGTCAGACAGATATATATAATATTATATATAGATAATAGATGATGCAGCACACTGGCCTGAGCCTGAGCAGTGCACACAGATATGGTATGTGACTGACTGAGTCACTGTGTGTATCGCTTTTTTCAGGCAGAGAACGGATATATTAAATAAACTGCACTGTGTGTCTGGTGGTCACTCACTATATAATATATTATGTACTCCTGG
This sequence comes from Pseudophryne corroboree, assembly GCF_028390025.1. Lineage (NCBI taxonomy): Eukaryota > Metazoa > Chordata > Amphibia > Anura > Myobatrachidae > Pseudophryne > Pseudophryne corroboree. The sequence continues at coordinate 698,228,728 of NC_086449.1, read as the reverse complement.
CTCCTGCTATAACCTATAACTGGCACTGCAGTAGTGCTCCCCAGTCTCCCCCACAATTATAAGCTGTGTGAGCTGAGCAGTCAGACAGATATATATAATATTATATATAGATAATAGATGATGCAGCACACTGGCCTGAGCCTGAGCAGTGCACACAGATATGGTATGTGACTGACTGAGTCACTGTGTGTATCGCTTTTTTCAGGCAGAGAACGGATATATTAAATAAACTGCACTGTGTGTCTGGTGGTCACTCACTATATAATATATTATGTACTCCTGGCTCCTGCTATAACCTATAACTGGCACTGCAGTAGTGCTCCCCAGTCTCCCCCACAATTATAAGCTGTGTGAGCTGAGCAGTCAGACAGATATATATAATATTATATATAGATAATAGATGATGCAGCACACTGGCCTGAGCCTGAGCAGTGCACACAGATATGGTATGTGACTGACTGAGTCACTGTGTGTATCGCTTTTTTCAGGCAGAGAACGGATATATTAAATAAACTGCACTGTGTGTCTGGTGGTCACTCACTATATAATATATTATGTACTCCTGGCTCCTGCTATAACCTATAACTGGCACTGCAGTAGTGCTCCCCAGTCTCCCCCACAATTATAAGCTGTGTGAGCTGAGCAGTCAGACAGATATATATAATATTATATATAGATAATAGATGATGCAGCACACTGGCCTGAGCCTGAGCAGTGCACACAGATATGGTATGTGACTGACTGAGTCACTGTGTGTATCGCTTTTTTCAGGCAGAGAACGGATATATTAAATAAACTGCACTGTGTGTCTGGTGGTCACTCACTATATAATATATTATGTACTCCTGGCTCCTGCTATAACCTATAACTGGCACTGCAGTAGTGCTCCCCAGTCTCCCCCACAATTATAAGCTGTGTGAGCTGAGCAGTCAGACAGATATATATAATATTATATATAGATAATAGATGATGCAGCACACTGGCCTGAGCCTGAGCAGTGCACACAGATATGGTATGTGACTGACTGAGTCACTGTGTGTATCGCTTTTTTCAGGCAGAGAACGGATATATTAAATAAACTGCACTGTGTGTCTGGTGGTCACTCACTATATAATATATTATGTACTCCTGGCTCCTGCTATAACCTATAACTGGCACTGCAGTAGTGCTCCCCAGTCTCCCCCACAATTATAAGCTGTGTGAGCTGAGCAGTCAGACAGATATATATAATATTATATATAGATAATAGATGATGCAGCACACTGGCCTGAGCCTGAGCAGTGCACACAGATATGGTATGTGACTGACTGAGTCACTGTGTGTATCGCTTTTTTCAGGCAGAGAACGGATATATTAAATAAACTGCACTGTGTGTCTGGTGGTCACTCACTATATAATATATTATGTACTCCTGGCTCCTGCTATAACCTATAACTGGCACTGCAGTAGTGCTCCCCAGTCTCCCCCACAATTATAAGCTGTGTGAGCTGAGCAGTCAGACAGATATATATAATATTATATATAGATAATAGATGATGCAGCACACTGGCCTGAGCCTGAGCAGTGCACACAGATATGGTATGTGACTGACTGAGTCACTGTGTGTATCGCTTTTTTCAGGCAGAGAACGGATATATTAAATAAACTGCACTGTGTGTCTGGTGGTCACTCACTATATAATATATTATGTACTCCTGGCTCCTGCTATAACCTATAACTGGCACTGCAGTAGTGCTCCCCAGTCTCCCCCACAATTATAAGCTGTGTGAGCTGAGCAGTCAGACAGATATATATAATATTATATATAGATAATAGATGATGCAGCACACTGGCCTGAGCCTGAGCAGTGCACACAGATATGGTATGTGACTGACTGAGTCACTGTGTGTATCGCTTTTTTCAGGCAGAGAACGGATATATTAAATAAACTGCACTGTGTGTCTGGTGGTCACTCACTATATAATATATTATGTACTCCTGGCTCCTGCTATAACCTATAACTGGCACTGCAGTAGTGCTCCCCAGTCTCCCCCACAATTATAAGCTGTGTGAGCTGAGCAGTCAGACAGATATATATAATATTATATATAGATAATAGATGATGCAGCACACTGGCCTGAGCCTGAGCAGTGCACACAGATATGGTATGTGACTGAGTCACTGTGTGCTGTGTATCGCTTTTTTCAGGCAGAGAACGGATTATAAAGTAAACGGCACTGTCCTCACTAGTAAACTCTCTCCACTCAGTCTCTACACTTCTACAGTAACAGTACTCCTCCTAGTCAGCTCCAGTAAATCTCTCTCAGTCTCTTATAATCTAAATGGAGAGGACGCCAGCCACGTCCTCTCCCTATCAATCTCAATGCACGTGTGAAAATGGCGGCGACGCGCGGCTCCTTATATAGAATCCGAGTCTCGCGATAGAATCCGAGCCTCGCGAGAATCCGACAGCGTCATGATGACGTTCGGGCGCGCTCGGGTTAACCGAGCAAGGCGGGAAGATCCGAGTCGCTCGGGGCCGTGAAAAAAAACATGAAGTTCTGGCGGGTTCGGATTCAGAGAAACCGAACCCGCTCATCTCTACTTAATACTACCCCCATCTTCATCCCTGGAATGCACAGTATTTACAACTGTTTCAAATTTGATCAAAATAATTAATTACAGTGTATTTCCTAGTCACTAAGGTCATGTCTTTTATAATTTAGCAATATCGACTAGTTTCTTTATATTTCCATTTACAAATTATTCTTACTCGTCTAGTGTTTTCCTTTATTATACATGTCATATAAAAGTTACCTTTCATTAAATCACGTGATTCTACAGTGTTTCATAAGTGACTTCTCTTTTGCCTTACCCTCTCACCCACCTCCCTCATCTTACAGCGTTTCCTAACTTCATTCTTGAGGGCCTTTCACCTTTCTGTAATTTTTTTTTTTCACTTTACATAAGTAAGACGTAGTGCCTGTTATTTTCCCATATTTCATTTCTGGAATTTCCAGCATTTAAAATTAGTTCAGTTCTTCACTGCCATATATTTGTTAAGGGAATATAGAGGAAAGAGGAAAAGAGAAGGCGAGAGCAAAGAAAAAAAAGGAAAGAAAAGAAATACCCCTCACAATGTTTTTTTTTTTACACTTATTCACATGTAGGGTTGGTCTTATGCCCTCATTATTCATATTATGGGAGTCTCAGCTCTAGAATCAATCACTGGAGCCCCCTCATTGTAGAATTTGGGTTTGGAATCTCTTTCTTTAGACACATACCACTCATTCTGGACCGTTGATCCAACCAATGATAACCACGCCCCTATTTCAGAGCCATCCTTTGCCATCCATACTTGAGCTATAGAAACCCTGGTTAATACACACGTTTGTTATTAACTATTTTTGATGTGTACTAATGTTGTGTTCGTCAATTACTCCCAGACAGCAGGAAGTGGGGGTAAACAATCTACTCGGAAATCCCAATTCATCCATTACTTCTTTAAATTTATCCCAAAATTGAGTATTTATTTGCTGCAGTGCAACATGTTTATGCCCAATTGCTAACAACTCTGAATAACCCCCAATATGTCTACATGTTTATCTCGTTACTTAAACTGCACACTCACATAAGCACTGTGTGTACACTGGGCCTGATTCATGTTTCTGAGTAAAGCAAAAAAGTAAGTAACTTTGGGGTCTAAAGTGTGGGTTTTAAAATGTAGAGTTGTTGCCCATAGCTACCAATTTGATTCTGGCTATTATCTTCTTGACCAGGCTTTTTCAACCAGTGTGCCGTGGCACACTAGTGTGCCGCGACCAGTTGCAAGGTGTGCCGCGGAGCCAGAGCAGCTTCCTGCAGAGTGAACTGTTGGCCCGGGCTCTTCTTAGAGAATCATTCATGCTCCGGCTGTGACCTGTGCCTTGATGACGCGGCGGTGTGATATCATAGGTCACGGCCGCCGCATCTCACCACCCAGCCAGCCCACCCGCCTGCATACACATCTTCCAATTTCCGCCTGCATCCACAGCTTTCCTTGCCCACCCACATCCACACCTGCCCGACCGCCCGCTGCTCAGTATTCGCAGCAATCCACTATGAACAACCCCCGCCACTGAGGGACAGGGAGGAGGACAGCTGACCGGTAGGGGCTAATATTTGTTATGTTATTTCTCCTGTGGGGAGCAATAGGATTTATGGGGGGAACAAGGTGAATAATTCATGTGGGGAGCAATAGGATTTATGTGGGGAGAAATGTGATTGATTTATGTGTGAGCAACATGATTTATGAGGGGAGCATTGTGATTGATTTATGTGGGGAGCAATAGGATTTATGTAACATGCAACATGATTTATGTGGGGAGCAATGCCATTGTTTTTTTCTGTGTAGGCCAATGTATGTGTGGATTTTTTATTACTGTGAGGGCCAATGTGTGTTTTTTGGGGGGTTTTCTGTGGGGAACGGATGGTGTGCCTTGGCAATTTTAAAACATTGGTGGTCATTCCAAGTTGTTCGCTCGCTGCTATTTTTAGCAGAATTGCTAATAGGCTAAAACCCGGCAGTTCTGCGCACGCGCTAAGCAATTTTGCACAAAACTATGCTATTTTACTCACGGGCGAACAAAGCTTTTCAGTCGCTCTGTTGATCGGAGAATGATTGACAGGAAGTGGGTGTTTCTGGGTGGTAACTGAGCGTTTTCCGGGAGTGTGCTAGAAAACGCAGGCATGCCAGCAGAAAACGCAGGAGTGGCTGGAGAAACGGAGGAGTGGTTGGCCGAACGCAGGGCGTGTTTGTGACGTCAAACCAGGAACTAAACGGACTGAGGTGATCGCAATCTAGGAGTAGGTCTGGAGCAGACCGGATATATTAAATAAACTGCACTGTGTGTCTGGTGGTCACTCACTATATAATATATTATGTACTCCTGGCTCCTGCTATAACCTATAACTGGCACTGCAGTAGTGCTCCCCAGTCTCCCCCACAATTATAAGCTGTGTGAGCTGAGCAGTCAGACAGATATATATAATATTATATATAGATAATAGATGATGCAGCACACTGGCCTGAGCCTGAGCAGTGCACACAGATATGGTATGTGACTGACTGAGTCACTGTGTGTATCGCTTTTTTCAGGCAGAGAACGGATATATTAAATAAACTGCACTGTGTGTCTGGTGGTCACTCACTATATAATATATTATGTACTCCTGGCTCCTGCTATAACCTATAACTGGCACTGCAGTAGTGCTCCCCAGTCTCCCCCACAATTATAAGCTGTGTGAGCTGAGCAGTCAGACAGATATATATAATATTATATATAGATAATAGATGATGCAGCACACTGGCCTGAGCCTGAGCAGTGCACACAGATATGGTATGTGACTGACTGAGTCACTGTGTGTATCGCTTTTTTCAGGCAGAGAACGGATATATTAAATAAACTGCACTGTGTGTCTGGTGGTCACTCACTATATAATATATTATGTACTCCTGGCTCCTGCTATAACCTATAACTGGCACTGCAGTAGTGCTCCCCAGTCTCCCCCACAATTATAAGCTGTGTGAGCTGAGCAGTCAGACAGATATATATAATATTATATATAGATAATAGATGATGCAGCACACTGGCCTGAGCCTGAGCAGTGCACACAGATATGGTATGTGACTGACTGAGTCACTGTGTGTATCGCTTTTTTCAGGCAGAGAACGGATATATTAAATAAACTGCACTGTGTGTCTGGTGGTCACTCACTATATAATATATTATGTACTCCTGGCTCCTGCTATAACCTATAACTGGCACTGCAGTAGTGCTCCCCAGTCTCCCCCACAATTATAAGCTGTGTGAGCTGAGCAGTCAGACAGATATATATAATATTATATATAGATAATAGATGATGCAGCACACTGGCCTGAGCCTGAGCAGTGCACACAGATATGGTATGTGACTGACTGAGTCACTGTGTGTATCGCTTTTTTCAGGCAGAGAACGGATATATTAAATAAACTGCACTGTGTGTCTGGTGGTCACTCACTATATAATATATTATGTACTCCTGGCTCCTGCTATAACCTATAACTGGCACTGCAGTAGTGCTCCCCAGTCTCCCCCACAATTATAAGCTGTGTGAGCTGAGCAGTCAGACAGATATATATAATATTATATATAGATAATAGATGATGCAGCACACTGGCCTGAGCCTGAGCAGTGCACACAGATATGGTATGTGACTGACTGAGTCACTGTGTGTATCGCTTTTTTCAGGCAGAGAACGGATATATTAAATAAACTGCACTGTGTGTCTGGTGGTCACTCACTATATAATATATTATGTACTCCTGGCTCCTGCTATAACCTATAACTGGCACTGCAGTAGTGCTCCCCAGTCTCCCTCACAATTATAAGCTGTGTGAGCTGAGCAGTCAGACAGATATATATAATATTATATATAGATAATAGATGATGCAGCACACTGGCCTGAGCCTGAGCAGTGCACACAGATATGGTATGTGACTGAGTCACTGTGTGCTGTGTATCGCTTTTTTCAGGCAGAGAACGGATTATAAAGTAAACTGCACTGTCCTCACTAGTAAACTCTCTCCACTCAGTCTCTACACTTCTACAGTAACAGTACTCCTCCTAGTCAGCTCCAGTAAATCTCTCTCAGTCTCTTATAATCTAAATGGAGAGGACGCCAGCCACGTCCTCTCCCTATCAATCTCAATGCACGTGTGAAAATGGCGGCGACGCGCGGCTCCTTATATAGAATCCGAGTCTCGCGATAGAATCCGAGCCTCGCGAGAATCCGACAGCGTCATGATGACGTTCGGGCGCGCTCGGGTTAACCGAGCAAGGCGGGAAGATCCGAGTCGCTCGGGCCCGTGAAAAAAAACATGAAGTTCTGGCGGGTTCGGATTCAGAGAAACCGAACCCGCTCATCTCTACTTAATACTACCCCCATCTTCATCCCTGGAATGCACAGTATTTACAACTGTTTCAAATTTGATCAAAATAATTAATTACAGTGTATTTCCTAGTCACTAAGGTCATGTCTTTTATAATTTAGCAATATCGACTAGTTTCTTTATATTTCCATTTACAAATTATTCTTACTCGTCTAGTGTTTTCCTTTATTATACATGTCATATAAAAGTTACCTTTCATTAAATCACGTGATTCTACAGTGTTTCATAAGTGACTTCTCTTTTGCCTTACCCTCTCACCCACCTCCCTCATCTTACAGCGTTTCCTAACTTCATTCTTGAGGGCCTTTCACCTTTCTGTAATTTTTTTTTTTCACTTTACATAAGTAAGACGTAGTGCCTGTTATTTTCCCATATTTCATTTCTGGAATTTCCAGCATTTAAAATTAGTTCAGTTCTTCACTGCCATATATTTGTTAAGGGAATATAGAGGAAAGAGGAAAAGAGAAGGCGAGAGCAAAGAAAAAAAAGGAAAGAAAAGAAATACCCCTCACAATGTTTTTTTTTTTACACTTATTCACATGTAGGGTTGGTCTTATGCCCTCATTATTCATATTATGGGAGTCTCAGTTCTAGAATCAATCACTGGAGCCCCCTCATTGTAGAATTTGGGTTTGGAATCTCTTTCTTTAGACACATACCACTCATTCTGGACCGTTGATCCAACCAATGATAACCACGCCCCTATTTCAGAGCCATCCTTTGCCATCCATACTTGAGCTATAGAAACCCTGGTTAATACACACGTTTGTTATTAACTATTTTTGATGTGTACTAATGTTGTGTTCGTCAATTACTCCCAGACAGCAGGAAGTGGGGGTAAACAATCTACTCGGAAATCCCAATTCATCCATTACTTCTTTAAATTTATCCCAAAATTGAGTATTTATTTGCTGCAGTGCAACATGTTTATGCCCAATTGCTAACAACTCTGAATAACCCCCAATATGTCTACATGTTTATCTCGTTACTTAAACTGCACACTCACATAAGCACTGTGTGTACACTGGGCCTGATTCATGTTTCTGAGTAAAGCAAAAAAGTAAGTAACTTTGGGGTCTAAAGTGTGGGTTTTAAAATGTAGAGTTGTTGCCCATAGCTACCAATTTGATTCTGGCTATTATCTTCTTGACCAGGCTTTTTCAACCAGTGTGCCGTGGCACACTAGTGTGCCGCGACCAGTTGCAAGGTGTGCCGCGGAGCCAGAGCAGCTTCCTGCAGAGTGAACTGTTGGCCCGGGCTCTTCTTAGAGAATCATTCATGCTCCGGCTGTGACCTGTGCCTTGATGACGCGGCGGTGTGATATCATAGGTCACGGCCGCCGCATCTCACCACCCAGCCAGCCCACCCGCCTGCATACACATCTTCCAATTTCCGCCTGCATCCACAGCTTTCCTTGCCCACCCACATCCACACCTGCCCGACCGCCCGCTGCTCAGTATTCGCAGCAATCCACTATGAACAACCCCTGCCACTGAGGGACAGGGAGGAGGACAGCTGACCGGTAGGGGCTAATATTTGTTATGTTATTTCTCCTGTGGGGAGCAATAGGATTTATGGGGGGAACAAGGTGAATAATTCATGTGGGGAGCAATAGGATTTATGTGGGGAGAAATGTGATTGATTTATGTGTGAGCAACATGATTTATGAGGGGAGCATTGTGATTGATTTATGTGGGGAGCAATAGGATTTATGTAAGGAGCAACATGATTTATGTGGGGAGCAATGCCATTGTTTTTTTCTGTGTAGGCCAATGTATGTGTGGATTTTTTATTACTGTGAGGGCCAATGTGTGTTTTTTGGGGGGTTTTCTGTGGGGAACGGATGGTGTGCCTTGGCAATTTTAAAACATTGGTGGTCATTCCAAGTTGTTCGCTCGCTGCTATTTTTAGCAGAATTGCTAATAGGCTAAAATCCGGCAGTTCTGCGCACGCGCTAAGCAATTTTGCACAAAACTATGCTATTTTACTCACGGGCGAACAAAGCTTTTCAGTCGCTCTGTTGATCGGAGAATGATTGACAGGAAGTGGGTGTTTCTGGGTGGTAACTGAGCGTTTTCCGGGAGTGTGCTAGAAAACGCAGGCATGCCAGCAGAAAACGCAGGAGTGGCTGGAGAAACGGAGGAGTGGTTGGCCGAACGCAGGGCGTGTTTGTGACGTCAAACCAGGAACTAAACGGACTGAGGTGATCGCAATCTAGGAGTAGGTCTGGAGCAGACCGGATATATTAAATAAACTGCACTGTGTGTCTGGTGGTCACTCACTATATAATATATTATGTACTCCTGGCTCCTGCTATAACCTATAACTGGCACTGCAGTAGTGCTCCCCAGTCTCCCCCACAATTATAAGCTGTGTGAGCTGAGCAGTCAGACAGATATATATAATATTATATATAGATAATAGATGATGCAGCACACTGGCCTGAGCCTGAGCAGTGCACACAGATATGGTATGTGACTGACTGAGTCACTGTGTGTATCGCTTTTTTCAGGCAGAGAACGGATATATTAAATAAACTGCACTGTGTGTCTGGTGGTCACTCACTATATAATATATTATGTACTCCTGGCTCCTGCTATAACCTATAACTGGCACTGCAGTAGTGCTCCCCAGTCTCCCCCACAATTATAAGCTGTGTGAGCTGAGCAGTCAGACAGATATATATAATATTATATATAGATAATAGATGATGCAGCACACTGGCCTGAGCCTGAGCAGTGCACACAGATATGGTATGTGACTGACTGAGTCACTGTGTGTATCGCTTTTTTCAGGCAGAGAACGGATATATTAAATAAACTGCACTGTGTGTCTGGTGGTCACTCACTATATAATATATTATGTACTCCTGGCTCCTGCTATAACCTATAACTGGCACTGCAGTAGTGCTCCCCAGTCTCCCCCACAATTATAAGCTGTGTGAGCTGAGCAGTCAGACAGATATATATAATATTATATATAGATAATAGATGATGCAGCACACTGGCCTGAGCCTGAGCAGTGCACACAGATATGTTATGTGACTGACTGAGTCACTGTGTGTATCGCTTTTTTCAGGCAGAGAACGGATATATTAAATAAACTGCACTGTGTGTCTGGTGGTCACTCACTATATAATATATTATGTACTCCTGGCTCCTGCTATAACCTATAACTGGCACTGCAGTAGTGCTCCCCAGTCTCCCCCACAATTATAAGCTGTGTGAGCTGAGCAGTCAGACAGATATATATAATATTATATATAGATAATAGATGATGCAGCACACTGGCCTGAGCCTGAGCAGTGCACACAGATATGGTATGTGACTGACTGAGTCACTGTGTGTATCGCTTTTTTCAGGCAGAGAACGGATATATTAAATAAACTGCACTGTGTGTCTGGTGGTCACTCACTATATAATATATTATGTACTCCTGGCTCCTGCTATAACCTATAACTGGCACTGCAGTAGTGCTCCCCAGTCTCCCCCACAATTATAAGCTGTGTGAGCTGAGCAGTCAGACAGATATATATAATATTATATATAGATAATAGATGATGCAGCACACTGGCCTGAGCCTGAGCAGTGCACACAGATATGGTATGTGACTGACTGAGTCACTGTGTGTATCGCTTTTTTCAGGCAGAGAACGGATATATTAAATAAACTGCACTGTGTGTCTGGTGGTCACTCACTATATAATATATTATGTACTCCTGGCTCCTGCTATAACCTATAACTGGCACTGCAGTAGTGCTCCCCAGTCTCCCCCACAATTATAAGCTGTGTGAGCTGAGCAGTCAGACAGATATATATAATATTATATATAGATAATAGATGATGCAGCACACTGGCCTGAGCCTGAGCAGTGCACACAGATATGGTATGTGACTGACTGAGTCACTGTGTGTATCGCTTTTTTCAGGCAGAGAACGGATATATTAAATAAACTGCACTGTGTGTCTGGTGGTCACTCACTATATAATATATTATGTACTCCTGGCTCCTGCTATAACCTATAACTGGCACTGCAGTAGTGCTCCCCAGTCTCCCCCACAATTATAAGCTGTGTGAGCTGAGCAGTCAGACAGATATATATAATATTATATATAGATAATAGATGATGCAGCACACTGGCCTGAGCAGTGCACACAGATATGGTATGTGACTGACTGAGTCACTGTGTGTATCGCTTTTTTCAGGCAGAGAACGGATATATTAAATAAACTGCACTGTGTGTCTGGTGGTCACTCACTATATAATATATTATGTACTCCTGGCTCCTGCTATAACCTATAACTGGCACTGCAGTAGTGCTCCCCAGTCTCCCTCACAATTATAAGCTGTGTGAGCTGAGCAGTCAGACAGATATATATAATATTATATATAGATAATAGATGATGCAGCACACTGGCCTGAGCCTGAGCAGTGCACACAGATATGGTATGTGACTGAGTCACTGTGTGCTGTGTATCGCTTTTTTCAGGCAGAGAACGGATTATAAAGTAAACTGCACTGTCCTCACTAGTAAACTCTCTCCACTCAGTCTCTACACTTCTACAGTAACAGTACTCCTCCTAGTCAGCTCCAGTAAATCTCTCTCAGTCTCTTATAATCTAAATGGAGAGGACGCCAGCCACGTCCTCTCCCTATCAATCTCAATGCACGTGTGAAAATGGCGGCGACGCGCGGCTCCTTATATAGAATCCGAGTCTCGCGATAGAATCCGAGCCTCGCGAGAATCCGACAGCGTCATGATGACGTTCGGGCGCGCTCGGGTTAACCGAGCAAGGCGGGAAGATCCGAGTCGCTCGGGCCCGTGAAAAAAAACATGAAGTTCTGGCGGGTTCGGATTCAGAGAAACCGAACCCGCTCATCTCTACTTAATACTACCCCCATCTTCATCCCTGGAATGCACAGTATTTACAACTGTTTCAAATTTGATCAAAATAATTAATTACAGTGTATTTCCTAGTCACTAAGGTCATGTCTTTTATAATTTAGCAATATCGACTAGTTTCTTTATATTTCCATTTACAAATTATTCTTACTCGTCTAGTGTTTTCCTTTATTATACATGTCATATAAAAGTTACCTTTCATTAAATCACGTGATTCTACAGTGTTTCATAAGTGACTTCTCTTTTGCCTTACCCTCTCACCCACCTCCCTCATCTTACAGCGTTTCCTAACTTCATTCTTGAGGGCCTTTCACCTTTCTGTAATTTTTTTTTTTCACTTTACATAAGTAAGACGTAGTGCCTGTTATTTTCCCATATTTCATTTCTGGAATTTCCAGCATTTAAAATTAGTTCAGTTCTTCACTGCCATATATTTGTTAAGGGAATATAGAGGAAAGAGGAAAAGAGAAGGCGAGAGCAAAGAAAAAAAAGGAAAGAAAAGAAATACCCCTCACAATGTTTTTTTTTTTACACTTATTCACATGTAGGGTTGGTCTTATGCCCTCATTATTCATATTATGGGAGTCTCAGTTCTAGAATCAATCACTGGAGCCCCCTCATTGTAGAATTTGGGTTTGGAATCTCTTTCTTTAGACACATACCACTCATTCTGGACCGTTGATCCAACCAATGATAACCACGCCCCTATTTCAGAGCCATCCTTTGCCATCCATACTTGAGCTATAGAAACCCTGGTTAATACACACGTTTGTTATTAACTATTTTTGATGTGTACTAATGTTGTGTTCGTCAATTACTCCCAGACAGCAGGAAGTGGGGGTAAACAATCTACTCGGAAATCCCAATTCATCCATTACTTCTTTAAATTTATCCCAAAATTGAGTATTTATTTGCTGCAGTGCAACATGTTTATGCCCAATTGCTAACAACTCTGAATAACCCCCAATATGTCTACATGTTTATCTCGTTACTTAAACTGCACACTCACATAAGCACTGTGTGTACACTGGGCCTGATTCATGTTTCTGAGTAAAGCAAAAAAGTAAGTAACTTTGGGGTCTAAAGTGTGGGTTTTAAAATGTAGAGTTGTTGCCCATAGCTACCAATTTGATTCTGGCTATTATCTTCTTGACCAGGCTTTTTCAACCAGTGTGCCGTGGCACACTAGTGTGCCGCGACCAGTTGCAAGGTGTGCCGCGGAGCCAGAGCAGCTTCCTGCAGAGTGAACTGTTGGCCCGGGCTCTTCTTAGAGAATCATTCATGCTCCGGCTGTGACCTGTGCCTTGATGACGCGGCGGTGTGATATCATAGGTCACGGCCGCCGCATCTCACCACCCAGCCAGCCCACCCGCCTGCATACACATCTTCCAATTTCCGCCTGCATCCACAGCTTTCCTTGCCCACCCACATCCACACCTGCCCGACCGCCCGCTGCTCAGTATTCGCAGCAATCCACTATGAACAACCCCCGCCACTGAGGGACAGGGAGGAGGACAGCTGACCGGTAGGGGCTAATATTTGTTATGTTATTTCTCCTGTGGGGAGCAATAGGATTTATGGGGGGAACAAGGTGAATAATTCATGTGGGGAGCAATAGGATTTATGTGGGGAGAAATGTGATTGATTTATGTGTGAGCAACATGATTTATGAGGGGAGCATTGTGATTGATTTATGTGGGGAGCAATAGGATTTATGTAAGGAGCAACATGATTTATGTGGGGAGCAATGCCATTGTTTTTTTCTGTGTAGGCCAATGTATGTGTGGATTTTTTATTACTGTGAGGGCCAATGTGTGTTTTTTGGGGGGTTTTCTGTGGGGAACGGATGGTGTGCCTTGGCAATTTTAAAACATTGGTGGTCATTCCAAGTTGTTCGCTCGCTGCTATTTTTAGCAGAATTGCTAATAGGCTAAAATCCGGCAGTTCTGCGCACGCGCTAAGCAATTTTGCACAAAACTATGCTATTTTACTCACGGGCGAACAAAGCTTTTCAGTCGCTCTGTTGATCGGAGAATGATTGACAGGAAGTGGGTGTTTCTGGGTGGTAACTGAGCGTTTTCCGGGAGTGTGCTAGAAAACGCAGGCATGCCAGCAGAAAACGCAGGAGTGGCTGGAGAAACGGAGGAGTGGTTGGCCGAACGCAGGGCGTGTTTGTGACGTCAAACCAGGAACTAAACGGACTGAGGTGATCGCAATCTAGGAGTAGGTCTGGAGCTACTCAGAAACTGCAAGGAAATACTTAATAGCAGATTTGCTAATCATTCGTTAGCAATTCTGCTATGCTAAGATACACTCCCAGAGGGTGGCGGCTTTGCGTTTGCATTGCTGCTAAAAGTAGCTAGCGAGCGAACAACTAGGAATGACCACCATTGTTCGGTGTGCCGCGAGTAAAAAAAGGTTGAAAATCACTGTTCTAGACAGAAGGTGCTAGATAAATGATAAATAGAATCTGATTGGCTGCTATGTGCAACATGACCATTTCAAAACCCACACTTTAGTAAATATACCCCTTTGTGTCTGGAACAAACTATGTTGCCATGTAACGGGAGCAAATACATTTATAGATTTTTTTGTGCAGAGAAAATACTGTCTGCTTTTGCATGTATCCCACAAATGTTGGATAGAAATAAAGTGGAAAGATATAGGGGTATATGCAATTGCCGGCGAATTGCGGCAATTTTTCGCCCGTTTTTTAATTCGACACAATTCGACCGTCGAATTCCGGCAGGTGGGTGCCGGAATTCTACATATTCAATAAAAAATGGATTCGACAGTCCCGCTGTCGAAAAACGTCCGATTTGACGGATTTTGATTAGATTTTTAAAAATGTTAAAAAACCGGGGAAAAACGGGGAAAAATCCGAAAAAAATTGCGTGGGGTCCCCCCTCCTAAGCATAACCAGCCTCGGGCTCTTTGAGCCGGTCCTGGTTGCCAAAATACGGGGGGGAAAAATGACAGGGGATCCCCCGTATTTTAACAACCAGCAGCGGGCTCTGCGCCTGGTCCTGGTGCAAAAAATACGGGGGACAAAAAGAGTAGGGGTCCCCCGTATTTTTTGTACCAGCACCGGGCTCCACTAGCTGGACAGATAATGCCACAGCCGGGGGTCACTTTTATACAGTGCCCTGCGGCCGTGGCATTAAATACCCAACTAGTCACCCCTGGCCGGGGTACCCTGGAGGAGTGGGGACCCCTTCAATCAAGGGGTTCCCCCCCCAGCCACCCAAGGGCCAGGGGTGAAGCCCGAGGCTGTCCCCCCATCCAAGGGCTGCGGATGGGGGGCTGATAGCCTTGAGTAAAATGCACGAATATTGTTTTTTCCAGAAGAACTACAAGTCCCAGCAAGCCTCCCCCGCAAGCTGGTACTTGGAGAACCACAAGTACCAGCATGCGGGTGGAAAAACGGGCCCGCTGGTACCTGTAGTTCTACTGGGGAAAAAATACCCAAATAAAAACAGGAGACACACACCGTGAAAGTAAAAGTTTATTTCATACATGCCGACACATACATACTTACCTATGTTGACCCGCCGACTGCCACGTCTCCAATGTCACTTCGTGGCACTCACCTGATTGGCTCTGCGCGTCTGAGCTCAGACGCGCATTGCACAGCCCCCTCCATTACTTTCAATGGTGGGAACTTTGCGGTCAGCGGTGAGGTCACCCGCGGTCAGCGGCTGACCGCGGGTAACCCCACCGCTGACCGCAAAGTTCCCACCATTGAAACTAATGGAGGGAGCTGTGCGATGCGCTGTCTGCCAGCTCAGACGCGCATACAGCCAATCAGGAGAGTGCCACGAAGTGGCGCTTCCTGATTGGCTGAAGGGACCTTTCTGTGACAGGAGTCACGTGGGGTCTCTGCATTCGGGGAAAGGGGTCCCATGTGTAAACATGGGACCCCTTTCAGTCCGTCTGGTTCGGGTTAATGCGGTTTGTTTTTTTGCCAAGTACGTGGATTATAATAAAAAACCAGGACACTGGATCAGGTGAGTATAATTTTATTTTCAGGTACCCCGGACGTCGACATTGGAGACGAGGCCAGAGTCGGCGTGTCAACATAGGTAAGTATGTGTGTCAGCATGTATGTAATAAAGTTATACTTTCACGGTGTCTGTGTCCTGTTTTTATTTGGGTATTTTTTTTGCAGTAGAACTACAGGTACCAGCGGTCCCATTTCCCGACCGCATGCTGGTACTTGTGGTTCTCCAAGTACCGGCTTGCAGGGGAGGCTTGCTGGGACTTGTAGTTCTTCTGCAAAAAAACAATATTCTTACATTTTACTCAAGGCTATCAGCCCCCCATCCGCAGCCCTTGGATGGGGGGGACAGCCTCGGGCTTCACCCCTGGCCCTTGGGTGGCTGGGGGGGGGGACCCCTTGATTGAAGGGGTCCCCACTCCTCCAGGGTACCCCGGCTAGGGGTGACTAGTTGGGTATTTAATGCCACGGCCGCAGGGCACTGTATAAAAGTGACCCCCGGCTGTGGCATTATCTGTCCAGCTAGTGGAGCCCGGTGCTGGTACAAAAAATACGGGGGACCCCTACTCTTTTTGTCCCCCGTATTTTTTGCACTAGGACCAGGCGCAGAGCCGGTGCTGGTTGTTAAAATACGGGGGTTCCCCTGTCATTTTTTCCCCGTATTTTGGCAACCAGGACCTGCTCAAAGAGCCCGAGGCTGGTTATGCTTAGGAAGGGGGACCCCACGCATTTTTTTTTTCAGATTTTTACCATTCCATTAAATAAAAATAATAATAATAATATTTTTAAAAATATATAAATAATACTTGTGCCTCCAAAATAGACAAACCAAGTACCTAATCCCTTCTAATATAAACAGATATGCTATTACCAATAAAAAAAAAACACAAAAAAAACATGTTTTTAAATTTTTTATTAGATTCCGCCAGCAAAGTGTGGCGGATAAAAAATGATGAATTTACTGTCTAAAAGCACTGTTGTCGAATTTACAATCTTCAATTGAATATACTTTTGTCGAATTGCCGCATTTGTACCATTGCAGAAATGTCAAATTTGACAAATGTCGAATTTCAAAAAGTCGAATTTGGAAAGTCCGTTTTTTTGACGAAAAGTACTGAATTGCATTGTCGAAATTTTTTTTTGGGCGAAAATGTCCCGTTTTTCGACATTTTCGGGAATTCGCCCGCAATTGCATATACCCCCTAAAGTACCAGTCAGCTCCTGTTATTTTTTCAGACATACCCTGTAAAATGACAGAAGCTGATTGGTTAGTACTTTGGGGGAGATGTATCAAGTTTTGGAGGGAGATAAAGTGGACAGAGCTAAAGTACCAACCAATCAGGTCCTGTCATGATATATGCTGTGTTTGAAAAATGACAGAAGATAATTGGTTGGTACATTATCTCTCTCCAAGCTTTGGTAAATCTCCCCCACTGTGATACATTTCACAGTGTATGTTCAAACGATATCTGTGTTTCTCCCATGGGGAGGAAATAATTCCCCATACCTCTCCTGTGAACGAACTTGGCCAACCAATGAGCGCATTAGATGGGAATGATGGAAGATTTTTCATGCCCAACCATCCGATCATCACAAATTGGTCGCGGCTATGCACTTTACACCAGACTGCCATCAGAAATTGTGGGGCCAGGGACTGACATAATAGGCTGCCCCCCCCCCCCGCCCCAAAAATAAAATATAACTGATAGATTTATAAATAATTTCCTGTGCACATACACTCAGCAACACTATATTATGCCCCCCACAGTAATCCCCCTGACACCATATTATGCCTCCACAGTAATTCCCCAGTCACCATACCTCCACAGTTATGCCCCTGTCACCAACATATTATGCCCAAATAGTAAAAATGGCCCAATGCACAGTTCCTGTTCTCAGGGGGATTCTGCTCATTGTCAGGGGTTTTGCTCGTTGTCAGGGGTAACCCTCCACGGCCACCGCCACTGTACACGCCTGCCCCCTTCAACCTTATAAAAATGTTCCTCCCAAAATGGTCGCCTCCTCCTCTAGCATTTAAACTGTCTCCTTTGAGGCGGTGGCCATTTTGGGAGGGATATTTTCAATTCTCCCAGCCAAGGCCCTCTCAGCAGCAGCGGGAGGCAGTGGTCAGCTTCGGGCGGGCTGAGCCCTCCACTCACCTGGGCCCCCGGACAGTTGTGCCCCTAGCACCCCCCTGATGGCAGACCTGACTATACATAAATTTATATATATATATATATATAACTGTCTGATCGGACCGGCACTCACCTCTCACGTATTCTTTGCTCCGGTGCCCTCTGCGAGTAATCGATATCCAAATGTCCTAAATATGCAGCGGCACTCAGAGACTCAAGGTAGGTGAAAAAACGTGTAAAATTTATTCCATGTTAGAAATTAATCAGGCCAACGTTTCGGGGCACATCCGCCCCTTTGTCAAGGTGAACCACAAGACTTGTGGTTCACCTTGACAAAGGGGCGGATGTGCCCCGAAACGTTGGCCTGATTAATTTCTAACATGGAATAAATTTTACACGTTTTTTCACCTACCTTGAGTCTCTGAGTGCCGCTGCATATTTAGGACATTTATATATATATATATATATATACACAGGGTGATTGAAAAGTCACAGTACACCCTTTTGTTTCAAAAACTGTGCAGGAAATAGGAAAACTGAATACTTCAGTAAGATGGGCTATCTTTTAGAGTATGTACCGAACATGGGTGCCATTTTGAAATCGCCCATCTTGAATCTAAGTCAGTTTTTTCAAATGGAAAGGGGGTCATGTGACATGTCAAACAACATTAGAATTTGCTGAAAAGTTTATTGCTGCAAAAATATATATATATATATATAGGCCACTGATCTCTCATTTAATATGTGTCTCTTTAATAGCGATAATATTCTGCACACTGTTGGACTCTCACAGTATGTTTAAAGTGTATGTGCTTTGTTTTTAGTTACCGTGGTGATGGTGACACGTTAATGACGTCTGAACGGTCGTCTGTGGATGACGTCAGTATCGGGCGACCCGGGGGCGGGTGTTTGGTCCCGTTCCCGATGCTCGTAGTGCACGTGGTGTTGATTATAAAGGTATGTGTCTGTGATTTGTATTTTGTCCTGATGAAAATGTGAGAAATACATTGAAACGTTGACATATGACAATATTGGTCCGTCTTTTTTCTATTGGGAAGCTGAGTGCCGCGCCTCTACGTCTCTATTTATCTCTTGTTCGCGAGGGCACCAGCGCTGTTTATTTTATATTACTATGGAGTGCCAGACCCCAGAGCAGACTAATTTGGAGTAGACACCTACGGAAGTGAGTACTCTAAGTCGGGGCACCCTGCGTATCATATGGAATCAGCATCAAGTCACTACAGGATTTTTTGCTGCTGTTGGATACAGCTTGTTGTTTTTAATTCAAGCACTGGACACTTTGAATCACCCTGTGATATCCCTAGCACTGGACACTTTATAGCACTGGACACTTTATAGTATTCTACCTTTTGCACTTTATTCTTATTCCAAGATCTGGAGCGTGATTTACACTAGTCACTGCAATATGTCACAGACAGCAGCGGGCACGGAGGATATCTGTGGACAGTTTCAGTATCCAATTGGTGAGAGATTCACCTATACTGACTCTGAAATTGAGAATATCTTGTGTACCACGGGCATTAATGATGAGACAGATGCCACTTCACCGGGGATTATTTACCGTGACCTTTTACGCCTTAAAAGGAAAGAAGTGGACTTTCATTTGCACTGTTTATCATTAAGTGACTACTACAAAATTAAAAAGATCCCTCGGGGCTTCCGAGTGCGCAACTGCCCGACAATAGGAAGACAAGATCCCGCTTTTTGTAAGCGATGGGTAGCTATTCTGAACCACTGTTCATTTGATCTCATGATCTTAGTGATAGAACAGTCTACCAAGGAACTTCAAATTATTAAAGACAAGATTTCCAGCTTTGAGGCTTTGCATTTGCCGACGTTAACAACCGACACTAGTGTTGATTGGCTGGAGCGCCTTCAACAGCAAGTGACCACATACAAAAAAGAGCTACTGTCTTTTAAAAAAGAGAAATTAGTTAAGGTGGAAAACGATTACGAGAGGCATGCTGTATACAGGTGGCTGAGTGGCAACCCGACGCAAGACAATAGGCGACCATTCTTTAATCGTAATCGCCGCCAATATTCTAAACCCCATTCCTCTAGATTCGAGACCGATTCATCGCAAGATGTGGGTAGTTCCACCAGCGACTCCGAGCAAGTACAGAGGGGTGCCGCCCCTTTAGGCGTACGCAGTGGTTCCAGATCAAGGAAAACACCAGCCACCGCAAGCGCCAATTCACAAGACGAGGTCGTCAAGCAGAGAGGCAGAGGAAGAGTGGGTCGTCCACCTCTATACAAAAAGACATAATTTTTAATTTGTCGTCCTATGAATTATCAGATGGTGAATATAGTCTTCTTAGTAAAGGACTTTCATTCATTCCTACATCAGATTTCAATCAATTAGAATGGAATGTCGAAAAATATGAACTTTCAAGGAAATTGAGACTGAGTGAATATTTTAAAGATCAAGTATCAGTTTCTCACGCGATTATTCCACAGCAGCTCAAGCAATTTCAGCCACCTTCTTTGTTCGATCCTATGTCTAACAATGCTTCTATAAAAACTTTTATTCGGACACTGGACTTGGAAGTTCATCAACACATTTCATCTTCTTCTAATAATCACCCTAACTTAACAGTAAGGGAACGTCAAGCACTGAAAACCCTTTCCCGTAATAAATTATTAATTATAAGGCCAGCGGATAAGGGTGGGGCTATTGTACTCCAGGATGCCCCTGATTATCATAGTGAAATAATAAGACAACTTTCGGATGCACATGTATACCAGAAGCTTTCTGGGGACCCCACTAGGCAGTGTCGTGACCAATTAAATGCCATATTACAACAAGCAGTTGATTCAGGTTTCCTGCACCGGGAAATTAAGGAGGTTTTGAGTCCAATATATCCATTGGCCCCTGTATTTTACACTATACCAAAAATACACAAGGGGTTATCCCCTCCCCCTGGCAGACCTATTGTTTCTGCCCGAGGTTCCCTGTTTCAGCCAGTGGCGGTGTACTTAGATTCATTGCTTCAGCCCCTTATTAAAAAGGAACCTACTTTCCTATTAGACACCACCTCCTTTTTGAATAAATTACAAGACATCCAGTCTATTCCCCCTAATAGTTGGATGGTCTGTGTTGACGTAATAAATCTATACACCTCGATCCCTCACGATATGGGCATTGCTGCTATCAAATCCTTCCTGTTTGAAAAAAGCACCTTTGATAGCAATGCTATAGATATGATTGCCTCATTGTTTGAATTATTACTATACAATAATTTTTTTCTGTATAATAACGATTTTTATTTACAGGTTAAAGGGTGCGCTATGGGGAGCTCTATGGCCCCGGCGTACGCCAATATTTTTATGTTTGCTATTGAACATGCATTATTCTTTTCAGATTCAAATTTGTCTTCTAAAATAGTATTATATACTAGATTTATCGATGATATTTTTATTTTATGGCATGGTGACATCTCTTACTTGCAGAGTCTATTGATTCAACATAATGCTAACGATGGTCCAATAAAATTTACTTATACGTCTAGTCAGACGAGCATTCATTTTCTAGACGTCAATTTAACCATTGTTGATGACAAATTGGTTACCAATTTGTTCATAAAGGCCACAGACAGGAATACTCTGCTGCAAGCTCAGAGCTGTCATCCACGACCTCTTATCAATGGGCTTCCGTATTCCCAGATGATTCGTATATATCGCATTAATAGCGACAGAATCACAGCTGATCAAGAGATTGACATTCTTATCAATAAATTTTTAGCCAGAGGCTATAAAAATGATAAACTTCAGGAGGCTAAGAAAGCAGTAATGTCCCTAGACAGGAACCAGTTACTGATTCATCCATCAGTAAATATTGATAAAATGGATACTAGATTCCCCTGGGTTAACAAATATCACTCTTCTTCGGTAATGGTTAATAAGACAGCTAAAAAACTATGGCCATTAGTTCAGAGTGATGAAGCAGTAAATATCAGTCAGCGTAAACTCATGCCATGTTACAAAAGAAGTCGTAATTTAAAAGACATACTGGTCAAAACTAATACCGTCTTTCCAAAACCAAGTGTATCCTCCACCTTTTTAGATAACACCAGAGTGGGATGTTTTAGGTGCACTTGTGTCACCTGTCAATTTATGTTGACAGGTGACTCGTTTTCTCATCCCCACACAGGCAAGATTTATAAAATCAGGTATTATTTTAATTGCAATTCTACTCATGTAGTCTACCAGATATTATGCCCTTGTGGCTTATGTTACATAGGCAAAACTATTTGTAAGTTTAAAGTCCGAATGGGACAGCATCGGGCAGCCATCAGAGCCGCCCTTAATTCAGGTAAAAGCGACCAGCCGGTCGCGAGGCATTTTTTGGAGCATAAACATCAGCTAAATACGCTACGCTACAGGATGATTGATATGGTTCCTGCTGATATCCGTGGAGGAGACAGGGGGTTAAAATTATTGAGAAAAGAAGCAGAGTGGATCCACCGCTTGGACGTCATCAGTCCTAGAGGTCTAAATGAAAATTTAGCATATGCAGCTTTAAGATAATTTGGATAGGTGCTAGTAAAGTATATGTCCAGTGTGTGTGTATATATATATAGGCCACTGATCTCTCATTTAATATGTGTCTCTTTAATAGCGATAATATTCTGCACGCTGTTGGACTCTCACAGTATGTTTAAAGTGTATGTGCTTTGTTTTTAGTTACCGTGGTGATGGTGACACGTTAATGACGTCTATACGGTCGTCTGTGGATGACGTCAGTATCGGGCGACCCGGGGGCGGGTGTTTGGTCCCGTTCCCGATGCTCGTAGTGCACGTGGTGTTGATTATAAAGGTATGTGTCTGTGATTTGTATTTTGTCCTGACGAAAATGTGAGAAATACATTGAAACGTTGACATATTGTCACGATCCGGGTATCTGGACGCCATTTCTTACCTATCAGATGCCTCCTAAGGCTGGCTCAGCGCTCCAGGACCGGATCCCATCTGTTATCCTGATGTGCACATTCCCGCATCCTCTCCTGTCTCTCTGGACGCAGTCACAGTAACGCCTTATACATCTGGCATGGCGTCTCCCGCGGCCTCCGCCGCCGTCCCTGAGCTTCTGCAGTCAGAGTGGCGATTACGTCAGCCGCGGCCTCCGCTGTGTCCGCGTGGTCGGATGTGCATCTGTCAGCCTGGCGTCTCCTGTCTCCGGTGGCCGGCGCCGCCATTACTGTTTTCCAGACCACATGGATTACAATCCAAACTTCCCTCCAAGTGTCTGCATGGGCGCAGCCATCTTGGATTCTGTCAGCTGATCATTCCTACCAATCCGTTGTCAGTATTATTAATTTGCATAATTGCCTAGCCAACGCCTTCCTTGCTGCAGGTATAAATAGGTTGTGCCTGAGCAAGGAAGGCGTCAGTGCTTTGGTTGTCAAACCTAGTTCCAGTTTGTCTCTCTTCTGTGAATGTCTTCCAGGTTCCAGCTCCTGTCTCCAGACTTCTGCTATAGAGACCCGCACCAGCATTCCATCTGCGGTGTAGCCTGACTCTCCGATCCACACTGGACTCACCTGTTTCCAGCTACAACATCACCTGCTTCCAGCTCAGCTTCCAGCAGTGTACAGCTTCTCTTAAAGGGCCGGTGTCCTTTCTGCAGTTTACCACTCTCCACCGGTATTATTATTTCTCCGCTCTCAAATTCTACATTTCATCTACATTGCATCGCTCTCAAGCTTTATTTATTATTTAACTGGTTCCAGCCAGTATCCACTCCGTGCCAACACCTGTCTGGTTCTAACCAGTACCCACAGCAGCATTTTATCTACAGCAGTCCAGCTTTCCCTGGAACACCAGCTGGTACGACCCTGGGCTTTCCTCACTGCTACAGTTGAGCCTGGTAAGGACTTTCCAACTTGCAGATAATAAGAACTGTCTCATACCACCAGAGCTCTGTGGCCCCTGCCACCCTGTAGTACCCAGGAACTGTATTATTATTTCTCTGCTGATTTTTATGTTACCTTTTACTGCTACTGTGATGCATGGAGTTTGTCATAAATAAATATCATTGACTTTTACTCAAGTTGTCGTGGTCACGCCTTCGGGCGGTTTCTCTTCATGTTACTTACATGTCCAGGGGTCTGATACAACCTCCCAGGTTCCGGTACATCTCAGCCCCTACAACTGAGGCTGCCTTCCGTCAGCTCAGGCCCTCAGTTGTGACAGTAAGCACTGACCAAAGGAATCCAGCCGGAGACCAGGATCAAGCGGCCAGGCCGATGCAAGAACTGGCAGCCCGACTTGAACATCAGGAGGCTGCACAGGGCCACATCATCCGCTGTCTCCAGGATTTCTCTACTCGGCTGGATGGGATTCAGACAACTCTCCGTGGATCAGGCGCATCTGGGGCGTCAACCACAGTGACTCCAACTATAACCCCACCCACCTTACCCGTTTCTGCTCCACGTCTTCATCTTCCAACGCCAGCAAAATTTGACGGATCTCCAAGATTCTGCAGGGGATTTCTCAACCAGTGTGAGATTCAGTTTGAGCTACAACCTGGCAATTTTCCCAGTGACCGAACAAAAATTGCCTACATCATCTCTCTTCTCAGTGGCTCAGCCCTTGACTGGGCATCACCGTTATGGGAGAGGTCCGACACCCTGCTATCTTCTTACACTGCATTCGTGTCAACATTCAGGCGCATCTTCGACGAGCCAGGCCGGGTAACTTCAGCTTCGTCTGAGATTCTCCGTTTACGCCAGGGATCACATACTGTAGGACAATATCTTATACAGTTCCAGATCCTGGCATCTGAACTGGCATGGAACGACGAGGCCCTGTATGCTGCATTCTTGCATGGTTTATCCGAGCGTATTAAAGATGAGTTAGCTACCAGAGACTTACCCTCCAAGTTAGATGAGCTAATCTCACTTTGTACAAAAGTTGACTTACGTTTCAGAGAGAGAGCAACTGAGCGTGGAAGATCATCTGCTCCAAAATCTTCTGCTCCTCCTCCTCGCCAACTGTCACCAACTAAAGATGAACCCATGCAAATTGGCCGTTCCCGTTTAACTCCTGCTGAGCGCCGAAGACGTCTCTCTGAGTCTCTCTGTCTTTATTGTGCAGCTCCGTCTCACACCATTAATGCTTGTCCCAAACGTCCGGGACTCCAGACCCTAGCTCGCCAAGGAGAGGGCCGGCTAGGAGTAATGATCTCCTCTCCATCCCCTCAAGATTGTAATCTCCCAGTCTCGCTTCAAGTTGCTCAACGTTATCAGAACGTCATTGCCCTCCTTGATTCCGGAGCAGCTGGGAACTTTATTACCGAAGCCTATGTTAAACGGTGGTCCCTACCCACCGAGAGACTTCCTTCCTCCTTTTCCTTAACTGCCGTGGATGGCAGTAAAATTTTTGATACAGTTATTGCTCTAAGGACTCTACCAGTTCGTCTGAGAGTGGGAGTTCTTCATTCCGAACTTATTTCACTTTTAGTGATTCCAAGAGCCACACATCCTGTGGTCCTGGGCCTTCCATGGCTCCGTCTTCACAATCCTACAATTGATTGGACGACTACGCAAATCCTGGCATGGGGTTCCTCCTGTGCTGAGACATGTATGTTTAAAGTGTTGCCTGTCTGTTCTTCCTCCCCCAGGTCGTCTGATGTTCCACCTCCTCCATATCAAGATTTCACGGATGTGTTCAGTAAAGCTTCTGCTGATATCCTTCCTCCTCATAGAGAATGGGACTGCCCGATTGATCTCGTTCCAGGGAAGGTTCCACCTCGAGGCCGAACTTATCCGTTGTCTCTGCCCGAGACGCATTCTATGGAGGAATACATTAAAGAGAACCTAGCAAAGGGGTTCATTCGACCTTCTTCTTCTCCAGCCGGCGCAGGCTTCTTTTTTGTAAAAAAGAAGGATGGTGGTCTGCGGCCGTGCATCGACTACAGAGGTTTGAACGACATTACCATCAAGAACCGCTATCCTTTACCCCTGATTACTGAGCTCTTTGACAGAGTTAGCGGTGCTACCATCTTTACAAAGCTGGACTTGAGAGGTGCATACAATCTCATCCGGATCCGTGAGGGTGACGAGTGGAAGACCGCATTTAACACCCGTGACGGACATTATGAGTACCTCGTCATGCCCTTCGGATTGAGCAATGCTCCAGCTGTCTTCCAGCATTTCGTCAATGAGATCTTCAGAGACATTCTATACCGTCATGTCGTGGTTTATCTAGATGATATCCTCATTTTTGCCAACAATTTAGAGGAACATCGTTTTTGGGTAAATGAGGTTCTGTCCCGTCTCCGTGTCAATCATCTCTATTGCAAATTAGAGAAATGCGTCTTTGAAGTCAAGTCCATTCCGTTTCTAGGGTACATTGTGTCCGGTTCCGGACTAGAGATGGATCCTGAGAAACTACAAGCAATCCAGAATTGGCCGGTACCCTTAACCCTCAAAGGGGTCCAGAGGTTCTTAGGGTTCGCCAATTATTACCGAAAGTTTATACGAGACTTTTCCACCATTGTGGCGCCTATTACTGCTTTCACCAAGAAGGGTGCTAACCCGTCCAAGTGGTCTGAAGAAGCCATGCAAGCTTTTCATCTTTTAAAACAGAGGTTCATCTCTGCGCCTGTCCTGAAACAGCCTGACATCGACTCTCCTTTCATCTTAGAGGTGGATGCCTCCTCCGTTGGAGTAGGAGCGGTGTTATCTCAGAGGGCTAAAGATGGCCATTTACATCCTTGCAGTTTCTTCTCACAGAAGTTCTCCCCAGCGGAGCGCAACTATGCCATTGGCGACCAGGAGTTGCTAGCCATCAAGCTCGCTCTAGAGGAGTGGAGATATCTGTTGGAGGGAGCTTCTCATTCAATCACCATCCTTACAGACCACAAGAACCTTCTATATCTGAAAGGCGCACAATGTCTCAACCCTCGTCAGGCCAGATGGGCACTTTTCTTTTCCAGGTTCGACTTTAAACTCCAGTTCTGTCCGGGCTCTCAGAATCGCAAGGCCGATGCCCTTTCCCGCTCATGGGAGCAAGAAAATGAGTCAGAGTCTTCAGACAAGCATCCTATTATAAATCCGTTGGCATTCTCTACGGTAGGGATGGACTCTACGCCCCCATCAGGGAAAAGTTTTGTGAAGCCGACACTAAGGAAGAAGCTCATGCATTGGGCCCATGCTTCCCGCTTTGCCGGACATACAGGTATCCAAAAAACCCTGGAGTTTATCTCTAGGTCCTATTGGTGGCCAACTCTGAAAAAGGACGTTTTGGAGTTTATTGCATCTTGCCCAAAGTGTGCTCAACATAAAGTATCCCGCCAGTCGCCTGCGGGGCAACTGGTTCAACTATCT
This sequence comes from Pseudophryne corroboree, assembly GCF_028390025.1. Lineage (NCBI taxonomy): Eukaryota > Metazoa > Chordata > Amphibia > Anura > Myobatrachidae > Pseudophryne > Pseudophryne corroboree. Next base: position 698,201,395 of record NC_086449.1, on the reverse strand, counting down.
GTTCCCCGTCGACCATGGACCCATTTGTCGATGGATTTTATTACAGATTTGCCCATGTGCAACAAGTTTAATACCATCTGGGTGGTAGTTGACCGGTTCACCAAGATGGCACACTTCATTCCTCTCACCGGTCTTCCGTCAGCTTCCAAGTTGGCTCAAGTATTCATACAAGAGATCTTTCGACTCCACGGTCTTCCAGAAGAAATTATCTCAGATCGAGGAGTTCAATTCACAGCCAAATTCTGGCGAAGTTTATGTCAAGTCCTCCAAGTCAAGCTAAAGTTTTCCACGGCTTACCATCCTCAGACCAATGGTCAAACTGAGAGGGTGAATCAGGACTTGGAGTCCTTCCTCCGCATCTATGTGTCCTCCTCTCAAGATGACTGGGTTCAATTACTTCCCTGGGCCGAGTTCTGTCATAACAACCAGTATCATTCTTCATCTTCTTCAACACCATTCTTCACCAACTTTGGATTCCACCCTAAAGTCCCTGAGTTCCAACCGCTTCCAGCAACTTCTGTTCCCGCAGTGGATATCACCTTGCATCAGTTTGCCAATATCTGGAAGAGCGTACGATCAGCTCTGCTCAAGGCATCGTTCAGGTACAAGAAGTTTGCGGATAAGAAGCGTCGAGCAGTTCCTGCTCTCAAGGTGGGTGATCGGGTATGGTTATCCACGAAGAATTTGAGGTTAAGAGTTCCCAGTATGAAGTTTGCACCTCGCTACATCGGTCCTTTTAAAATTGATCAAGTCATCAATCCTGTTGCTTACAGACTCCAGTTGCCTCCCTTCTTAAAGATACCCAGGACATTCCATGTTTCCCTGTTGAAACCGTTAATCTTGAATCGGTTTCATTCCTCACTTCCTCCAACTCCGAAAGTCCAAACTCAACGAGGCGTTGAGTATGAAGTAGCCAAGATCCTGGACTCACGTCACCGTTATGGTCAACTTCAGTATCTTATTGACTGGAAGGGTTATGGCCCTGAGGAACGTTCATGGACCAATGCTTCTGATGTCCATGCTCCTGCCTTGGTCCGGAGATTCCATTCCAAGTTTCCTCAAAAGCCAAAGAAGTGTCCTGGGGCCACTCCTAAAGGGGGGGTGCTGTCACGATCCGGGTATCTGGACGCCATTTCTTACCTATCAGATGCCTCCTAAGGCTGGCTCAGCGCTCCAGGACCGGATCCCATCTGTTATCCTGATGTGCACATTCCCGCATCCTCTCCTGTCTCTCTGGACGCAGTCACAGTAACGCCTTATACATCTGGCATGGCGTCTCCCGCGGCCTCCGCCGCCGTCCCTGAGCTTCTGCATTCAGAGTGGCGATTACGTCAGCTGCGGCCTCCGCTGTGTCCGCGTGGTCGGATGTGCATCTGTCAGCTGGCGTCTCCTGTCTCCGGTGGCCGGCGCCGCCATTACTGTTTTCCAGACCACATGGATTACAATCCAAACTTCCCTCCAAGTGTCTGCATGGGCGCAGCCATCTTGGATTCTGTCAGCTGATTATTCCTACCAATCCGTTGTCAGTATTATTAATTTGCATAATTGCCTAGCCAACGCCTTCCTTGCTGCAGGTATAAATAGGTTGTGCCTGAGCAAGGAAGGCGTCAGTGCTTTGGTTGTCAAACCTAGTTCCAGTTTGTCTCTCTTCTGTGAATGTCTTCCAGGTTCCAGCTCCTGTCTCCAGACTTCTGCTATAGAGACCCGCACCAGCATTCCATCTGCGGTGTAGCCTGACTCTCCGATCCATACTGGACTCACCTGTTTCCAGCTACAACATCACCTGCTTCCAGCTCAGCTTCCAGCAGTGTACAGCTTCTCTTAAAGGGCCGGTGTCCTTTCTGCAGTTTACCACTCTCCACCGGTATTATTATTTCTCCGCTCTCAAATTCTACATTTCATCTACATTGCATCGCTCTCAAGCTTTATTTATTATTTAACTGGTTCCAGCCAGTATCCACTCCGTGCCAACACCTGTCTGGTTCTAACCAGTACCCACAGCAGCATTTTATCTACATCAGTCCAGCTTTCCCTGGAACACCAGCTGGTACGACCCTGGGCTTTCCTCACTGCTACAGTTGAGCCTGGTAAGGACTTTCCAACTTGCAGATAATAAGAACTGTCTCATACCACCAGAGCTCTGTGGCCCCTGCCACCCTGTAGTACCCAGGAACTGTATTATTATTTCTCTGCTGATTTTTATGTTACCTTTTACTGCTACTGTGATGCATGGAGTTTGTCATAAATAAATATCATTGACTTTTACTCAAGTTGTCGTGGTCACGCCTTCGGGCGGTTTCTCTTCATGTTACTTACATGTCCAGGGGTCTGATACAACCTCCCAGGTTCCGGTACATCTCAGCCCCTACAACTGAGGCTGCCTTCCGTCAGCTCAGGCCCTCAGTTGTGACACATATGACAATATTGGTCCGTCTTTTTTCTATTGGGAAGCTGAGTGCCGCGCCTCTACGTCTCTATTTATCTCTTGTTCGCGAGGGCACCAGCGCTGTTTATTTTATATTACTATGGAGTGCCAGACCCCAGAGCAGACTATATATATATATATATATATATATATATATATATATATATATAGGGTGATTGAAAAGTCACAGTACACCCTTTTGTTTCAAAAACTGTGCAGGAAATAGGAAAACTGAATACTTCAGTAAGATGAGCTATCTTTTAGAGTATGTACCGAACATGGGTGCCATTTTGAAATCGCCCATCTTGAATCTAAGTCAGTTTTTTCAAATGGAAAGGGGGTCATGTGACATGTCAAACAACATTAGAATTTGCTGAAAAGTTTATTGCTGCAAAAAAAATCCTCTTTTGTCAAAGCCATCTTCAGTTCAGTTCAGTTTGCAGCAATAAACTTTTCAGCAAATTCTGATGTGGTTTGACATTTTACACGACCCCCTTTCCATTTGAAAAAACTGACTTAGATTCAAGATGGCCGATTTCAAGATGGCGCCCCAGTTCGGTACATACCCTAAAAGATAGCCCACCTCACTAATACCTTACTGGAGTATTCAGTTTTCCCATTTCCTGCACAGTTTTTGAAACAAAATGGTGTTCTGTGACTTTTTAATCACCATATATATATATATATATATATATACAGGTTGCGTATCCCTTATCCAAAATGCTTGGGACCAGAGGTATTTTGGATATCGGATTTTTCCGTATTTTGAAATAATCGCATACCATAATGAGATATCATGGTGATGGGACCTAAGTCTAAGCACAGAATGCATTTATGTTACATATACACCTTATACACATAGCCTGAAGGTAATTTTAGCCAATATTTTTTATAACTTTGTGCATAAAACAAAGTGTGTGTACATTCACACAAATCATTTATGTTTCATATACAGTGGCGTAAGTTCGTCCTAGACGCCCGGAGGCAATATAAATACAGGTGCCCCCCTATATAGAGGCAAAAAAATAAAATTATATATATATATATATATACACATACACACACACCACACCACACCAATATTGATCCTGCAGGCTATATATATATAGGCAGAATCAGGGGTCATTGTATATATGAGGCGGGATGAGGCAGAATGGGGGTCATTGTATATATGACAAAAATGCAGATTCATTAAACGGGCATTGAAACGTTGCACTACTTCAATTGGTGTCAGTGTGCAAATCATTGGAGTGCCGCACCACCTCTATTTTGCTAAACTACTTTGCTGTGAGGGCACCCAATGTATTAGTCTATTATGTGGCTGTGCCAGACCCCTACCTCTATCTATATATACACAAACATACATACAGTATACTGGCAGTGCACTTATACAGGGAGAAAGGGAGCATAGATGGATACCTTGTGTAGTGAAAGAAGGCTCTACTCTCCTCCCCAATTACCGGAGGCAGAGCGCAATTAGGAAGTGGAATACAAGGCAAGCGTGGTACCAGCTCTTAAACTCCGCCTCGCACGTGTGTCCATCCATCCCGTCCCCCCCTTCCCCACAGCAGCGGGGAAACGGTAGCAGCAGCTCCTCTCCTACCTCCCACAGCAGGCGCTCACCAGCGTACTCTCCAGGGGTTTGCGCTGTGGTGGCGGCTTACAGGAATGAGTCAGTTCAGTGACGTAACTAGAAATTTTTCTCCCCCAAGCCAAAAAATTATTTGCCCCCCCCCCCCCCTCCATAATTGGCAGTATAGAGTGTGTGGCTTCGTTGGGATGGCTTACCATAAAGGGGCGTGACATTGCAGGAAAAGACTGCGTTATACCCCAGTTTTCCAACCTGCACGCCCAGACGGGAAAGAAAAATAATCCTGATTCATGCCCCTTACATTATTTGTAATTTTTCCTCCTTATAGTAATGCCCAGTATACATTATGCCACATACTGCAGTGGCCCTTAGACATTATGCCACACACAATAATGCACATGACATAATATGCACACACCGTAATGCCCACGACACATTATGCCACACACCGTAATGCCCCCGACACATTATGACAGGAATCGCAATGCCCGTTATACATTATGCTACACACTGCAATGCCCCTGATACATTATACCACACACCGTAATGCCTGTGACACATTATGACAGGAATCACAATGCCCATTATACATTATGCTACACACTGCAATGCCCTTGATACATTATAGCACATACAATGTCTTTGACACAGTATAACACACACCACAATGAGCCTGAGACATTATACCACATATCACAATGCCCGCGATATAGTATACCATACACCGTAATGCCCGACACATTATGACACACACCGCAATGTCCGTGATACATTATGCCACACACCGTAATGCCCATTACACATTAAGTTCTACAGTAAGGCTTCTAATTACTTTTAAATTACCTGCTCGTTGCCAGGGGTTTCATGCTCTTGGTTCCATGCACGGTGCCAGGGGTTTTCATGCTCAGGGTGTCATGCTCGTTGCCAGGGGTTTCATGCACTGGGTGTCATGCTCGTTGCCAGCGGTTCCATGCACGGTGCCAGGGGATTTCATGCTCAGGGTGTCATGCTCGTTGCCAGGGGGTTCATGCACCCCCTGGCATGCAGTGCTTGTTGCTAGGGCCGTGCTCCCAGTGCCACATATGCCCCCAGTGCCAGATATTCCCCCACAGTGTCAGGTATATGCCTCCAGTGCCAGGTACATGCCCCCAGTGCCAAATATACCCCCCCCCCCCAGTGCCACATATGCCCCCTCAGTGCCTGCTCCCCCCAGTGCCAAATATTCCACCACAGTGCCACATATGCCCCCTCAGTGCCTACTCCCCCACAGTGCCAGCTATATGCCCCCAGTGCCTGATATTCCTCCACAGTGCCAGGCATATGCCCCCAGTGCCAGATATTCCCCCCACAGGGCCAGGTATATGCCCCCAGTGCCAGATCTTCCCCCACAGTGCCAGGTGTATGCCCCCAGTGCCAGATATTCCCCCACAGGGCCAGGTATATGCCCCCAGTGCCAGATCTTCCCCCCACAGTGCCAGGTATATGCCCCCAGTGCCAGATATTCCCCCACAGGGCCAGGTATATGCACCCAGTGCCAGGTATATGCCCCCAGTGCCAGATATTCCCCCACAGGGCCAGGTATATGCCCCCAGTGCCAGATCTTCCCCCACAGTGCCAGGTATATGCCCCCAGTGCCAAATATATCCCTCTCCCCAGTGCCACATATGCCCCCCGCCCCAGTGCCAGGTATATGCCCCCCAGTGCCAGGTATTAGAGATGAGCGGGTTCGGTTTCTCTGAATCCGAACCCGCCAGAACTTCATGTTTTTTTTCACGAGTCCGAGCGACTCGGATCTTCCCGCCTTGCTCGGTTAACCCGAGCGCGCCCGAACGTCATCATGACGCTGTCGGATACTCGCGAGGCTCGGATTCTATCGCGAGACTCGGATTCTATATAAGGAGCCGCGCGTCGCCGCCATTTTCACACGTGCATTGAGATTGATAGGGAGAGGACGTGGCTGGCGTCCTCTCCGTTTAGACACTTGATTTACTAATTTTGGGGAGCATTAGGAGTACTCAGTAGTGTACAGTGCAGAGTTTTGCTGATAGTGACCAGTGACCACCACTTTTATTTATAATCCGTTCTCTGCCTGAAAAAAGCGATACACAGCACACAGTGACTCAGTCACATACATACCATATCTGTGTGCACTGCTCAGGCTCAGGCCAGTGTGCTGCATCATCTATATATATTATATATCTGTCTGACTGCTCAGCTCACACAGCTTATAATTGTGGGGGAGACTGGGGAGCACTACTGCAGTGCCAGTTATAGGTTATAGCAGGAGCCAGGAGTACATAATATTATATTAAAATTAAACAGTGCACACTTTTGCTGCAGGAGTGCCACTGCCAGTGTGACTAGTGACCAGTGACCTGACCACCAGTATATAATATTAGTAGTATACTATCTCTTTATCAACCAGTCTATATTAGCAGCAGACACAGTACAGTGCGGTAGTTCACGGCTGTGGCTACCTCTGTGTCGGCACTCGGCAGCCCGTCCATAATTGTATATACCAGTGACCTAACCGTGGTTTTTTTTTCTTTCTTTATACATACATACTAGTTACGAGTATACTATCTCTTTATCAACCAGTCTATATATTAGCAGCAGACACAGTACAGTGCGGTAGTTCACGGCTGTGGCTACCTCTGTGTCGGCACTCGGCAGCCCGTCCATAATTGTATATACCAGTGACCTAACCGTGGTTTTTTTTTCTTTCTTTATACATACATACTAGTTACGAGTATACTATCTCTTTATCAACCAGTCTATATATTAGCAGCAGACACAGTACAGTGCGGTAGTTCACGGCTGTGGCTACCTCTGTGTCGGCACTCGGCAGCCCGTCCATAATTGTATATACCAGTGACCTAACCGTGGTTTTTTTTTCTTTCTTTATACATACATACTAGTTACGAGTATACTATCTCTTTATCAACCAGTCTATATATTAGCAGCAGACACAGTACAGTGCGGTAGTTCACGGCTGTGGCTACCTCTGTGTCGGCACTCGGCAGCCCGTCCATAATTGTATACTAGTATCCAATCCATCCATCTCCATTGTTTACCTGAGGTGCCTTTTAGTTGTGCCTATTAAAATATGGAGAACAAAAATGTTGAGGTTCCAAAATTAGGGAAAGATCAAGATCCACTTCCACCTCGTGCTGAAGCTGCTGCCACTAGTCATGGCCGAGACGATGAAATGCCAGCAACGTCGTCTGCCAAGGCCGATGCCCAATGGCATAGTACAGAGCATGTCAAAACCAAAACACCAAATATCAGTAAAAAAAGGACTCCAAAACCTAAAATAAAATTGTCGGAGGAGAAGCGTAAACTTGCCAATATGCCATTTACCACACGGAGTGGCAAGGAACGGCTGAGGCCCTGGCCTATGTTCATGGCTAGTGGTTCAGCTTCACATGAGGATGGAAGCACTCAGCCTCTCGCTAGAAAACTGAAAAGACTCAAGCTGGCAAAAGCACCGCAAAGAACTGTGCGTTCTTTGAAATCCCAAATCCACAAGGAGAGTCCAATTGTGTCGGTTGCGATGCCTGACCTTCCCAACACTGGACGTGAAGAGCATGCGCCTTCCACCATTTGCACGCCCCCTGCAAGTGCTGGAAGGAGCACCCGCAGTCCAGTTCCTGATAGTCAGATTGAAGATGTCAGTGTTGAAGTACACCAGGATGAGGAGGATATGGGTGTTGCTGGCGCTGGGGAGGAAATTGACCAGGAGGATTCTGATGGTGAGGTGGTTTGTTTAAGTCAGGCACCCGGGGAGACACCTGTTGTCCGTGGGAGGAATATGGCCGTTGACATGCCAGGTGAAAATACCAAAAAAATCAGCTCTTCGGTGTGGAGGTATTTCACCAGAAATGCGGACAACAGGTGTCAAGCCGTGTGTTCCCTTTGTCAAGCTGTAATAAGTAGGGGTAAGGACGTTAACCACCTCGGAACATCCTCCCTTATACGTCACCTGCAGCGCATTCATAATAAGTCAGTGACAAGTTCAAAAACTTTGGGTGACAGCGGAAGCAGTCCACTGACCAGTAAATCCCTTCCTCTTGTAACCAAGCTCACGCAAACCACCCCACCAACTCCCTCAGTGTCAATTTCCTCCTTCCCCAGGAATGCCAATAGTCCTGCAGGCCATGTCACTGGCAAGTCTGACGAGTCCTCTCCTGCCTGGGATTCCTCCGATGCATCCTTGCGTGTAACGCCTACTGCTGCTGGCGCTGCTGTTGTTGCCGCTGGGAGTCGATGGTCATCCCAGAGGGGAAGTCGTAAGCCCACTTGTACTACTTCCAGTAAGCAATTGACTGTTCAACAGTCCTTTGCGAGGAAGATGAAATATCACAGCAGTCATCCTACTGCAAAGCGGATAACTGAGTCCTTGACAACTATGTTGGTGTTAGACGTGCGTCCGGTATCCGCCGTTAGTTCACAGGGAACTAGACAATTTATTGAGGCAGTGTGCCCCCGTTACCAAATACCATCTAGGTTCCACTTCTCTAGGCAGGCGATACCGAGAATGTACACGGACGTCAGAAAAAGACTCACCAGTCTCCTAAAAAATGCAGTTGTACCCAATGTCCACTTAACCACGGACATGTGGACAAGTGGAGCAGGGCAGGGTCAGGACTATATGACTGTGACAGCCCACTGGGTAGATGTATGGACTCCCGCCGCAAGAACAGCAGCGGCGGCACCAGTAGCAGCATCTCGCAAACGCCAACTCTTTCCTAGGCAGGCTACGCTTTGTATCACCGCTTTCCAGAATACGCACACAGCTGAAAACCTCTTACGGCAACTGAGGAAGATCATCGCGGAATGGCTTACCCCAATTGGACTCTCCTGTGGATTTGTGGCATCGGACAACGCCAGCAATATTGTGTGTGCATTAAATATGGGCAAATTCCAGCACGTCCCATGTTTTGCACATACCTTGAATTTGGTGGTGCAGAATTTTTTTAAAAACGACAGGGGCGTGCAAGAGATGCTGTCGGTGGCCAGAAAAATTGCGGGACACTTTCGGCGTACAGGCACCACGTACAGAAGACTGGAGCACCACCAAAAACTACTGAACCTGCCCTGCCATCATCTGAAGCAAGAAGTGGTAACGAGGTGGAATTCAACCCTCTATATGCTTCAGAGGTTGGAGGAGCAGCAAAAGGCCATTCAAGCCTATACAATTGAGCACGATATAGGAGATGGAATGCACCTGTCTCAAGTGCAGTGGAGAATGATTTCAACGTTGTGCAAGGTTCTGATGCCCTTTGAACTTGCCACACGTGAAGTCAGTTCAGACACTGCCAGCCTGAGTCAGGTCATTCCCCTCATCAGGCTTTTGCAGAAGAAGCTGGAGGCATTGAAGAAGGAGCTAAAAGGGAGCGATTCCGCTAGGCATGTGGGACTTGTGGATGCAGCCCTTAATTCGCTTAACAAGGATTCACGGGTGGTCAATCTGTTGAAATCAGAGCACTACATTTTGGCCACCGTGCTCGATCCTAGATTTAAAGCCTACCTTGGATCTCTCTTTCCGGCAGACACAGGTCTGCTGGGGTTGAAAGACCTGCTGGTGACAAAATTGTCAAGTCAAGCGGAACGCGACCTGTCAACATCTCCTCCTTCACATTCTCCCGCAACTGGGGGTGCGAGGAAAAGGCTCAGAATTCCGAGCCCACCCGCTGGCGGTGATGCAGGGCAGTCTGGAGCGACTGCTGATGCTGACATCTGGTCCGGACTGAAGGACCTGACAACGATTACGGACATGTCGTCTACTGTCACTGCATATGATTCTCTCAACATTGATAGAATGGTGGAGGATTATATGAGTGACCGCATCCAAGTAGGCACGTCACACAGTCCGTACTTATACTGGCAGGAAAAAGAGGCAATTTGGAGGCCCTTGCACAAACTGGCTTTATTCTACCTAAGTTGCCCTCCCACAAGTGTGTACTCCGAAAGAGTGTTTAGTGCCGCCGCTCACCTTGTCAGCAATCGGCGTACGAGGTTACATCCAGAAAATGTGGAGAAGATGATGTTCATTAAAATGAATTATAATCAATTCCTCCGCGGAGACATTGACCAGCAGCAATTGCCTCCACAAAGTACACAGGGAGCTGAGATGGTGGATTCCAGTGGGGACGAATTGATAATCTGTGAGGAGGGGGATGTACACGGTGATATATCGGAGGGTGAAGATGAGGTGGACATCTTGCCTCTGTAGAGCCAGTTTGTGCAAGGAGAGATTAATTGCTTCTTTTTTGGGGGGGGTCCAAACCAACCCGTCATATCAGTCACAGTCGTGTGGCAGACCCTGTCACTGAAATGATGGGTTGGTTAAAGTGTGCATGTCCTGTTTTGTTTATACAACATAAGGGTGGGTGGGAGGGCCCAAGGATAATTCCATCTTGCACCTCTTTTTTCTTTTCTTTTTCTTTGCATCATGTGCTGATTGGGGAGGGTTTTTTGGAAGGGACATCCTGCGTGACACTGCAGTGCCACTCCTAGATGGGCCCGGTGTTTGTGTCGGCCACTAGGGTCGCTAATCTTACTCACACAGCTACCTCATTGCGCCTCTTTTTTTCTTTGCGTCATGTGCTGTTTGGGGAGGGTTTTTTGGAAGGGACATCCTGCGTGACACTGCAGTGCCACTCCTAGATGTGCCCGGTGTTTGTGTCGGCCACTAGGGTCGCTAATCTTACTCACACAGCTACCTCATTGCGCCTCTTTTTTTCTTTGCGTCATGTGCTGTTTGGGGAGGGTTTTTTGGAAGGGACATCCTGCGTGACACTGCAGTGCCACTCCTAGATGGGCCCGGTGTTTGTGTCGGCCACTAGGGTCGCTAATCTTACTCACACAGCTACCTCATTGCGCCTCTTTTTTTCTTTGCGTCATGTGCTGTTTGGGGAGGGTTTTTTGGAAGGGACATCCTGCGTGACACTGCAGTGCCACTCCTAGATGGGCCCGGTGTTTGTGTCGGCCACTAGGGTCGCTTATCTTACTCACACAGCGACCTCGGTGCAAATTTTAGGACTAAAAATAATATTGTGAGGTGTGAGGTATTCAGAATAGACTGAAAATGAGTGTAAATTATGGTTTTTGAGGTTAATAATACTTTGGGATCAAAATGACCCCCAAATTCTATGATTTAAGCTGTTTTTTAGTGTTTTTGGAAAAAAACACCCGAATCCAAAACACACCCGAATCCGACAAAAATAATTCGGTGAGGTTTTGCCAAAACGCGTTCGAACCCAAAACACGGCCGCGGAACCGAACCCAAAACCAAAACACAAAACCCGAAAAATTTTAGGCGCTCATCTCTACCAGGTATATGCCCCCCAGTGCCAGGTCTTCCCCCACAGTGCCAGGTATATGCCCCCCAGTGCCAGGTGTGTGCCCCCCCAGTGCCAGGTCTTCACCCCCAGTGCCAGGTATATGCCCCCCAGTGCCAGGTCTTCCCCCACAGTGCCATGTATATGCCCCCCAGTGCCAGGTATATGCCCCCCAGTGCCAGGTCTTTCCCCCCAGTGCCAGGTATATGCCCCCCAGTGCCAGGTATATGCCCCCCAGTGCCAGGTCTTCCCCCACAGTGCCAGGTATATGCCCCCCAGTGCCAGGTGTATGCCCCCCAGTGCCAGGTCTTCACCCCCAGTGCCAGGTATATGCCCCCCAGTGCCAGGTCTTCCCCCACAGTGCCATGTATATGCCCCCCAGTGCCAGGTATATGCCCCCCAGTGCCAGGTCTTTCCCCCCAGTGCCAGGTATATGCCCCCCAGTGCCAGGTATATGCCCCCAGTGCCTGCCCCCCCCCCTTGTGTTGGAGGGACACGGAGCGCATAGAGCGTCTCTCCTGTGTCCCTCCCTGGCTCTCTCCCCCGGCTGGTCTAATACAGGAAGTGCCGGTTCGTGAGCCAATCAGAGCTCACGAACGGCACTTCCTGTATTAGACCGCCGGGGGAGAGAGCCAGGGAGGGACACAGGAGAGACGCTCTATGCGCTCAGTGTCCCTCCAACACAGCAGGGAGGGAGACCGCAGATTGACATGCGGACGCTCGTCCGCATGTCAATCTGTGTAAAGTCAGTGGGCGCTGCGAGGCGCCCTCTTCAGGTTAGGAGCCCGGCGGCAGCCGACTCCGCTGCCTCCGGGACTTCCGCCCCTGTTCATATACACCTTATACACACAGCCTGAAGGTCATTTAATACAATATTATTAATAACTTTGTGTATTAAACAAAGTTTGTGTACATTGAGCCATCAAAAAACAAAGGTTTCACTATCTCACTCTCACTCAAAAAAGTCCGTATTTCGGAATATTTGGATATGGGATACTCAACCTGTATATATATGATATACTTTATATCTCTATCTGGCACAAACGTTGGTATGACAGGAAAGGCTCTGCCTCACCTGCCTCACCCCACCGCACGTCACTGCTCTACACTATGGGGGTCATTCCGAGTTGTTCGCTCGTTATTTTTTTGTTGCAATGGAGCGATTAGTCGCTAATGCGCATGCGCAATGTCCGCAGTGCGACTGCGCCAAGTAAATTTGCTATGCAGTTAGGTATTTTACTCACGGCATTACGAGGTTTTTTCTTCGTTCTGGTGATCGTAATGTGATTGACAGGAAGTGGGTGTTTCTGGGCGGAAACTGGACGTTTTATGGGTGTGTGCGAAAAAACGCTACCGTTTCTGGGAAAAACGCGGGAGTGGCTGGAGAACCGGAGGAGTGTCTGGGCGAACGCTGGTTGTGTTTGTGACGTCAAACCAGGAACAATACTGACTGAACTGATCGCAGTTGCCGAGTAAGTGTGGAGCTACTCAGAAACTGCTAAGAAGTGTCTATTCGCAATTTTGGTAATCTTTCGTTCACAATTTTGATAAGCTAAGATTCACTCCCAGTAGGCGGCGGCTTAGCGTGTGCAATGCTACTAAAAGCAGCTAGCGAGCGAACAACTCGGAATGAGGGCCCATATCTCTCCCCAAGCTTTGACAAATCTCCCCCCAAAGTAAGTTAAATATTAGCCTAATGATCACATTGAAAGGTATGTTTATGTTTTTATAATGTTTATGTTTCATGTTTTAGTTTCCCTGCAAATCTGAATGACAATGCTCATGTGGTTCAATCCAGATTTATCTGCTGTAACAAGGTCATAGATGAAAGAAGATGATTTCTGCACAGATAATACCCTCTGGTGAACCCAGAGTGAGTGTTTCAAAAAATGAAATAATTATACTACAAATCTGCATAAACATCTGGAAAATACGCAATAAATTATATATTTTATATATGGAGAGTTGTAGTGGACTTCTGTAAAATACAGCTTTATATTTGGTGGGCAGTGATGACTCTTGTATTATACTTGGTGATGTTTGGTTTGTTCCCACCAAGAGATCATAGATGTGGGGTCCCGGTAGGAGATGTGGAAGCGCGGTGCCGCACATTGCGTCTCTGCCCCCTGAGCGGATCTACGCTGGTCTACTCTCAGTGGAGTCTGGGAGAATTGTCCGAAATTCAGTTTATTTCCGGACATTGGAAGAGAGTAGGTATGTTTGGCTTGTGCCTTAAAACTAATATCACTTTTACACCGCCAGCTTGTAACACGCGTTATTGCACATGAGTGTGCATAACCCGTATTGCTGTTTGGTGTAAAAGACCCCAGATGGAATAATCCGGGTCGAGTGACCCAGTATTTCAACTCAGGTAGTTTGCAGGGTTGAACATGGGTACAACCCGGCAAGCTGTGCTGTGACCCAGCTCCCGTTCACAGTGTATGTATGGGCGGCGCTTGGAGATCATGTGATCCCCCGCCGCGTCACTGCTGACGTCACCAACCCGGCAACATGCCAGGTTGGAAAGTGCGGTATTGAGGGGCCTGAGGCAGGTCGCGCCCTGAAAGCTCCCATGTCAGGCTCCTCGCTAGTGGTCTAGCTGGTGGTCAGAATAATGTGACTCCACCGTGACATACAGATTATAAAGCAATTCCTAGTCTCTAGTGACTCTCCAAAACTTATAGAGAAAGATATTATCTAATTGAATGCTGAAAAAGTCACAGTAATTCTGTTGACACACGGTTGTTGAACTTGTCCTACATGAGAAGGCCCTGCTACAGCCTTTAGTCCTAAGTGTAGAAGCAATTAAGATGTGAATGATTCTTCGTCCCTTGTATTTGTATATGCTTACTTCTGGAGCATGGCCAGGCGTACTTCAGTCCTGCAATTGCCCCTACAGACCCAACAGCTATTTTAAATCAAATGTTAATACCTTGATTGGATGGCCTTACTCAACTTTCTAACTCTGCATTCTCTGACACTCCTGGGGTATAGGCAGGGTTGGACTGGCCCACAGGGGAACAGGGTAAACCACCGGTGGGCCCCACTGCCTGCGGACCCTCCTCCTCCTCTAGGGATCAGGTTCCAGACTCTAGCCTAGTGCACTTGAGTTATGCATTATACTTATGTTACATTATACTTCACATGAATATGGTTTATTATATATTTACCAAGGGGAACAGAACATGTACTCTGTAATGGTTGGCCAACCTCTGTGGTGGCTGGCCACGCCCCAGTGGAGCCTGGCCACACCCTTAAGCATGGGCCCCTACAACAGCATCCCCCATTCATGCCCCAGTCCGACACTGGGTATAGGGGTTCCCTCTCACCATCAATAACATACTGTTACTGACTCCAAACACTGCATTATGGGCAAGTAACTCGCTGACACCACCGGGCCCCTACATTACTACTGTGAATCACTTACTTCTTAGTATGTGCAATCTCACTGTTGCACCACCTACTGGTTGGTATCAGCAATTTCCCCATTTCCCACTTTCTAGCGACCAGGGCTGCACTTGGCATCAGATGAAAGCTTGAGCTTGGAGACACTGGGGTATATTTACTAAGGTCCCGATTTTGACCGAGATGACGTTTTTTCTTCAAAGTGTCATCTCGGTAATTTACTAAGCAAAAATCACGGCAGTGATGAGGGCATTCGTAATATTTTGGAAGTCCTAGGAAAAAATCACGAATCAATACACCATCGGTCAAATACGCCTGCAATTTGGTAGAAATCGTGAATTTACTAAAAAGTGCAAAACACAAACACTGCCGACAATAGCCAAACACTGCCGTGCTAAAATACAAATCGTGAAAAAGTGCTAAAAAAAAACAGACCTGCTTTTTTATCCCGTGTTTGTATAGGCATGCACGGATCCATGAGATCCGTGCATGTTTTTCAGTGGGAAGGGGGGGGAAATGTTATAAATTTTCAAAAAAAAAATGCGTGGGGTCCCCCCTCCTAAACCAAACCAGCCTCGGGCTCTTTGTGCCGGCCCTGGTTGCAAAAATATGGGGAAAAAATTGACAGGGGTTCCCCCATATTTAAGCAACCAGCACCGGGCTCTGCGCCTGGTCCTGGTTCCAAAAATACGGGGAACAAAAAGAGTAGGGGTCCCCCGTATTTTTGAAACCAGCACCGGGCTCCACTAGCTGGACAGATAATGCCACAGCCGGGGGTCACTTTTATACAGTGCCTTGCGGCCGTGGCATCAAATATCCAACTAGTCACCCCTGGCCGTGGTACCCTGGGGGAGTGGGGACCCCTTCAATCAAGGGGTCCCCCCCCCCAGCCACCCAAGGGCCAGGGGTGAAGCCCGAGGCTGTCCCCCCCATCCAATGGGCTGCGGATGGGGGGCTGATAGCCTTTGTTCAAAGTGATTGATATTGTTTTTAGTAGCAGTACTACAAGTCCCAGCAAGCCTCCCCCGCAAGCTGGTACTTGGAGAACCACAAGTACCAGAATGCGGCAGAAAAATGGGCCCGCTGGTACCTGTAGTACTACTACTAAAAAAATACCCCAATAAAGACAACACACACACACCTTGAAAATATAACTTTAATACATCCATCCACAGCTCCATATACACATACTTACCTTATGTTCCCACGCAGGTCGGTCCTCTTCTCCAGTAGAATCCATGGTGTATCTGTAGAAAAAATTATACTCACATAATCCATGGTTGAAGGCTCCTCTGCTTGTAATCCTTTTGTAATCCACGTACTTGAAAAAATAAAAAAACGGACACCCGACCACGAACTGAAAGGGGACCCATGTTTTCACATGGGACCCCTTTCCCCGAATGCCAGAAACCCACTCTGACTGATGTCTAAGTGGGTTTCTTCAGCCAATCAGGGAGCGCCACGTTGTGGCACCCTCCTGATCGGCTGTGTGCTCCTGTACTGTCTGACAGGCGGCACACGGCAGTGTTACAATGTAGCGCCTATGCGCTCCATTG